>NW_027492465.1:0-535405 GCF_021521415.1 Bidens hawaiensis
GGATTTAAACTTTGGCTTGGGTGTTCTCCCGGAAAAAAATACCGCTGACTGCCACTTGACAGTCTTTGTGCCACCACAAAAGCAGAACTCTCTGCGTAACAACAGTGGGACGAAAACCCGGGTGAGCTCGGGTTCGAATTGACAACATTTGTATAAGGCCTAGCTCAAATAATTTATTGTCAATATTCACTGAAAATAACACAAGTTAGAATCGAACATGAGTCTATACCGAAGAACCCAGCCTCCTATCACTAGACAACAAATGGGGGATTAAAAAAAAGGAATGCTTATCTGTTTGGTATGGGGTAATGGAATGAATGAGAGAATAGAATGGACAAAAGAATGGAATGAACAAATGAATGAAATGAATCAATACTATTCCATTGTCTTGTTTGGTTACCACATAAGAATGAAATGAATCATCACATTATTATTATTTTTTAATTAAATAGTAAAGTATTCAATCTTAATATTTTTTTTGTCAATTAATAAAACGATTATAAGATAATGCGATAGTAATAAAAGTATAATAACAATTATAATTTAATAAAATTTATACTATAATAAAATAACAATGTATGATGATAAATAACAATAATAATAGTAGGAGTAATAATAATAACAAAAATAAAATAATTATTTTTATTATTAATTATTATTATTATTAATCATTTTCCATTCCTAGAAGAAATGAAAGAAAAACTTCCTTTTGTTAAGGAATAAAAAATGTTATATATGAAAGGGTTTGTATTTCTTAGGAATGATACATTTCATTAATAAATGGTAACCAAACATGTTTTCCGTCATTTCTTTGGAATAAGTTATTATTTAAGACATGATATAATTAGAAGAAAGTCATTAATGACTAAAATATTATTGTAATTTTTATCATTCTGTAAAAAAATAATAAAGAAATACTAGAGTGAAAGGGTCCTCGTACGTCAAGTCGTGCTGTGTCGGCGACCAATGGCGGGAAAGGAGGTCGGTTGACGTGGACCCATCACAAAAAGTCGTTCTGCAAGTCCACGTGTCGGTCTGAGCCAGCTCATCGACGGCCTTATTTAATTCAAAATTTATTTATTTATTCATCGTAATTATCATGATTCTGATTGGTTGGCTGGCAGGCACTCTGTCTCGTTTCGCGCGTACCAAACGAATCAATTAGGTGCGTTTGACACTTAATTCCTCCTGGCCCCTTTTCTTTTTTATTTTGTTTTAAAGTTTACAAGTTAACCTTTGTGAAAAAAGAACGTATGTTATATAATAATTACACTAGCTAAATAAAATTACAGGAAATCCAGGCCTAGTGTGTAGGAAGTCATGGGTTTTTAAGTTCAACTTTCGAGCCTACCCGGTTTTTGTCCCAAAGCGTGTTACGCCAGGGGGTTTTAACCTTGGGGTTGCACAACAATTATTAAGTGACAGCCGGTGGCATGGTTTTCGAATAACGCCTAAGCCAAACTTTGAACCAAGTGTAGGCCCGGTTAAGACAATATAGTCTGGCCAGCGTAGAACAACAAGGATCTCCAATTTTGAAATGCTGTGGCCTAAATACAAAAAAAGTCACTGTTCTAAAAAATTTATGGGAAAATCTCAATAACCATTTGTACCACACCATTTCTAACTGTAGCCATCTTTTTCTCTTAATACTAAATATAGTTATCAAGAACCGTCGCCATCGCCGGTTCTTCATCAGACACTCACAGAAGAGATCTGTCATCCGACAAAACTCGTGGATGGGTAATATCTAGCCACGTGTCAACGTATAATGTCGGTCCTACCACAAGTATTTTAGTTTGAGTTGATGTTTTGGAAGGTTGAAGAAAAAGAAGTTTCATCTTTAGAGAGAGAGAGAATTCCGTCTAAACCATCTTCAGTATTCGTCGGATCGACGAGTTTCGTCTGTTGGCGGATGATGAAGAAATGTCTGATCTGATGATTTTAGGTGACTATTTTATAGATTTTGTGAAAGTGATGACTAAAATGGAAAATATATAGATGGGTTAAAATTATTTCTAGAAGTTAATTGATTAGAAAAGTGATTAAAAATAGCTGTTGGCATTCTCATTCTACCGATATTTTATGTAAGTGAAAATTTTATAATTTAAGAAGTGGTTTAGGATGTTATGAGTGAATGATATGGAAAAATACAATAATTTTTCAGTATATTTAAAAAGCTCGTATAACACCATATATATTTTTTAAAATTATTGAAAATGGTTGTTTTTATTTTATTAATACAAGGTAACTCATTGGTTTTAGCTGCTATCGATTGATCCAGATTGTTCAAAAAAATAGAGAGGAGATGGTTGATGCTATTTGTATGGCGACTTGGTAGAAAACCGTCTTTTGTATCATGTGACAAAATGGCTTGTAGGATATGCATATCCAGATGTACTGGAATTGGGTCAATTCCCATGAGGTAAAGTGTTAAATTCTCATGATAGATGGATAAATAAATAAAATAGGTTTAGAATGTGTGTGTTAACCATTGAAAAATAGGTAAATTATGATGTACTTCACGTGTTTAATTAAAATCTAATTGTTTACCGATCATTCCCTCTATATGTATCAATAAAAACCTTAATGTCAATGATCCATAACTTAAGTGGTTGAGATGAAATACTCAAATACTTCAATTTGAAAAGGAGGTCTTTAATTCTAGTTTCATACGTGACAAAAAAAATAGAGGGTTCCAGGTAGACAAAAGAGTTTTCTCACCTATGATAGGTTATTTTTAAATTTTTGTCTCCCATACTCGGGAAATAAAGATAATCATGTTGGTGTTTGAAAAAAAAAATCAATAAATAAAGTTAATGAATTGTCAAGACATCCAACTTCATATCCATATCCGTTGTATGTCATCTAAACCCGTCTAGCCCTTCACGAATACATTAAAAGGTTATTGTACTTTTCTACTGAATTCTAAAACTAAAAAGTTCGCAAGTAATAATTAAATTCATGGGCTTTTAAAAATACAAATAATTATAATACTTTTATAACTTTTTGTAAGAATTTTTAAGAGTTTTGGTTTTTCAGACCTGAAAGTCAATTATGTATTACAATTTTATCATTATTAAACAAATGTATCGTCGTTTTTATTAATCATAACCATCATCTTTTGGTCGTTGCCGGCCTCAACTAACGAGTTGGTTGTTGACAGTCCCATTTTTAATGTTTTTGTTTCCAACGGTCCGCGACTAACAGAATCATAATGCCGTTACTTGCAGTCGCCGAAAAAACACTTTTGGCCGGAAAAGTCACACTGCCAAAAAACTCAACCTGAACACCACTACCACCACTTGACTCACACAAACCAACCACCGCCACTTGAGCACCACCAACCAATTACAACGATGGTTCTAAAGTTTCGGCGGTCTCAATAATTGGGGTGTTTTACTAGAAAATGGTGCCTAAAGGTCCGATCTAAGGTTACAAAAATGTTTGGGATGAAAATGTTGAGATTTCCAACAAAAAACTTTTTTCTGGCGACCTACAACTAACAGTGTTAGAATTCTGTTAGTCGCGGATCATTGGGAGATAAAAAGTGGGATTCGTTATCAGCCAACTCGTTATTTGGGACCTGCAAAGACCAAAAGATGATAGTTGATATTAATAAAATCAATACACCAATAAACTATAAATAGGCGCTATTCAAAAAGCTCACGGCTCGAAGCACAGGCTTGTGGCTTGCTCGATAAAACCTCGAATAAAACTAGCTAAAAAAAACTTGATTTGAGACACAACCTGAGCTGACTTGGCTTATTTTTGTAATCGAGCCAAAATCGACCATGGTTCGGCTCGGACATGGCTCGACTCGTAGGCTCGATCTTAAATGCATTTAGCTTCAAAATCGAGTTGAATCCTAGCTGAACTATATCGTTTAATTTCGAGCTCGAAACCACCCTGACTCGTCTCGTAAACAACCCTAACTATAATGCATATTGTTGATGCCTCATGTCCTTATCCATGTCTTTCAAACATAATTTATTAGTGTCAATAAAACATGAAGAAGTTAAATACTTACGAATTGTGAATGAGCTAACAGTTTGTAAACTATTTGAGATTGACTTATGGAGCCTTAAACCCAACAAAGCTTACAGAGATCGAGATCGAGCTTTGACTAGGTTCATGTGCCTATTACTTGTATAAATATAATAATTTTATTTTACACAACTATTATACAATTACATAATAAATATTTAAATTACGAGCTTTACAATCTACCTCATTTAAAATAACTGAGTTAAACTCAAGCTTAGACTCAATTGACATATCTATCTATAATATTTAATTGGCTCGAAATTTCTCTCTTACTCTATACTAGAACTCACTCAACGTATGTGACTTTTAGTATGCACACAGGTGAATAGATTGAAGCAGCTGACTTGAGAGAGAGATACATGGCATGATTTGAAGGGACTGGCATCCAAAAAAGATTTGTCATGATGTTATAATAAACTACTTTATGTTATGTTTTAAAGACAAGTATTGAATGTTTTTAATAAATGGTTGATTTTTATTATTTCCGCGAAAGTTTTAATTAACTATGATATTTAGAACTGTGTTTATGAGTAAATCCAACACCAATGTTGGGCACCAGGATCGGGGCCTTACACGTCATATTATACACCGGAATCGACTCTCATATCCGCCAAGTCCAAAACGTGGTCGTTCCAAAAGACTTATCCGACCCGTATCTTCGAGAATGGGTCAAGTACACCACGAATCTCGTCAAAAACGTCCCCGACGGGATTCAACCTGATTACTTCCGAGACCCGACCACTGCATGGCTGGCAGACGACGGAAAATGGAGGATCATCATCGGAAGTCAGAATGATGGGAACGGAATGGTTGTTTTGTACCAATATGTGGATTTTGTAAACTGGACTATACACGAATCACTGCTTCATGAGATTGTTGGCATTGGGATGTTTGAATGCCTTGATTTCTTTCCGGTATTGATTGATAGCACCAATGGAGTCGATACAATTGTAACTAGCCCTAGAATAAAGCATGTCTTAAAGGTGGGATTCTTTGATCAAGCAACGGACCACTACATGACTGGGATTACAATCTTGTGAAAGAGAAGTTTGTTTCTAAAAATAAACAAAGTTTGAGACTTGATCATGGTAAGTATTATGCTTCAAATCCTTTATTGGACCTATGAAAAACAGAAGGATCTTGATGGCTTGGGTAAACGAATCTGATTCTGGTGCTGATCAAACTGCTAAAGGGTGGTCTGGACTTCAAGTAATCATTTTTAAACTTTGTATTGCTAATCATACATTTTTTTAATGAAATCATGAATATGCTAATATCGCTCTGGTTGCAGTGCGCGCATATAATGTATATATGTGTGAACCTTCGGGTGTGCAAAAGTGAAATTGCACTAATTTTGATGTTATTTTACTAATCTCGTGAAAATAACGTTAAAAGTGGTAGAAGGTTAATCAGGCATCATGTGGTAGCGCTGATAGCCGAAAGACAAGGGTACATGCACAAATCGGTGGTGTCCCAATGGTTGACTGTTATGTGCCTTATATCTAAGGCTTGATCCAAAACTACTATCGAGCTGGGGGTCTCACCGGACGCAGCCTCTATATTCCTAAAGGGTAGAGGTAAGGTTGTCTACATCTTACCCTCCTCAAACCCTACTATAGCTTTGCTATTGGTGGGATATACTACGACGACGAATATGTTAATTGTGACATTCGTCAATTTCGGGTCACTTTTGTTATGTAAACCCGACCCGTTTGTAACCCGAACATTTCAAATATATAAAATATTGGATCTTGTCATTTAAAATATATAAAATATTGTTTTTTTTATATTATGCATTGTTTGACCATTTAAACATACCCATTTTTATGCAAACCATAAAAGAATCTTTATACCCAACCCTTCACTCCTTCCCTATTTATACACACCCATCTTCTTCATTTTACTCTTGCTACATCTCCAAAAAACTCTCTCAAACTCCATAGATTCAAGGTTGTTATTTCTTATGTATTTTTGAAGTTTTGACTTCTCAAGTCAAACTAACTATAGTCTTTCATTCTAACTTGTTCATCTAACATTACTAACTCTTGAATATGGTGGTACAACATATATATAATACACACCCCTTGTTTCCTTTATTTGTTACTTCACCGACTTTGGTTGGTTAAGTTTCGAATGTCATAAGGCAAGGCTTCATGGAGGACTTCGTGTTCTTGATATATATTTACACACACATAACTTATTATACATATCACTTATGACTAACTTCTAACCCTTTAGTTTGTTCATCTTATTTACAAGTTCCATGGTGTGGGTTTGTATAAGACTAACCTCGGTTTAACCGAAACTAGTCCAAACCGGAAACCGAACTTTTGTTTACTAGTTTTGTTAAAATAGTTGTTTAAACATGTTTATTGCTAGATTTGAGTTTCAAAAATCATTTTTACAAGTTCTTTGATATTAAGCATATGGAATCCATCTATGAACTCGTTGGGAGATGGAAACCGAACTAAACCAAAACTTTTGCTTAAAAGACTTGTAGTTAACTTTTTTGTTGTAAAATTTAAGTTTTCTTCATTTATAAACCAATATACAAGTTCTATGATATTTGGGCATGTAGAAACCATCTATGAACTATTTGTGAGATGGAGACCGAACTATACCGACTTTTACTCGCTTAAGACACACAAGTGTGTTTTTAGTTATCAAGACTTGTATATTTCTTTAAAAAATAGTTTACAAACTGATTTTAATTATTTTTCTTAAGTACTTGGAATAGTTGGATCAACTTGATCTCATAACATAGTTTGGACCGACAAAACCGAACACTCGCTTAACGTGCGTTGTTAGTTCTAAACAATAGATCTACGTACTTGGTTAAGTGTTAGTATGTTTTAATGAGTTATCTCATAACAATTAATATTTTGGAAAGTTGACTTTGGGTTCGACCATCTGTCAAGACCCGAACCGACAACCCGAACACTCGTTAAAAACCCGTTTTAGTATCTTTAGCCTAATGGAACTTGCATTTTAGCATTTTCCCCATCTTATTACTTAACGTTGGTTAAGTAAATATTAAGGTTAGATACTTTAACCCGGTTTTGAGCAAACTTACATTTTTTAAAAGGGTTATTATTATAAATTCTTAAATAGTTACATTTTAAACCTTGAACTTTAATCGATTAGTTTTTGCAACAATTATTCTATTTAAAGATCTTCAAGACAACCTTTCTAAATCCAAGACTTTCTTTTATTTAGGCTTCATACGTTAAACTCGTCGTTCCGGCAAATCTCCAAATAATCAATCTTTCAAGTTTATTACTTGAATGTGAGTAACTTCATACCCCGTTTTCTATCTTTTATTTTGGGGGTGACATTTCAACTTATCTAAACTAAATGTTTTATACTTGGGTCTTAAACCACAAACGTTGTTGTATACCTTACTTGAATAATTGCTCGATTTGGTGTTCTATGCTTATTTGACTATGTGTTTATCGCTTTTGGATGGTGGAACTATAAATCCTAGACCATTTGGCAACCCCTCATGGCAAGGTGTCGTTAACGTAATGCAATTAACGATAACTATAAAATCCTAAACTATTTGGCAACCCCTTATAGTTGGGTGTCGCTAACTTGTTAGCGATAACTATTTATCCAAGTTTATAGCTATTATTTATGGTTTTGTATACTAGTTTTGTGGCTTTTCATACTATATATCTATTGTTCAAACTTATGAATTGCTCACCAACCTTTGTGTTGATAACTTTATTTTTTGAAATGTTACAGGTTTGCATCTAGGTTGATTATGGAGTTCGGTGAAGAAAACATCACAAATACCGTTAGGATATTAGCAAAAATGAACAATATTTGATTTGCTATATTTTGTTATATTTTGTTGTATTTGAGTTATGAATATTTGGTTATGTGACATTTTCGATGTTGTGAAATGAAATGAGTTTGTTAAATAGTGTCGCATTAAATAGTGTCATGCGCTTATGAGCAATCGTTGCACCCCGGCATGTTCCGCCGCCTTTGGTCGGGGTGTGACATTAATATCATGCAGTCATTTCCAAGGAGTATTTGGCTTGATAGAAACCAAAAGCTGCTCATACAATGGCTAATAGAGGAAATTGAATTGTTACATGAAAACAAAGCTACTTTACAAAATGAGAATCTTGAAGATGGATCATTACATGAAATTATAGGCATAAGTGCTTTGCAGGTTAGTCTTAACTATGTTTCATAGGTCCAATTATCTTTCTGGCTCTTGTATGTATGTCGTGTTTGTTATATGGCAGGCGGATGTGAAGATATCATTCACACTAACTAATTTAGAAGAGGCTGATTGTCATGGACTGAAACCATTGCAATGTATGGGACTTGTCCCACATAGGTTGTATGGGCAATTGATGTGGGTTCCCTCACCTATCAGACTAGTCTTTTGGGTTGAGTTCTTATGTTTGGCTTGTAACATTAGTATCAGAGCCAACCTCGGAGTGGTGGCCCACGGAGTGGTGGCCTGGAGGAAGACAGCCGTGCCCAACGAGGACTCGGAGTGGTGGCCTGGAGTGGGCCAGCCGTGACCATCGAGGACGTTGGCCCTTAAGTAGGGTGTATTGTTACATCAAAGAAAGATGGATGCATCAAAGAAAGGCAAATTCGGCCCATTTGGACTCTTAGCTTATGCCCCCCATGACTTGACTGAACAAACTGCAATTTTCCTTCTGTGTATTCCAAAATAATGGATGATGCATTGTGCTAATGTGTAGCGATCAAAGCTGATTAGCTTTTGCTTTCCATGACGACTTGACTCACTTTTAAATCTAGCTTCCACTAGTTTTTGCCTTGATATTTTTTTTCTCTCCAATTACTTAACGTGTTGAAAACCTTTTATGTTGCAGGTCTTCTACAAGAAATAGCCTTGATAAAACCACATATGGAGCATTTGTTGACATTGATCCTCAACAGCATGATATTTCACTTCGAACCTTGGTGGGTAATTAATGGGTAAACATTTCTTCTAAGGGTTTTGATTTTAAGCTCTAATGGAGTTTTGTTTGGGGTATACACAGATAGATCATTCTATCGCCGAGAGCTTTGGAGGAGGAAAGACGTGCATCACAGCTAGGGTTTACCCATCATTAAGTGTTAAGAGACGAAGCCCATTTGTTTACATTTAACAACAAAGTGCATTGATCTCTGAGTTGAGTGCTTGGAGTATGAAGAAAGCTCAGATTAACATTGAAGAATCTATTGGGTGTGGAGATGTATAATCTGAAGAAGGTTGGCTCATCTCATTTAGGGTTATTACACTGGAAGGAGTTAATTTTACTGCTTAATTAATTACTTGATTTGAATAATCAAGTTTATGAACACTACATCATTAAGTAAAAATAAGCTTCCATGTTTATGTTGAGATTTGTATGTGTTTTTAAAAAGTTTTACAATGGAAACGAAAAATGAATATAAAGATCTAAAAGCATCAACAAAGGTGTTAAAAGATGTACAAGCTTTATAAATGGTAGATCGAGTTGTTGTGAACAAAAAACCCGAGCATTTCCATCTACAAATCAATTCGGGTTTATTCTAAAAAACAAATTTTAGAATAAAGAAAAAAATAAATGAAAACGAAAATTATCCACAAACAGCAAAGGCCGCAAATGCCGATGATTAACCACCCTGGATGAACAACTTTGAAATGTCAAATGACAATCATGCCTGGAATGCTGATTACAATAACAAAGGCACCAAACGAGTGATGAAAGATGAACCAATGAAGCCACTAATTTAAAGTGTTGATAATGAACCCCAAAATATCAATGTCTAGGCCCTAGTATTTGGATTGTTAGCTTTGGCATCGTTGAGAGCTATGGAGACGGAAGGACGTGGGGTTCGCCTAACATTACCAATCAGAGACGAAGTCCTTTTGATAGCATCGTTAGATGGAACAGGAAGCGTGTTGATCTATGAGCTGAGTGCTTGGTGTGTGAGGAAAGCTCATATTAACATCAAAGAAACTATTACCTTAGGTAAGGATTGTCATCTACAATCTTATTTTGTTTATAAATAGTTTACTTTTAAACCGCAAAATAATATATTTCTTGTAAGCCAGAATGGCATTCGACAAAATGGAATCAAAAGATCCCACGAGCTCATACAAGGTGCCACGGCAAAGCGTCCGATGTAAAGAACATACCATACAGTTTTAGAGAACACATCAAAGTGTTCCAATAATAGAAAAGACACTGTAAAGTGACCATTAAATGATAATACTTCAAATATAACTCGACACAACATGTTTGCAAAATGGTTTGTGTAGCGAAGAGTATATGATTTTTAGTAACAAGTGTAAAGAGCCCTAAGTGCAAAAAACACATCCATATATTATTATATTATAGATGTTTTAATATAAACATATCCTCCAAACAAAAACTGTGTGAATGTTTCTCTCTCTCAAGAAAATGTCACTTTTAGTGTTATTGAGGGGATATTTAAACATGATCCCTATTCTAAAATCTATATAAAAAGTAATAATGAAGGGATGTTTTAATATAAACATATCCTTACATGGATTGAGTGTACTTGAAGCGGAGGTAGGCTTTAATGAAGGGATCTAACTCACCATCCATTACCGATACAATATCTGTCGTCTCATATCCTGTTCTTACATCTTTCACAAGCTTGTACGGATGGAACACATAGTTTCTAATTTGCTGCCCCCAATCCGCCTTTACCGCATCTCCACGTATCTGCTTAATTTCTGAAGCGCGTTGCTCTATCGCAATCAATATTAGTTTCGCTTTCAATCGGCTTAAAGCTTTGATCTTATTTGCTAGCTGAGACCTTTCTTCTGCACAATGTTAAAAAAATATATTATAAAGGGGCAAGAGAGACGCAAGAAAATCAATAATTCAAGATTTAATAATACGTGAAATGGAAATTTATGCATGGTTCAAGTTGATCTATAAATTGTGTTGACCTTGATTTTAAAAAGCATGAGGCGTTAGGGTCTCCCGAGCTGAGGTGAGAGCCGAAGACGCACACGGGATTAACCCAAATTGCAGGCTTTTTCTTTTGACGTTATTTTACTAATCTCTTGAAAACAACGTTAAAAGTGGCGGAGGTTAATCAGGCATCATGTGGTGGCGTTGATAGCCGAAAGACAAGAGTATATGCACCAATCGGCGGTGTCCCGCTGGTTGAGTGTTATGTGCCTATGTCCAAGACTTGATGCAAAACTACTATCGAGCCGGAGGTCTCACCGCAAGCAGCCTCGCTATTCCTAAAGGGTAGAGGTAAGGCTGTCGACAACTTACCCTCCTCAGACCCTACCATAGCTTTGCTATTGGTGGGATATACTAAGTACGATGATGATGATGATGATGATGATGATGATGATGCAGGCTCTGTCTTACAACTAAGGTAATTAATTACAAAGAACAATCCTTATTTGAAACATTATTACATTTTCAGTCCTTTCCACCAACCAGCATTACCTTTCTGTTAATGGGGTGTGAAATGACCAAACTGCCCTTGCATCACATATGTGAGGCGCTACGCATTTTTATGATGACCAAAGAATACTTGTTTGCTCATTTCACACCCCCATTAACGAAAAAAGTTAGCGTCATATTTTTGTGAAAAAGAATTTCATAGTTGAAAAACAATATTTAAATATATAACAATTATATTTCAGCTGAAAGGACCGAAAATGCTACACCTTTTGAAATAAATGTTCTTTGTAATTACCTTAGTTATATGACAAAACCTGCAATTTGGGATAGACCTACAGGACAGAAAATGTAATTTACTCTATATAAACGTTTTTATACTTTGCACAACCTCATATATCAATCAATCATGCCCAGTAAAATCCCACCGACAGCAAAGCTATAAGTAGGGTCTGGGGAGGGTGGGATGTAGGCACACCGTACCTCTATCCAAAGGAATAAAGAGGTGGCTTCCAGAGAGACCCTCGGCTCTAAGTACATGTGTATGAAGCAAAATAAAGGAAATCAAAGTTTAACAGTTATATAAAAACTACTACTAATTATAATAATATTAATAATAAGATCACAGATTAACAGCTATATAAAAGCTAATAATAATTATAATAATAATAATATATGTAAGGGAAATACCATTATGGTATGTGACCTAAATAAGTTAAGTCTAAGCCCTAAGGTATTCAATTCTCTCTAAAAATCCTTAACTTTAATTCTACTTCTCCACGAATTCCTATCCTCAACCATGTCCTCGGAGAGGTTTAGGTCTATCAAATCATGCCTGATCCTCTCATCCCAAGTCAATTTCGGTCGTCCTCTACCCCTCCTCCCCTCTATAGTAATGTTTTCTACGGATCTAACAGGATTCGTCGTCTGTCTTCTCTTTACATGTCCAAACCATCTCAATCTCCACTCTCTTATCTTGTCTGCTATGTTCGCCACCCCTAATCTCTCGCGAAACACAACGTTTCTTATTCGGTCTAGCCTTGTGTGCCCACACATCCAACGTAGCATTCTCATTTCTGCTACCTCCATCTTATTCGGTCTAGTCTTTTAGCATTCTCACTTTGCACAACCTCATGATTAAATATAATCAAACCTCTTTAGACGATTAAATACTTTGTACAACCTAAAAAGCTATATTTACAACCTCATGATACACAAACATGTACAAGAGGCGTTTCTATGCAAGCGCCTCGAGGCTCTTGACCTACGCCTCATGTACACCTGTCACCTCATGTGGTTAGAAGCACAAGACCGATGCCTCATCCCACCCTCCCCAGACCCTTGCTTAAGCTTTGCTATTGGTGGGATTTTTACTAGGTATGTTTGTTGTTTATGTTTTTATATATTTTATAAAATAAGCAATGTATCGATTATGATTACAAAAATAACGACGATAATAGATAAAATAGATTATTTAACATTAAAGCTTTCCAAAACAGATGATACTTTATAAGTAAAACCAAAAGAAATTTGACCTCAAAGTGGAATTACCCATATCTTAATTTCAAGTCTTTTACCAATAAACGGGTCAAGAATGATTAGGGTTATTTTTATCCAAAAGAATAAATGGCTCATGTTAAAGGATTTAACAAAGAAAACTCATGTTTAATAAAAAGACAAATCAGTACCGGTACAACGAACGGTTACTCCGGTTGGAATATGGGTTATCCGAACAGCGGTTTCAACTTTATTAACATTCTGACCACCGCTCCCACCGGCTCTTGAAAACCCTATTTGCAGGTCTTCTTCTGGTATATCAACATTTAATGAATCATCTGGAAGAAGAGGCATCACTTCAACACCACAAAAACTTGTCTGCATCAACAAACACAAACTCCCAACTTATTGGAGGGTATTTTAGACATTTGATTAATAACACTAGTCAACAAAAGTCAATACCTGACGAAGACCTTTCGCATTAAAAGGAGACTGTCTAACGATTCGATGCGTCCCCTTTTCACCACTCAAATATCCAAACGCGTATCGACCCTCGACCTCTATTGTAGCTGATTTGATCCCGGCTTCTTCTCCCATTGACTTTTCAACCACTCGTATTTTGTATTTTTGTCTCTCTCCCCATCTTACAAACATTCTTAGAAGCATATCAGCCCAGTCCTGCACTGAATATTATCAAATAACTTTGCATAAAAATATCCAAATTTATAAAAGAGTTAAATAGGGTTTTAGTCAATGTAGTTTGACCCAAATAACTCATTTATTTCAAAAGTTCTAATTTGGCCTTATCAGTCGATTAGATTTCTGGCTTCGATTGAGAAGAATTGGAACTAATGGATGAAAAAGCCAAACTAGAACTTTTGGACTAATTACTAAAAGACCAAATCACATGAACGACAACCGTTTTTAATTCTAAGAAAAAGTTAAATACATAATTGGTCCCTGTGGTTTTACAAAATAACAGGTATCAGGTTTGGAATCCGTTGGTTTCAAATTGTAACATGTTTGGGGTCCAACACTAAGTTTGTTAAAAATTTTGTTTAATTTTTATAAATGACAATTTCACCCTGGTAACTAAGTACATAAATAAATTTTTACCGTAAAAAATCGCAAAAAATGGAAAACAAACTAATGGCTATTAAAATTAAGAGTTAATTATACAAGTAGTGCTAGTCTGCTAGACACCAAATATGTAACTAAAGTAAAACATAAGGACTACTTAGATAATTAGTTAAAAGGGCAAAACTGTCACTTTTAGTTTACAAAAGTGACACACATTAAAAAAAAAACATCTGCAGTAGTCCATTCTAGTTTACAAAACAATAGCGGGTGTATAAATGTTTATGAGCTGTCACAGTTAGATGTTTTAAGTATCCTCACAAATTAAGAACTATGAAAATGTGATATCATTCATGGCCATTGCTGATGATGATATATGAAGATGAAATGATAAGTGGAGGTTTTCTTAATCACCTGTGCATCGGTACCACCAGCACCAGCAGTTATATTAATAACAGCACCTTCTTTGTCATACGGGCCTGACAAAAGCTGACTCAGCTCGAATTTATCCAACGCCTTACTAAACTCTTTGACAATAGTGGCAGCCTCTTCAAGAAGTGCAGTATCAGTTGAGTCCATCTCTTCTGTTAGGTTGACTATTGTTTCTGCATCACCAACCTGAACAAATAAAAGTTAAATATCAGTGTACCAACTAGTAAAGGCGGCAACTTTGAAGCGTTTAAAAGTGAAACCTGGGTTTGAAAGTCGTTGAGAAGATTTATTTTATCTTTAACATCTGTGAGAGCCATAAGGGTTTGTTGAGCGGATGCGCGGTCATCCCAAAAAGAATCAGTTGATGCTTCTTTTTCTAATTTAGCAACTTGTTCTGCTAATTGGTCTAGATTAGCAGAAGCCCTGATTTCTTGAACACGACTCGAGATTGCCTCCACCTCTTTCCGTAAACTAAAAAAATCTGTTTTTTTCAAATTTTAAACATTAACATGGTATGGTGTACACGCCGGATAGTAAATGTATGAATGATTACCTTGCATTACCCATACACTTGTTTCAGCGGGTGTTGCGAATAAAGCTGAAGTAAGTAATATTTGTTTATGATTGATTAGTGAATTAGCACAGTTTCTAATAATAATAATAATAATAATAATAATAATCCTTGGAATTAAAGTAATTAGGGTGGTAATTGGAGGTACCTTTGGAAGGCTTGGAGAGAGAGATGGGCGGAGAATGTAAAGCGAGGAGGTTGTGAAATGTTAGGGTTTGGGTTTTATATGCAATCGGTTTAGGTGTCAAGTATGGCTTAAAGCCAGCAGCAGCAGCCGGTGAAAGTGAAACGAAGCAGCTATGGACAACACTTTCCATAACAAGATATAGCTCGGAGGATACTATTAAAAAACCCCCCCAAATAAAATCATTAGTTACAAAAAGCCTATTATAACTATGCACCTTAAGCTGGTCAAAACAAATTATGCTTACCTTCAATTAAGAACAGCGGTGGAGGCGGAAGAGTTCTTTTAGGAAATTGAAAATAATCTTGTCCTAATTGGCCTCCATCAAACTGAAAATTATATGATGTAAACAACAGAAATTGCAAAAACAAAATATGAAAATCTGATTACATCATCAATACCTGTCGGCAATGATCGTCAAAATCGCAAACCTATGTTTCAGCGAATAAAGCTGAAGTAATATTTGTTTACAATTACCTAAAGAGAAATCAGAAGTTGAAAATAATTGGGTTGAGTTTTAGAAGCATAAAGGAGTTGCAGGCCATGCTCAAATCAAATGGTGGTGATTGTTGGTTGGGGTGATAGATGAGAATATTGAGGATTCATTAAGATGAAGGCGTGTAAAACAAGGGAAAAGCCCAGATTAAGAAATACGTGGCTACATCATAACCTTTAGTTTCATGAATACTTACTTCTATGAGTGGAGCAAAACTTACTTTTTAATATATCCTAACAATTTTTAATTATGAAAACCAATTTGTTGTTATGAATAGGTTTATTTTTATAGGTGTTTGCTGTTATTTTTTGTTTGTATTTACTAATTTTCGATTATGAGACGTTATAATTATTTGCTTATTTATATTTTGTTGTTATTATTAGATGTTTTCTTTTGCTGTTATAAGGATTTGCTGGTATATGCTGTTATTATTTTGTTCTTGATTTTGATTCTTTTGTTGTAGTTTTTAGGTTCTTTTCTTTGTTATTATAAGTCATTGTTTATGTAGATTGGTATTGTAGTTGGTTCCGGAGGGAAACCCAAAGCCTTGTCCGTACCCGCGGGTAGGGTAGGGTCAGGTCCGGTTCCAGGTAGGAACCGCCAGGTCGGGTCCGGAACCGGTTCTTTGTGCACCTCTACTTGTTTCTAGTAGTTTATCAATTCTCCCATAATATATTGTATAATGCTCAATTATACAACAAACGTCATCTAACAGAGCTCAAAATCGAGATATGAAATGCAATTTTATTTAAACTTTATGTCAAGCCATTGTAAATTTGTAATGTGAACTTCACAAGGTGACACGTACATGAATGTATTTAAAAGAAAGATTGCTTAAAAACAGCTATAAACCTTACAACTAAAACTATTTTTGGTAACAGATAATACAAAAACAAGTAAACTCAAATTTTCATTTGACCATAATAAAACCGTTGTTTGATAAAAATAGGGGTGTTCAAAAATCAAAACTGAATTTTAGAAACGGTTGTAGATACACATTCAAATAATCTAAAGAAATCTATTTCAAGGTAAAATTGCATCATCCATATTTTCAATCCAACCAGTGAAACACATTATCTAATAAAAGCAAAATAAACAATACAATGAACCCATCGCTCCAAATTAGACACATTCCATTACTTAAAATTAAACACAATATTCAATGATCCACTTCATTTTTCCAATCCAACAAATGAAACCTGCAAAATTAAAAGATAATAAACAATCAAACATAAACAAACAAGAACATGGTCATTTATTTTAACAAATAAATAAGAACAATAATAATCTATTGTTTAGTGTTCGGTTAAAATTAAACAAACTATGATTTGTACAGTGCTATAACTTGACTTTCAACTAACAAAAGTTGATTTGTAAAAAAGTCTTGCCACTTGTAACATACGATTTGTACATACTATAACTTTGAAGGGGGCAATTTTTTCAACAGTTTGCAAATACAAATCAAAATATAGCAGGGACAAGTTTGAAATTTAAAAGTCAAATTGATCATGACAGTTTGACTTTGTAAAAGTCAAAAAATGAACATATTTGAAACAGAGCTCATGTTTATAAAGTATAAACAAACATGTTTGAACCCATGTACAAACATAAGTGAACATTTGAACTAAACCACTCTTAGCTACATCTCTATGCCCTGCCTCTTCATTTGTTGTTCGATTTAAACTTGGTGTATCAAAGGATTCTAGAAACTCCAAGCCAATTAATTTCATCAGTAGATTCATAAAGTTATTTAGGTCACATACCATAATGGTATTTCCCTTACATATATTATTATTATTATTATTATTATAATTATTATTAGCTTTTATATAGCTGTTAAACTGTGATCTTATTATTAATATTATTATAATTAGTAGTAGTTTTTATATAACTGTTAAACTTTGATTTCCTTTATTTTACTTCATACACATGTACTTAGAGCCGAGGGTCTCTCTGGAAGTCACCTCTTTATTCCTTTGGATAGAGGTACGGTGTGCCTACATCCCAACCCTACTTATAGCTTTGCTGTCGGTGGGATTTTACTGGGCATGATTGATTGATATTCATAAAGTTCAAATATCTTGGTCATTCCTTAACGGTTTTCCATAGTATATTCACGACTTTACGTCATGAGTCAGCCTGAAACAAAGCACACCATTTAAAAAAGGATAAGAACTTGACTTTATTTTTTTAAATAATCCTGCACAGTGCAGAAATGCATGCAATTACAAAAGTGTGTGATCTAGTACAAGATCAAGTCAAGCACAAGCGTGATAACATTATTGAGTTTGTTTCTTCTTATTTATATGATGCATATGAACGTTCTAAAAAAAACTCTTCTATCGTACAGTAAAAACAGTAAAATTACATAAATGAAAAGGCAATCAAATAAAAATATCATTATGAATCAAAGAATTTATGTTTTCTTTTATCAAAAGAATATTCAAATATTTTCCATACACATGTGACGTTACGATACATAAAGACCAAAAGGCAAGAGGCAACGTGCACTCCGTTCTGAAGTAACAATAGCTTTATGGATGCGCTCAAGTGTTTTACGACACTTAATCTCAATAGATCCAATGCGATTTTAAAAATAAAAAATAGGTGAAAACTCTTAGCCGATAATATTTATATTATTATTATTAGTTAATCATTATCTATTATTAGTTAATCATTATCTATTCCTAGAAGTTGTATCATAGTTGATTTATGTTTCCTAGTTATTAGGAGTTGTTTTATGTAATCCTTTACCCTATTTAAAGGGATCTTGATTATTCAATGAAACAATGAATTATTCAATACCATAAACACTTTTATGGTATCAGAGCTACGGTTCTAACATTCCTTAAACCTAACCCTAACCACCGCCTGCTGCCGCCGGCTGTTACCGGACATGGAGAAACCAGCGGCCACGGAGAAACCAGCAGCCGATGCTTCTTCCTCCAAGCCGCCACCCCAGTCCATGCATCCCGCTTATTCCGTAACCAACATCCAATCCAAGATCCGCACCCTAGATGGGAAGAAGGTTTCTTACACCTCCTGGGTAAAACTTTTTAAGTTTAATGCCATTGCATACAAGGTTTTACACCACATTGATGGAACCCCAAGTCCGTCCCCCACGGATCCGGAATATGAAACTTGGAAGGAATTAGACGCTCTCGTGTCTCAATGGATTTACAGCACTTTGTCGGATGACTTGCTGTCCCGTGTACTCGATATGGATGCCTCGGCCAGGGATACATGGGTCAAGCTGCAGAAAATCTTCCTCAGCAACAAGCAGGCCAAAGCCGGAGCTCTCGAAACTCAATTCGTTAACCTCACCCTCTCGGCATGCTCCTCGGTAGATGACTATTGTCAGCAGCTCAAAGAATTGGCAAATCAACTTGCAGATGTTGATCAGCCCATCTCCGATCAGAGGTTAGTACTCCAACTGGTTCGTGGTCTCGGCTCCTCCCCGGAGTTCGACACCACCGCTCAATTAATCCACGCTCGAAACGCCGATTGGGATCTGGCCAGAACTATGCTCCAGGATGAGGTTATTCGCAAAGATAATCGCCAAAACCAGCCTGCCTCGGTCTATGCAGCCACCTCCCACACCACACCGCCCAACCCGAATACTACCACCCAGCCGCAGCACTCCCCGCACCCTCCTGCCCCTACCTCGAATCCATCCCAGCCTCCTTACCGCAGCCGCGGACGTGGCCGCAACCAGTCCACTCGTGGCGGTCGTGGTCGCGGTTACCGCGGGCAGCAGAACACCAGTACCTGGGCTTTTCAGACCCCTTCTGGGCAGCCTACTTACCCCCAATGGGCGTGGTGGAACACCCCCCCTGCCCCTATCCGACCCAAACAACCTGGCGGCCGAACCACCCTTCACCACCCACCACTAACCCCCCCACAGCCCACTTCACATATTCCCCCTACGGCCCACCCAAACCCACCTACAGCAACTTTGATGCGCTCAGTCCCTCTGATCTTAGTGCTGCCTTCACTTCGATGCAACTTCAGTACACGGATCCAAATACAATCATGGACACCGGCGCCGAACAACATCTCACCAACAATCAAGGTATGATTACTATCCCCGATTCATCTATTGCAAACACTAAAGTTATGGTCGGCAATGGTCACTGTATACCAATCCAGGCCTCCGGTACAGGCTCGTTACCCATTCTTCATAGAACCTATATTCTTCCTAATATCTTATATAGCCCACACATTATCAAAAATCTTTTATCTGTTCGTCGTTTTACTCGAGATAACCATGTATCTATTGAGTTTGACCCATTTGGCTTTTCTGTGAAGGATCTCCTAACGGGGCGGCTGCTTTCCCGCCACAACAGCAAGGATCCAGTTACTCCTCCAACACTCCCACCACAAGCATGCTCTCTTACAACTTCAACATTACCCTGGCATGATCGTCTTGGTCATCCAAGCCTACAAGTTCTAGATTTACTTAGTAAACGTTATGGTTTCTTTTGTAATCGCACAAACACTTTATCTTTTTGTCAATCTTGTCATTTATCCAATAATAAACGTTTACCTTTTTATGAATCTATGTCTTTTACTTTCACACCATTTGATATCATTCACTGTGATTTGTGGACATCTCCCATTATAAGTAAATCTGGATACAAATATTACATGGTTCTCATCGATAATTTTTCAAACTTTGTGTGGGTTTACCCTCTTAAATACAAATCCGACACCTTCTCAACATTCACTAAATTTCATCAGCTAATTGCCACTCAATTCAATAGAAAAATTAAAACTTTTCAATGTGATTTGGGTGGCGAATTTGACAACCATGCTTTTAAAACTTTCGCCCATCAACACGGCCTTCTTTTTCGCTTCTCTTGCCCACACACATCCTCCCAAAACGGGCGCTCGGAACGTATGATACGACGATTAAACGATATTGTTCGCTCCTTGCTTATCCATGCTCACCTACCACCTACGTTATGGGTTGAAGCCATCCACACCGCCACCTACCTTCACAATATCCTACCCACCAAACGCCTAAACTATTTCACCCCTACCTTTGCCTTATATCTCCGCCACCCAACATATGACCATCTCCGGGTATTTGGGTGTGCTTGTTACCCCAATACCTCGGCCACCCAGCCCCACCGACTACACCCACGCGCCACGCGTTGTATCTTCCTCGGCTACCCACAAGATTTCCGAGGTTATCGGTGCTTTGATCCCACTACCGGTAAAGTGTCCATATCCCGTCATGTCACCTTCAATGAACATGACTTTCCCTACACCATACCCACCCCACCTGCCTCCTACTCCTTTCTAGACGAGGCCACCCCACCCGGTTTCACTTTTGCACCACCCTCCTCCCCACATAAACCCACCCCACCATCCCTCACCACTTATCCTTTTCACTATACCCGGCGGAACCGCCAAATGAACCAACCTTCTACCAGCCCTCATTTACCTCTTAACATCTCTCACCCATCCTCCCCCCAACCACCTGCACCTCCCACCCGCATTCCAGCTGTTCCTGTAGCCCGACCCCCAGGAACACACCCTATGATCACACGCTCCAAAGCTGCTCACATTCACATGTCCGCCAATATTTCTCCTATTCCCCGATCCTATGCCAAAGCCTTTGCCGACCAAAATTGGTTACAAGCCATTAAAAAAAAAAAAACTTAATAGAAAACAAAAACCTTGTCAGTAAAATAGCATGCGGTTTGAGACATTCATATACGACCGGTTTGAGGCAAATAGAAAACAAATGGTCAACACAAATTAACACGTAAGCAAACATTAAAAAAAAAACTTAATAATAATAATAATAATAAAAGTCAACATAAATGAACATAAAAAATACATGAACATCAATGGTTTATGGTTGTAGTAAACAAAAATATTTTTTTCTTGAAGTTAACTTTTCTAAAAGATAATAAACTTTATCTAAAAGGAACCAAACAACTATCAAATCATAACACCTAATGTGACACCAAAATATATTAGCAACCAAAAACAACAAAACACTTTTACCGGGAAAAATCCCCAAATTAAAACCCTTAATACCAACTCTAATCTAATCTTGTAATCAAAATAACAAGAACCTGAATCAACACGGAAATGTCAAATACTATAATGTATTACTTATAAAGGCATTAAAATAAATGAACCTATTCAACACGAAAATGGCAATTACCAATGCAACCGTGTAGTTTGGCCCAGATTCAACTTTCAACGGTTCAATTCTTTTACTGAGAAAAAAAATAAAATAAATGAAATTTTCAACTCATACGTAAACATATGGCACAAAGATGCAAAAGAATGAAGTACCTCGAGCAGTTGCCGCCTCTTTTTGTCTTACAGTCCGCAAACAATTATAAGTAATCTTAATTAGCATTTATAATCTCACACACCAAGCTATAATAATTTACATCTTCCCTTTTTAAAATCCAGTGTATCCGAAACCAAATTTAGTTCAGCAATTGGTAAAAAGTTCATTTGTTTGGCCATCTACAAAATAATTACTCGTCGTGTTATTGACATTCAATATATGAGTTATTTAGTATATATTTCAGGGATACTCAAGGGCAAATATTTATATTTTTAACCAACACATGTTATTAGCTTACCATTCTTTTTAGAGTCTAATACGATCTTTTTAAGGCTCTTTGAACCCCCTTCACCAGCTCGCCATTCGTTTTGGAGACCTCTTCTGACTTTATACATGGTTTTAGCTTTCCATCCTAAAGTAATATTCAATATTCGACATGTTGAATTCTTTTCAATAATAATAATACCAACAGTATAGTTAAAATTATACCTCGCGCAAAGTCTTTCAACAAAGGAGCGATATTACAGGTTAAAAATACAATGTGTTCTGTAGCACAAGTGCAGGTTTTCGATCTGCTTTAACTCCAAAGTACTGCAGGTTAACAAGCAATTAAAAATTACAAACATGATTTGAAACCAAATATAAGTATTTAAATATTAATATGAAACATGAACTTCTTAACATGCATTGTTGGGCTATTTTATTCAGACCAAAACAATTTGTAATCGAACCCAAACATTTCAATCTAACTTTACCTAGCAAACACATTTATTTCAATGGCACACTCAATTAAGCAACCTCAACGTCGATTGAGCATAGTATGAGACATTTCATTGAACAACTGTAGTGCATCTTCCAAATGACACAAAAAACTCACAAATTTATACTGACATTCATACAAGAACATTACAAACACATAAAGATATAAAAACAGAAATTAATCAACCATCAAATTAACACACCACCTTAAAAACAAAACTATGCCAAATGAACAGCAACAAAAGGGTTTAAGTCATTCAACAAAACGTGAACCTCTGTTAAATCAAAATCTGTTACGCCCTACTATTATTATATTTAATAATAACAAAATACAGCGGAAAACGGTCCCAAACAAAAACTTTAAACACAAACATAATGAAAACATCCATTACTTCGTTTGAGGTGACAACATAAGTTTGTCATTTCTTTTATTTTAAACCCCTTTTTAGATTCAATGAATTTTGACATTTTTAAACATCTATTCATACTCTCAAAACATTAACATAATTTACCGCCTTATGTTGACCCAAAATAATTTCCGAGACCTTGAACACAAACTTCTCTACCGCGTAAAGATTTGACAAGACTCAATGAAAGATTTATATGAACCATGTTGATTCTTCACGTTTGTTGCTCAAAAGCTTCTAAAGATATTAATCTGATATTCACCTCCAACTTCGCTAAACGAAATCTCTTCATTTGCTTATCACTCGAAAACAATTAATCCTTCAATATCCAATGATCCATAGCCTTAACCATGAGAGTTCATCATTTCGTAGTCTTACCTATACACCATTACACAAAGTAAGCATTAGTATAATAGTGCCAATTAGGTAGAACATTTAGGTGTGAAATATAAACAAAATTATCGAACAAAAACAAGTCTTGACATAATCTACACCACTTTTTGGCATATAGGATTTATGGCACGCCGAGTCAAGCACACATGATTTAATCCTCCCCTGTTTCCTACTTACAATTTCGACTCATAACTCATGTCACACAAAGAATCCGGTAACGACTTATGATTATAAAATCAATTCTTATATAACCTTTCCCAAACATGAAATTCTAAGTCTTAGTAATTTAAGTACTCAATGCATCCCATGAGACTATACGCCTTTATATTCATGCTTCTCATACTAATGCATTTAAATTCCTAGATGCATATATTATTGAAATCCACAAAGCACAAAATAGGTACTTACCTTCTTAAGTTTATATTCCTTAAGGATGACAAACCTCAAAACTCGTTAACACGTTAAAGTAAAAACCCAACGCTTCACATATTAACGCTTTTCTTAATTACTACATCCTTAGTAGATGTATATAACGTCCTTTTTAAGACTCCATATATACTTATATAAATATATGTATAATCCATCGCACCTGCCAAGATCTTCTCAAAATATAACAATTCTATTCTTATGATTGTGTAAGAAGCACTTACCTCGATTTCCTCAGAGCTTGCACCTTGCATTTCTTGTTCGCCTTTAGTTAATCTTTAAAACTCAAACTAGCCAATAAGAATGGAATTAGACGAAACCACATATTTAGTCATTTTTACATATGGGTTGAGACTCATAAGATCTCAATTTCACAATGTAAAAGAATATGAACCTTTTGCCTAACATTTGAACCGTTTCAAAAGTTAATATTGCATACTTGATATGTTTACCACACTTCTTGATCCCCAACAATCTTATCATATTTTTATAAACATATTTGGTCTATCAGAACTAATTTCCCAAGTTCTATTTTAAATAAGAAAATAGTATTTCTTTTCTTAAGGTTACTTGAACTCACATTTTACACAGCATGTATAGCCTGTAGTATTTCACAGTTTTGACAAACTTAACAACCATGTATTCTCCTGTTCTAAAATTATCTAGAAACTAGACTCCATGAGGTTTCCAAGCATATAGAGAACACCCAAAACAGACACTCAGTTGATTTTATATGATTATTTTAAAACAGCCTAAAATCAGTGTAAAAGCTGCGAAAATTCAGGTTTAGGTTCCTATTCAATTCGACCCAACTCTTTACATTTTTCATGGCTCAAACACAAATTAAACTCTTACATTATGTTAGAAACATCGAACTTAGTAATCAGAAACAAAAGATATTGATAATCCATTCAATAATCATATTGACACAAACTCACCGCAACCTATCCAGAAACCCCAAATTATTCAATTCAAGAACCCTAATTTTTATGATTCATCAATGACCAAACCAAACAATCAAATTGATGATCTTCATCCACATGCAAACCTACTACACGAAGTTTCTAAACATAATAGCACAGCAAATAATCGAATTCCATTTAAATCATCATAACCCACCTACAACTCCAAATACAAGAAGCTTTAGAGATGAATAAGGATTTCTACTTACTTGAGAGATGATGATGATGATGCTAGAAATCAGATTATCAGCATGCATTAACATGATTTGCACTTCAGATTTCATGCTTTAAATCTCCTTCTCTTGGTCTCTGTTTGTCCCTCGTCTAACACCACCCCAGATACACAAATCTGGATTTTATTTTTCCTCCTTGAATTATTTAGTCAATAAACTAACACATATAATTTCATAACCTTTATCATCCATTGAATAAACAATACTTAAATAAAACTACAAAGTTATAACTTTATTTATCATAATTCAATATCAAGCTTAGGAGGATTTGCAAGTTCTTATAATGGAGAAAAATAAGGATGCTACAAAATCATTCAAGATATTTGAAGCTTGAGGGAGATTCATTACATATGAAACCAAAAACCATGATGAAGAGAGAGAGAGATGGGTAAAATAGTACCAGCAAAGTCGGAGATGAGATTGGTACGACGGATAATTGTTGATTTAGGGTTTGGGGTCGTAGATGAGGGAATGCAATGTACAAGCTTCTAAATCTGGTTTATACAAAATTTTGAATCTTCAATCGATATGTATTTGAATTTTGAATCCCGTTTGTTTCCTTTGTGCTTTGAGTTTTGTACTCTAAGCTTCAAAATTTGTATAAACTCTTAAATTTAAGAGTTTTTGTTAAATGACTATTCTGTCCTTCCTATATGTATTATAATATAGTATAGATAATTAGCACACCTCTATATAATAATAATCCTTGAATAATTAATGATGTAACCGGAGGTACCTTTGGAAGGCTTGATGGTCGGAGAATGTAAAGCGATGTTGTGAAATGTTAGGGTTTGGGTTTTATATGCAATCGGCTTAGGTGTCAAGTACGGCTTGAAGCCAACAGCAGCCGGTGGAAGTGAAACGAAGCTATGGACAACACTTTCCATAACAAGATAAAGCTCGGAGGAGGAGGCTTCCGTTCCTTCTCTTCTTCTGCCGATTTTCTTGGGTTTTACTTTTATTTATTCGCAACATCCAAGTTTTACATACCGTTCAAACCTTTCATGGTTTTACTTTATTTTTTTTCTTCTTATTTTGTTATCTTATATTATTGTTATTATTTTTATAACATATTTTTATATTTTTTAAGACTTAGGTCTGTTTGGTATGAGGTAATGGAATGAATGAAGGCATGAAATAAACGTTGTAATGGAATGGGCAAATGAATTAAATAAATGACTGTATCTTTCTGTAATTACTTTGTAAACTCCCCTGAATGAAACAATTCCTTTCTTATCAAGGTTGCAAGTAATCATGCATGGGTCATAGTCACAAATGAGTTACACACAGTTGTCGTATTTTGGGAGGGAACTCTAGACTTGAGCTTGAGTAATTCAAAATTGTAACATCAAGGAAAATATCGAGCCAAAAATGTCAAGACTCAAAGTTAAGGGACCAATTCTGTAAATTTCCAAACTTCAGGGGCTTAAATGAAAAATCTGTTTTCTTGACCCATCGCGCTACGCGATGGATCAAGAGAGACCCCCATCGCGTATCGCGATGGAGTGTTTGACACGCAGTGACACGTGTGCCACGTGGCACACGGTGGCAACGTCTGCCTCCACGTGGCAACAAGGTCGCCACATGTCGCCACGTGGCGCGACGCCTGCCACGTGTCGCCACGTGGCAAGTCTACATAGTGACTCAGCTAACCTATATCGCGATACGCGATAGGTTAGCCAGGGAACCCATCGCGTACCGTGAAGGGATCCAAAATCAGCCTATAAATAGAAGGCCACGAGTTCAGATCCATCACACCTCAATTCACACATACTACTCTCTCTCTAACTTCTCTATAGACCTCGAAAAACGTGCCCTCGATCCACCTCGTTTTGCATGCCCGATTCCTCGTTTTTCGTGTCCAATATCTCGATACTCGTATCACTCCCCGACAAACATTCCAAACGAGAAGGAGGTGCTGTCTCGACGTCCCGACAATCATCTCGAAGTGCGTGCCATGAAGAGTTGGTGTCTCGATTCGCGTGCCCAAGTGGAATATTGATTAAAGCGTGTGTTGATAAAGAAATAGAGTCGAAGTGCTGCCCAAGTAAATAGGGTGTATTGAGCCGACAAAGGTAGGCATAATGCCCGAATAAAATAATAATAAAATATTATAAGGGCTTAATACCCCAAGTCGAAGTTATTCTCGATAAACAAAGAAATAGATAACAAAGAAAATAAAGAAAAAGGAAACTGAAATATATATGTGAGTGTATATATATATATATGATTATTCTTTGTTATAAAATATATTATTTAGGTATAGTGAGTATACTTAAATAATAAAGAAAGAAATACGTTTCTTAAAGAAGAAGAAACGTAGGGTTTTTATAAATAAACTAAAGGTTTATAAAGATTACTTTTTAACTAAAGGTTTTAAAGTAAAAAGAGATAATGAACTAAAGGTTCATCGAGATAAATAAGACTAAAGGTCTTAAGCCGGATCATGTATCCGACTAACAAAAGTTATACTCGTACTATAGGTGCGAGATAGCAAGAGAAAGACTCACGGACGGTGTTGGAAGCCGATCTCATTTGAAAGGTGAATACGCCCCACTTTTACAAACTTGTTTTCAAACAAACAAAAGTGTTATGTGTAAAATTTTACATGAGGCTACGTGTCTCTAAAAGCATTGTAAATAAGAGTATAAGCCTAGCCCTCAGGCTGTGGTATACGTTTGTCTGGATCCTTACATATGTGGAATGCGGTGGGCACATCGCACCACTCTTGGTCACGACCTCCAGCCACGATGGGCCGGACCTAAGTTATGTCCGAGTGAGACTGACCATGTGTATATTTATGGTACCTAAGTTATGTCGAAACCCTGCGGTGTTTTGCTGAGGCGACCTAGTGTAGAGACTCGAGTTTATGATGATTGTTTAACTTGATTATTCCTAAGACAAGATGGGCCGAGGCTTACATGGTCTCGAGGGGTGATTAAGTAAAGAAAATATTTTAGGCGTCAGCATATTCACCAGCATTCGTTGCTGACGTATTTTATAAAATTTTGCAGGTAACCAAGTATAGAGCTTGAATGACGAAGGGCTCAAGAATCCGATGGCTCAGATAATTTTGTTTGAATATTAAAATTAATCTTTTTGTAAAACATATAAACAAGTAAATACTAAACGAGACTTTCGTCTCGTCTTTTTGTAATGTAAATATTTACAAGTTTGATCCTTGTGTTTTATAAAAGTCTTCCGCTATAACCCGTAACCCTGATTTATAAACAAATGTGGTACCAACTATCGATTACACTCCTAGGCCTAAGATGGGGGTGTGACAGGTTGGTATCAGAGCCATCGATCTTAGCGAATTGGGTATCATAAAACAATACCCAAGCTTCGATCCAAGCATAGGAAACATCTACTTGTTTATTTGAAATAGGGATAAGATTGGTTGGTAACCCTTTCTTTCCCTCTCCTCAATCTAAACCACCTAATAAAGATGTCTTACAAGAAATTAATGGAGTATTATGATAATGAAGCAAGAAGAGCAAAGAAGTATTACAAATTCCCAAAAGACATCATGAGCAAGGATTACTTTGAATCATTTTTCAACTCCAAACATAACCAAAACCCCAATCCAAGTCCAATCTACCATCTAGATAACACTCCACATCAAGAGTACCAAGCACCAAGGCATTCCAGCTACCATCCAACAAGTCTACCGATGTATCAACCATCCGAGGTCCCGATATATCATCCTACCGAGATCCCGACTTATCAACCAACTGAAATCCCACCGTATTACCCATCTGGAGGATCAACACACTTACCACCGAATCCTCATCCTTCATATGATTTCCTCTCCAATATACCGATCAAGGAGGAACCAAAATCTTCTTCATCCGACTGGATGCAATGCCACTCCGATCAACGAAGGTGGCATACCGGCATTTCAACTATGGATACTGTTGATTCCCGTGTTAACAAGGAAGGACCCTCTCACAAGCCCAAGATGAGAGTGACGATGCCATACAAGAAGATTCACATACCGGCAATGACCGAAGAGGAATCAGAAGAGGAACTGGAAGAAGAAACAGACCCCGAGGAGGAATATCCTGACAATCCAAATGAGGTAACATCAATCGAAGAACAACACTCAACTCCAAGTTATGGTTCCGTGGATCCATACATGAAATTTCTCCATGAACTCAAGAGAAAAGCGTCATCAAGTTTTCCACCATACCAAGGTGATATTCTATCCATTGAAGAACAGGCCAATGAAATCCGTGAGCAAAATAAAGCAGCCGATGCATTCTTCAACTATCCCTCCGATGTGACAACGTCTCCGTATCCAAACCCGAAGAACCACTACGACATTGTGATGATGGGTTACCGCGACCCACCTCCAAGATACGAATATCCTACCGACATGCCTCAGTCCCAAGAGGAGCATTTGGATCGAGCCTTACATGAGACGGATGAGTTAAGAAAGAAAGTTTCTATGGATGAAAAGAAAAAGAAGAAGATAGGAGACAAGCTTCTTCGAAAGTGCAACAAGCTAACCAAGGTAGTGAAGAAATTCATGAAAGATTGAGAGGATGATGGTGTTGATGGCATATTTTCAAGAGTTGAAGTTGTATGTTAAGATAGTTTGTATGTTATATGTAATATACAATGTAATAAGGATAGGAGTTTATATATCGTTTAAACAATATATAAGTATGTTGTAAAATAATATACATATCATTTTATGATATGTATATATGTGAAATAAATAAAATTCGTGTATTAAGAAAAGAAATATGTTAAATTTCAGATAGAGAATAAAAGAATGTTTAGACAAAGTGATAACCGAGAGGTTTCCCGAAAGGAAGCCGAGAAACGAGAAGAGAAAGGGAAAGGTCCCGAGAAAGAACAAGAAGAACCAATCCCTAATAAATATTTAAATCAAATCCAAACTATGATCAAGAAAGCTGTTAGGGAAGAATCCATGTCTAGATCTCAAACAAAACATTCTCAATCTAGACAAACAAAACATTCACAATTTGAAAATCCTTCCCGAAAATCTGTTTCTAAACCCCGTCCTCGACCTTCACGTATGGAAGAAAGTGAGCATGAATCAAACGCTGACGGAGGGGTACGCCAAGAATTCAAGAAACTCAAAATTAGTGGATGTTCGTTTAAAGACTTTAAGTACTATGGGCCGAAAGAATTCCATGGTGACAAGGGAGCCATCACAACCGTGAGGTGGCTCGAGGAGATGGAGACAATTGTAATTACAAGCAAGTGTTCAGATGAAGAGAAGATTCAGTATTCTGCCCTGATGTTTAAAGGCGAAGCGCTAGAATGGTGGAACACGTTAATCATGAGTAGAGGATGGATGTATAGTTTAACGTGGAACGAGTTCAAGGAATTGTTGATGTCAAAATTCTGTCCGATGCATGAGACGGATCAAATTCAAACTAAATTCTTGGCTCACAAGGTTGTTGGAACGAACCTTTGTGAGTACAACACGAAATTCCACGAATACTGTCGTTTGGTTCCCCAGCTGGTTACTCCCGAGTCCATCAAAGTCACACGTTATATTTGGGGACTGCCACGAGAAATTCGTGACATGGTAAGGTCACACTTGCCACAAGCCGCTGACTCTGCGATGGAGTTGGCTGGCTACTTGATGGGCAGAATGATTCGCAATAAGGAGGAAGATAAGAAGGTCGTAACATCACACGACTCAAGGAAAGGAGTAGACACTCGTTTCAAGGGTAAAGGAGTTGACCAACGAAGGTTTGGCTCCAACCTCGGCATCCCTAAATGCAAAATTTGTAAGAAAAATCATAGGGGTAAATGCAACTTTGCTCCTCGAGTCTGTGAATCATGTAATAGACCCGGTCACGCAACGGCCGACTGTTGGAAAAAGAAGATGACCTGCTACAACTGCAAGGAGATGGGACATCTCAGCTTTGAATGCCCCAAGAACAAGCCTGCGACTGGTGGTGCGGGTGGTAGCAGTCAAAATAATGAGCCCAAGAAGGGCAATGCAAGAGTCTTCGTCCTTGATACGAAGAAGGCGGCTGATATACCGGAAACCATCACCGGTACGTTCCTAGTTAACAACAATTATGCTAGGGTTTTGTTTGATTCAGGAGCCAACCTAAGTTTTATAGATTATAAATTTTGTAGTCTATTAAACTAACCTTTAATCAAACTTAATAAAACTCTAAGCGTCGAGACCGCAAATGGCAAAACTGTTAAAATCACCGAAGCTTTAGAAAACGGAAAAATCTTATTAGCTGGGTATGTTTTGCCTATTCAATTGTTACCTATGACTCTTGCTGGTTTTGATGTTGTATTGGGTATGGATTGGTTATCGGACAACCATGCTCGTATCCTTTACAATAGCAAGACCATTGAACTTCGAGCCCCGGATAAATGAACTATTCGAATTAAAGGGGATAAAGATGCTGGCCAAGTTACCCTAATCTCCATGATAAGGGCTAACAAATGTTTAAATCAAGGATGCTTAGCATTCATGGCCTACGTCACCGAGGAATCAAAACCCAAAGAAATCAAAGACGTTCTTGTTGTTTCCGATTATGCCGATGTCTTTCCCGACGAACTTCCTGGCATTCCTCCCGATCGTGAAGTAGAGTTTAGAATCGATCTTATTCCTGGTACTGCTCCGATCGCCAAGGCTCCGTATCGCCTCGCGCCAACTGAGATGAAGGAACTAAAGAAACAATTGGACGAGCTTCTCGAGAAAGGCTTTATACGACCAAGTTCATCACCATGGGGAGCGCCGATACTATTCGTCAAGAAGAAGGATGGATCCATGCGTATGTGCATCGACTACCGAGCTCTAAACAAAGTCACAATCAAGAATCGTTATCCACTCCCTCGAATCGAGGATCTTTTCGACCAACTTCAAGGTGCTAGCTTCTTTTCTAAAATCGATCTTTGTTGTGGCTATCACCAACTCAAAGTTCAATCCGAAGATATCCCGAAAACCGCTTTCCGAACAAGGTATGGCCATTATGAGTTCACCGTTATGCCATTTGGAGTTACTAATGCGCCAGCCGCATTCATGGACATGATGAATCGTATCTGCAAGCCTTACTTGGATAAATTTGTTATCGTCTTCATCGACGACATTCTTATTTACTCTAAGTCTAAGGATGATCATGAAGACCACCTCCGAACATTACTTGAAATTCTTAGAACCGAGAAGTTGTACGCCAAGTTCTCGAAATGCGAATTTTGGTTGCACGAAGTGAAATTTCTTGGTCATATCATTAATGTCAACGGTATTCAAGTGGACCCCGCTAAGATTGAAGCTATCTCTAAGTGGGAGATCCCAAATTCGCCAACCGAGATTCGAAGTTTCTTAGGTTTGGCCAGCTATTACCGTAGATTCATCGAGAACTTTTCTCGAATCGTTGTTCCTCTAACTTCTTTATCACGTAAGAATATTAAGTATGAATGGGGAACAAAGCAACAAGAGGCGTTCGATATACTTAAAAAAAGGCTCACCCAAGCACCTATACTGGCTTTGCCAGAAGGTACTGAGGATTTTGTAGTATTTAGTGACGCATCACATTCCGGCTTGGGATGTGTACTAATGCAACAAAAGAAAGTAATCGCTTACGCCTCTCGTCAATTAAAGGTGCACGAAAAGAATTATACAACTCACGATCTAGAGTTAGGCGCCACAATCTTTGCACTTAAGATATGGAGGCACTATCTTTATGGAGTTAGATTTATAGTGTACACCGATCACAAAAGTCTAAAGCACATCTTCGATCAAAAAGAGCTTAACATGCGCCAACGACGCTGGATGGAAACTCTTAACGATTATGATTGTGAGATCGTTTATCACGAAGGTAAAGTCAACGTTGTGGCTGATGCCTTAAGTCATAAAGAGCATGAAAAGCCAAAAAGAGTCCGAGAGTTAAGGCTAGAACTCCAAATCGATCTTATTGACCAAATCAAATCTGCCCAAACTCAAGCGATCAATGAAAATCAAATCTCCGATGAAAAACGTAACGGCACCATTGACTCGCTAGTCAAGGGTGACAATGATATCCTTAGAATGGGAAACCAAATTTGGGTACCAATCGTTGGGGACTTGCATGAAAAGATTATGAACGAAGCCCATAAGTCCAAATACATGATGCACCCCGGTAGTGACAAAATGTATCAAAACCTCAAGTCAAACTACTGGTGGAATGGAATGAAAAAGGACATCGCTTCGCATGTGGCGAAATGTTTGACCCGTCTGAAAGTCAAGGCTGAACACCAAAAGCCTTCGGGATTGCTTCAGCAACCCGAACTTCCCGTATGGAAGTGGGAGTTAATAACCGTGGATTTTATAACCAAACTCCCGAAAATGACTCGACAACATAATGCTATATGGGTAATTGTGGACCGTTTAACAAAGTCCGCATATTTTATACCTACCAGCGAGTCGTATTCAATAGATAAAATAGCGCGTATTTATGTGAACAACATGGTTGCTTTACATGGAGTACCGCTATCTATAATTTCTGATCGAGACAGCCGTTTCACGTCTCACTTTTGGAAAAGATTCCAACAAGCGTTAGGCACAAAGTTAAACCTTAGCACCGCCTATCATCCACAAACTGATGGGCAGAGCGAAAGGACAATTCAAACGTTGGATGACCACTTACCCCTAATTGAATTCTCATATAATAATAGTTATCACACGAGCATTCAAGCCACACCATTAGAGGCGTTATATGGTCGAAATGTAGGACGCCTGTGTGTTGGTCTGAAACTGGAGATAATCAATTGTCTGGACCCGAAATAGTCCAAGAAACCACCGACAAAATTCTTCAAATTCGAGAACGACTTAAAACGGCACGTGATCGCCAAAAGAGTTACGCCGATGTCCGTCGTAAGCCGTTAGAGTTTAATGTCGGTGAAAAAGTCTTATTAAAGGTCTCGCCATGGAAAGGCGTAGTTCGCTTCGGCAAGAAAAGAAAACTAAGTCCTCGATTCGTTGGACCCTTTGAGGTACTTGAATGAATCGGCACTGTTGCATATCGATTGCGACTGCCCAAGGAAATGCAAGGGATACATGACGTATTCCATGTTTCGAATCTGCGTAAATGTCTAGCCGACGAATCACTTTCAATGCCATTAAAAGATGTAGAAATTAACGAGAACTTAAAATTCATTGAAAGACCAATACAAATAGAAGATTCGAAAACGAAGAAAATTAAAAGAAGAACTTTGAAAATTGTGAAAGTAAGATGGGATTCACGAAGAGGGCCCGAGTATACTTGGGAACTCGAGTCCGAAATGAGAAAGAAATACCCCCACTTTTTCTTGTAAGCAATCTCGAGGACGAGATTTGTTTCAAGGTGGAGAGGATGTAACATCACGGAAAATATCGAGCCAAAAATTTCAAGAATCAAAGTTAAGGGACCAATTCTGTATATTTCCAAACTTTAGGGGCTTAAATGAAAAATCTGTTTTCTTGACCCATTGCGCTACGCGATGGATCAAGAGAGATCCCCATCGCGTATCGCAATGGAGTGTCTGACACGTAGTGATACGTGTGCCACGTGGCACACGGTGGCAACGTCTGTCGCCACGTGGCAACACGGTCGTCACATGTCGCCACGTGGCGCGACGCCTGCCACGTGTCGCCACGTGGCAGGTCTACACAGTGACTCAGCTAACCTATATCGTGATACGCGATAGATTAGCCAGGGAACCCATGACGTACCGTGAAGGGATCCAAAATCAGCCTATAAATAGAAGGCCACGAGTTCAGATCCATCACACCTCAATTCACACATACTACTCTCTCTCTAACTTCTCTCTAGACCTCGAAAAACGTGCCCTCGATCCACCTCGTTTTGCGTGCCCGATTCCTCGTTTTTCGTGTCCAATATCTCGATACTCGTATCACTCCCCGACAAACATTCCAAACGAGAAGGAGGTGCTGTCTCGACGTCCCGACAATCATCTCGAAGTGCGTGCCATGAAGAGTTGGTGTCTCGATTCGCGTGCCCAAGTGGAATATTGATTAAAGCGTGTGTTGATAAAGAAATAGAGTCGAAGTGCTGCCCAAGTAAATAGGGTGTATTGAGCCGACAAAGGTAGGCATAATGCCCGAATAAAATAATAATAAATATTATAAGGGCTTAATACCCCAAGTCGAAGTTATTCTCGATAAACAAAGAAAATAAAGAAAAAGGAAACTGAAATATATATGTGAGTATATATATATATATATATGATTATTCTTTGTTATAAAATATATTATTTAGGTATAGTGAGTATACTTAAATAATAAAGAAAGAAATACGTTTCTTAAAGAAGAAGAAACGTAGGGTTTTTATAAATAAACTAAAGGTTTATAAAGATTACTTTTTAACTAAAGGTTTTAAAGTAAAAAGAGATAATGAACTAAAGGTTCATCGAGATAAATAAGACTAAAGGTCTTAAGCCGGATCATGTATCCGACTAACAAAAGTTATACTCGTACTATAGGTGCAAGATAGCAAGAGAAAGACTCACGGACGGTGTTGGAAGCCGATCTCATTTGAAAGGTGAATACGCCCCACTTTTACAAACTTGTTTTCAATCAAACAAAAAAGTGTTATGTGTAAAATTTTACATGAGGCTACGTGTCTCTAAAAACATTGTAAATAAGAGTATAAGCCTAGCCCTCAGGCTGTGGTATACGTTTGTCTGGATCCTTACATATGTGGAATGCGATGGGCACATCGCACCACTCTTGGTCACGACCTCCAGCCACGATGAGCCGGACCTAAGTTATGTCCGAGTGAGACTGACCATGTGTATATTTATGGTACCTAAGTTATGTCGAAACGCTGCGGTGTTTTGCTGGGGTGACCTACTGTAGAGACTCGAGTTTATGATGATTGTTTAACTTGATTATTCCTAAGCCAAGATGGTCCGAGGCTTACGTGGTCTCGAGGGGTGATTAAGCAAAGAAAATATTTTTAGAGTCAGCATATTCACCAGCATTCGTTGCTGACGTATTTTATAACATTTTGCAGGTAACCAAGTATAGAGCTTGAAGGACAAAGGGCTCAAGAATCCGATGGCTCGGATAATTTCGTTTGAATATGAAAATTTAATCTTTTTGTAACACATATAAACAAGTAAATACTAAACGAGACTTTCGTCTCGTCTTTTTGTAATGTAAATATTTACAAGTTTGATCCTTGTGTTTTATAAAAGTCTTCCGCTATAACCCGTAACTCTGATTTATAAACAAATGTGGTACCAACTATCGATTACACTCCTAGGCCTAAGATGGGGGTGTGACAAAAATATAGAATAGAAACCTTAGGGATATATTGGCCTCTTCATTTTCACTGTTTTCAACACTGCACATCAAAGAAAATATGGATGTTAGTTGGAAAATATATTGGCAAAACTGTCACTTTTAGATATTAATAGAACTTCTTTCATAGATTAGTGATAGACCCTAAACATGTTTCAAATGTAAAACCATGGAATCAAAACAAATTACTTTTCAAAGTTAGACCCCAAACCTGTTACTTGTGTCAAACCACAAGGATTATTTATTTGACTAACACACATTAAAAAAAACATCTGCAGTAGTCCATTCTAGTTTACAAAACAGTAGCGGGTGTATAAATGTTTATGAGCTGTCACAGTTAGATGTTTTAAGTATCCTCACAAATTAAGAACTATGAAAATGTGATATCATTCATGGCCATTGTTGATGATGATATATGAAGATGAAATGATAAGTGGAGGTTTTCTTAATTACCTGTGCATCGGTACCACCAGCACCAGCAGTTATATTAATAACAGCACCTTCTTTGTCATACGGGCCTGACAAAAGCTGACTCAGCTCGAATTTATCCAACGCCTTACTCAACTCTTTGACAATAGTGGCAGCCTCTTCAAGAAGTGCAGTATCAGTTGAGTCCATCTCTTCTGTTAGGTTGACTATTGTTTCTGCATCACCAACCTGAACAAATCAAAGTTAAATATCAGTGTACCAACTAGTAAAGGCGGAAACTTTGAAGCGTTTAAAAGTGAAACCTGGGTTTGAAAGTCGTTGAGAAGATTTATCTTATCTTTAACATCTGTGAGAGCCATAAGGGTTTGTTGAGCGGATGCGCGGTCATCCCAAAAAGAATCAGTTGATGCTTCTTTTTCTAATTTAGCAACTTGTTCTGCTAATTGGTCTAGATTAGCAGAAGCCCTGATTTCTTGAACACGACTCGAGATTGCCTCCAACTCTTTCCGTAAACTAAAAAAATCTGTTTTTTTCAAATTTTAAACATTAACATGGTATGGTGTACACGCCGGATAGTAAATGTATGAATGATTACCTTGCATTACCCATACACTTGTTTCAGCGGGTGTTGCGAATAAAGCTAAAGTAAGTAATATTTGTTTATGATTGATTAGTGAATTAGCACAGTTTCTAATAATAATAATAATAATAATAATCCTTGGAATTAAAGTAATTAGGGTGGTAATTGGAGGTACCTATGGAAGGCTTGGAGAGAGAGATGGGCGGAGAATGTAAAGCGAGGAGGTTGTGAAATGTTAGGGTTTGGGTTTTATATGCAATCGGTTTAGGTGTCAAGTATGGCTTAAAGCCAGCAGCAGCCGGTGAAAGTGAAACGAAGCAGCTATGGACAACACTTTCCATAACAAGATATAGCTCGGAGGATACTATTAAAAAACCCCCCCAAATAAAATTATTAGTTACAAAAAGCCTAATATAACTATGCACCTTAAGCTGGTCAAAACAAATTATGCTTACCTTCAATTAAGAACAGCGGTGGACGCGGAAGAGTTCTTTTAGGAAATTGAAAATAATCTTGTCCTAATTGGCCTCCATCAAACTGAAAATTATATGATGTAAACAACAGAAATTGCAAAAACAAAATATGAAAATCTGATTACATCATCAATACCTGTCGGCAATGATCGTCAAATCGCAAACCTATGTTGCGACAAAATTTAGGTCACCGTCTTGATTCTCTCTTATTGCCTTCCTTTTCTCTCTCTCTATTAGGGTTTGTCGTTAGGGCACAAACTTCTGCGAGGAAGAAGATATCATAGAATGATGAAATCCGATTCTTTTGGTAGAAAACACTTGTTTCAGCGGGTGTTGCGAATAAAGCTGAAGTAATATTTGTTTATGATTGATTAGTGAATTAGCACACTTCTATATAATAATAATCCTTGAATAATTAATGATGTAACTGGAGGTACCTTTGGAAGGCTTGATGGTCGAAGAATGTAAAGCGAGGTTGTGAAATGTTAGGGTTTGGGTTTTATATGCAATCGGATTAGGTGTCAAGTACGGATTGAAGCCAGCAGCAGCCGGTGAAAGTGAAATGAAGCTATGGACAACACTTTCCATAACAAGATAAAGCTCGGAGGAGGAGGCTTCCGTTCCTTCTTTTCTTCTTCCGATTTTCTTAGATTTTACTTTTAATTATTCGCAACATCCAAGTTTTACATACCGTTCAAACCTTTCATGGTTTTACTTTATTTTTTTTCTTCTTATTTTGTTATCTTATATCATTGTTATTATTTTTATAACATATTTTTATATTTTTTAAGACTTAGGTCTGTTTGGTATGAGGTAATGGAATGAATGAAGGAATGAAATAAACGTTGTAATGGAATGGGCAAATGAATGAAATAAATGACTGTATCTTTCTGTAATTACTTTGTAACTCCCCCGAATGATACAATTCCTTCCTTATCAAGGTTTCAAGTAATCATGCATGGGTCATAGTCACAAATGAGTTACACACATTTGTCGTATTTTCGGAGGGAACTCTAGACTTGAGCTTGAGTCATTCAAAATATAGAATAGAAACCTTAGGGATATATTGGCCTCTTCATTTTCACTCTTTTCAACACTACACATCAAAGAAAATATGGATGTTAGATGGAAAATATATTGGCAAAACTGTCACTTTTAGATATTAACAAAACTTCTTACATAGGTTAGTGATACACCCTAAACATGTTTCAAATGGAAAACCATGGATTCAAAACAAATTACTTTTCAAAGTTAGACCCCAAACCTGTTACTTGTGTCAAACCACAAGGATTATTTATTTGACTAACACACATTAAAAAAACATCTGCAGTAGTCCATTCTAGTTTGCAAAACAATAGCGGGTGTATAAATGATTATGAGCTGTCACAGTTAGATGTTTTAAGTATCCTCACAAATTAAGAACTATGAAAATGTGATATCATTCATGGCCATTGCTGATGATGATATATGAAGATGAAATGATAAGTGGAGGTTTTCTTAATTACCTGTGCATCGGTACCACCAGCACCAGCATTTATATTAATAACAACACCTTCTTTGTCATACGGGCCTGACAAAAGCTGACTCAGCTCGAATTTATCCACGCCTTACTCAACTCTTTGACAATAGTGGCAGCCTCTTCAAGAAGTGCAGTATCAGTTGAGTCCATCTCTTCTGTTAGGTTGACTATTTTTTCTACATCACCAACCTGAACAAATCAAAGTTAAATATCAGTGTACCAACTAGTAAAGGCGGCAACTTTGAAGCGTTTAAAAGTGAAACCTGGGTTTGAAAGTCGTTGAGAAGATTTATCTTATCTTTAACATCTGTGAGAGCCATAAGGGTTTGTTGAGCGGATGCGCGGTCATCCCAAAAAGAATCAGTTGATGCTTCTTTTTCTAATTTAGCAACTTGTTCTGCTAATTGGTCTAGATTAGCAGAAGCCCTGATTTCTTGAACACGACTCGAGATTGCCTTCCAAAGGTACCTCCAATTACCACCCTAACCGATTGCATATAAAACCCAAACCCTAACATTTCACAACCTCCTCGCTTTACATTCTCCGCCCATCTCTCTCTCCAAGCCTTCCAAAGATACCTCCAATTACCACCCTAATTACTTTAATTCCAAGGATTATTATTATTATTGTTGTTATTAGAAACTGTGCTAATTCACTAATCAATCATAAACAAATATTACTTACTTCAGCTTTATTCGCAACACCCGCTGAAACAAGTGTATGGGCAATGCAAGGTAATCATTCATACATTTACTATCCGGCGTGTACACCATACCATGTTAATGTTTAAAATTTGAAAAAAACAGATTTTTTTAGTTTACGGAAAGAGGTGGAGGCAATCTCGAGTCGTGTTCAAGAAATCAGGGCTTCTGCTAATCTAGACCAATTAGCAGAACAAGTTGCCAAATTAGAAAAAGAAGCATCAACTGATTCTTTTTGGGATGATCACGCTTCCGCTCAACAAACCCTTATGGCTCTCACAGATGTTAAAGATAAGATAAATCTTCTCAACGACTTTCAAACCCAGGTTTCACTTTTAAACGCTTCAAAGTTTCCGCCTTTGCTATATCCTAATGGTGAAGATGGTTACCGAACTAAAATCAAGCATAGAGGAGATGAAGACGATGACGGTAACAAGCGACCTTATACTACAATGAGAGAATGGTTTGCATATATGATTCAAGACAGGGTTGGCGAGTTCTCAAAAACTCTATACTCAAGAAGGCTATTAAAGCAAATACTGGTAGACGGTTACACGATGATTGAAAGCGAAAGGCTTTGTTTTATAAGAAGTAAACAAAAAGAACTGAGGTCCGTAACATTGAGAACCTCATTAAATTAATTTTTTGGTTGAAAGTATTTGATCTTCATGAATAGACATGATATATTTAATTTCGGGTTGAAAACCCAAAATAATTATCTTTTTTTAAAGTAAAAAATTTATTAGAAACCCGAAAAGGAGAACTACTCTCGAGAAACCAGATATATACAAGGGAAAAAACAATAAAACAACCCAAACGTGAAAAAGTAATAAAACATGTCTATTCAAAGGAAAATTTATTGATCTAAACGTGGGCTAATAGCTAACAGTTTAATATTATTGTTAGCTTGGTTCAAATGATTGCCTCTCAAACATCTTCAAGCGCTTTGCTAAGCCCGCCAACTATACGGAATCGCTTGATGAATTTGTTAATGACACGGAGATCAGTCATATCGGAGAAGTTGAAGCTATAACAACAGTATTGTTTAACTATTATCTTTATATATATTAATGCCATTTTATTATAACTTAATTAAATTATAAATTCCGTTTATTTGTTTAAGGCAAAAAAGGTTGTCATCTGTGGAAGCATAATCCCAGCATCTAACTACATCCGTTGGTACTACATTGCCTGTAAAGTGTGTGCTACAACACTTACAATGGAAAACAAGGAAAGCCATGAAGGGGAGATCGTCGGGGAGACATCTTTGAATCAATTCAAAGGAAAGTATAAATGCAGAAGCATGAAATGCAACGGTTCTATTGTCAATGCAGTTGCTAGGTTTGTGAACAATAACATTTGATAATAGACATAATTACTGTTTGTGCTTAAAATAAGATAACATATAATTATTGTCTATAACAATGTTAATCACCATTAATGTGCAGGTACCGGGTTCCTTTTGATGTTCAAGACTCAACTGGATCGATCTTGGCGTTAACTTTATGGGAAGGACAAGCGCTACCCAAGTACAAAAATTTCTAGATCACAATCACTTGTGGATCTTCCAAGATCTCTGTACTTTGACTCAATCTCTCAGTCTCTAAAAGTGATAATGAAAAGCAAACAATTGAGAGACATTATTATGAAAGAAAACTTTGCTGAATACACACAAGAACAACTGGAGAAGATGGCCCCACTTGATTTATATGATTATCATGGCACAGGAAAGTTGGCTGGGAGGCAGCAAAATGAACTTTCAAAGTTCCTAAGAGATGAAGCCGATAAGGGATTCCCATTTCTAAAAGAGAAGAAAAGCTGGAAAGTGAAAAGGCAAGATAAAGCAAGAAGGGCAGCAAAGCTGAAAAAGATAGCAAGCATTGAATTGAGATACCAGATGAACGTCAAAGATAAGAATCCTCTGTCAAACATGAACACGTGTATAAGCATTGAAAGAAGAATGGCACGTCCAAACTACACTGTTCAGAAGAATGGCATCATTGCTGAAATTGAGTACAAAGAAAATATTGGCCATTATATTCTTCGCAATTCAGATGGAATTATCCTTTGCATAATCAGAAGAGATCAGGACCTGAACTATTTGCACAATGAAGATCTAATAGATGTAAGGGATTTGGACATACCTGAAAGCCACATTCATTACCAAATCCTTTCTATCTTTAGACAAAGGGCAGGAACTGTGATTGTGAACCGAAAACAAGTCGCGCACAATGCAAGAAGAAGACAAAGATCTTTAGAATAGGCTTTGATTTGTAATGTCTACGGACAAATTTTTTGAATATGTAATATTTCAACTTTTGATATGTAAAAGTTTGATTTCGATTTGAATATGTATTTTGACTAAGTGTATGTAACCTTAGAGATGTTTTGGGACAGCTGAGGTGTTCCAATCTTGGGAGAGATTGTTGAGTCAAAGATTTGACCAAAACTGAAGTATAAGGAAGATTGGAATCTTCTCAACCTCCTCAGAAATCGCTAAGTATGGAACCGGGCACACCTGAGACATCCGAGCAGGCTTTTACTTAGCCGGGCACGATATTTTGCCTATAGGGCAGGGTTACCTTCTTGAAGTCTTCTTTAGTGCTAATCCGAGTAGGGTTCACTACATCTAGCAAAGTTGTTCTTCTAGTCGGGCACAGTTTGCTACTTGCAAACCCTTGACTGAATCAAGCTCTTGAAGCCAAGTCTTTGGAAGACCGAGCAAGGTTTACTTAATAAGGAATCCGGGCAAGCTTGTTGAAAGTTAATGAAGTATTCTTACTTTCTCGGGCAAGGTTCAACTCAGAGCATGCTACAGTGTACCGAGCACACTATGGTTGCTTAATAAGTTATCAAACAAATGAGTTGAATGGATTCTTGAAGATCATTATGGTAGTAGGATCATTTCGGGCAAAGTCTGACATGGTCAAGAAGATTGAAGTCTACCCGGTGAAGTTGTTTGGTAAAACACAAAGTAAAGTCTACCCGGAAAACTGTTCCCGGGCACACCTCAAGGTTACTAGGTTAGTAAAGGAAGGCAGAGCACATAGTCTACTCGGAAAAGATAAAATGCTAGAAAGTCTACCCGGAAGACCTGTTTTACACTTAGACTAGTTTTGAATATGTAATTTGAAGATGTACTAATCATTAGGGTTTCTAGAAGGAGTGAAAGTTGTAAAAAGGTGGCAGGCCTATAAATAGAATGCTTTAGGGCACGCAGCATACAGACGGAAGAGAGAGACGGACATACGGATTAGCCATTACACTTTTCAGAAAACAACGAATATTCATGTATGAGTGTGACGGCTGTCCTAGGTTATCATTGAATATACATTCCGACAAGAAACCCTAATCAATTATCATTTGTATGAATTTGCTTTATATAAATGGAACTCTTTTGAGTTATTGTTTGTGATTGTTATTTTTATTAACCTATTAAGCAACAAACCTGTTTGTTACTGATTCCGCCTTTAACAAACAAGAATCTTTCCTTATTTAGCAATCCGTCATTAACCTTCTTGTCGACACAATATGTGTGGGTTATGACATTGTTATTGATTATTGAGTGACTATTCGGGACCGACATCCTTCATGAATTTCTTAACCACCTTGGTCAATTTGTTGCATTTCCGAAGAAGCTTGTATCCTATCTTCTTCTTTTTCTTCTCATCCACAACAATTTTCTTCCTAAGGTCGTCAGTCTCGTGCAAGGCTCGGTCCAGATGCTCCTCTTGTGATTGCGGAATCTCATTCGGGTATCCATACCTTGGAGGTGGGTCATGGTAACCCATCATCACCACATCGTAATGGTTCTTTGGATTTGGATACGGAGATGCAGTCACGTCGGAGGGATAGTTGAAGAATGCCTCGGCATCTTCGTTTTGCTCGCATATTTCGTTGGCTTGCTCTTCAATTGATGGAATTACACCTTGATATGGTGGGAAACTTGATGACGCCTTACCCTTGAGTTCTTGGATCCGTTGATTCAAGCAGCTATTGTCCAAGCAGTAGCCACGGCTGTGAAAAACCTGAACCCGGAGGGGTCTGCTGGAGGTCGTGAAAGAACAGCTGAAGGAGCGGGAGGAGGTGGTAGGAAAGATGATGAAGGAGAGAGGGAGGCCTCAAGTGTGGTTAGGTCTGTGAAGGTCGATGGCAGGAAAATAGGCCAAGGTGGGTGCAACTATAAGTCCTTTAAGGGTTGTGACCCGCCGAAGCTAACTGGGTTAGAAGACGCAATCGTTACTCTCCAATGGATAACCGCAATGGATAAAATTATCCGGATTAGGGAGTGTCGTCCCGACCAAGCAGTGGGTTATGCCACTCAGTCATTTGGAGACGAGGCTATGTACTGGTGGGAAAGTGTGGAGCAGAGGAAGACCCGAGATGAGATTAAGGCGATGAGGTGGAATGACCTGAAGGAGTTAGTGATGAAAAAGTTCTGTGTTGATGCTGAGGTTGAGAGGGCCGAGATGAAGTTTTTGAATCCGAAGGGGGGAAAAATGACACACCGCGAGTACACTACTGAATTCAACCGAATGTCTAGGTTGGTGCCTGATATGGTGAACACGGAAGCGAAGCGGATCAAGTGCTACGTCAGGGGACTTCCACAAAAGGTATGCACGTTAGTCAAGACTAACAAACCTGCTACCTTTGACTCTATAGTTGAATTAGCATAGATGGTTTATGATGACCTGGCGATAGAGGATGTGGAAGTGGAATATAAGGAATGATGGAAAGGAACCAAACGGTCTGCAGATGTCGTGGAGTATGCGGGGAAGAAGACACAGAAGATTGCAGGCAAGGAAACATGCAAAGTGTGTGGGAATATGCACTTGGGAGAATGCAAGGCTGGTCCAAACCAGTGCTACTGATGCGGGAAGGAGGGACACATATCTCGTGAGTGCACCGAGGATCAGAAATGTTACAAGTGTGGTAAATCAGGTTAGATAGCTAGAGATTGTGGAGAAACCATGGCGGTGGAGGGAAGAAGGGGAGACGCGTAAAAGGATGGTTCATCAGGCACTGAGAAGGTTGCAAGAGAATAAGTGGCTTGTCACAGTTGGCTAATGTTAGTGCTTTATGTTAGTGTTGTTAAGTGGTGTTTTATGTTACAGTTTGAACCTACGTTTGTTTGGCAAGCTTGAACGATTTCTTTTTATGTTTATATGAATGACTTAAGTTTTCTTGTGATTTTGTATGAATGATTTGTGATTGATCAATGGTCTCGACCTATTGAGCCAAAGGTAGATGATAATGATTAAGTAATGTGCCATTCCTTGTGCAATGAAACCATCATTGGAAACTTCATGGGAAGCTACCTAAGAAAGCTAAGATCCATGATCAACTCGACGATTGTTAAGACAAGAGGTAACATGGTAAGCGAGGAACTATGGTGTTCTATGAAGGGAGCAAGAGCAGGGGTAACCCTGCAAGGATAGTAAAGTAGGTTTCGGAGACTAAATCTTTTATAAGGGGGGAAAACTTGTAACATCCCGAAATTTCTAGAATAATATTTAATATAATATTTGCGTCGGGTGAATCATTTGAGTTAGTAGAATAATAATAATAATATAATAATAATGATAAAGGGGTACCGGGCTTGGTCTGATGGGAGTAAAGATGGACCAAAAAGGAAAGATGGGCCTTAGGTCCATGGGCTTAAGGGATTATAAAAACCCCTTAAACCCTAATCCTTTCCATTTTTTATCAATCTCTACACCATAGCCTACACACTCAAAAACACACACATACTTCCAACACCATACACGGCCGCGAGCTAAGGAGCAATCCGAGACCAAACCGAGCCTATAACTTGATAGATCTTGAACGTGCAAACAAGATACAAGGTCGTAGTTCATCACCAAACTAACCGTAACCTTAAAAATACGTAAAGGTATGTCCTTTATCTTTAAGGTTTATGTTTTTATAACCGGTTAGTCTCGAACTTGAACCTAGAGTAGATCGGGTACAAACGAGTATTAAAGTAGCAAACTTGATGATAAAATTAACCTAACAAATCCATGGCTATGTATGGCTCGTTTAAAATAAACCTTAGATCTAGTATTGAACGTTTTAAGCCTAAAGGTCCAAACTTTATGCTTTTCGGGCCGAGTATTATCCGAAATGGACCATGGGGATGTTTACGGGATTGGTTGATATCATATCAAAGGGTTACATGTTGAAACAGAGATGATTATGGGGCTTTAGAATGAACCCATAGCTGCTGCTACAGGTTCGCTGAGCAAGTTCGCTCACAATCTAAGTTCGCAACTACGCAAGTTCGCCTGTTAATAAATTCGCCACATATAAGCTCGCTTGATGTCAAGTTCGCCGGATGTCAAGTTCGCTGATTGTTAAGTTCGCCTCAATCTAAGTTCGCTCATATATCTAAGTTCGCTTATATACAAGTTCGCTTATATCTAAGTTCGCTTATATACAAGTTCGCTTATATCTAAGTTCGCTTATGTCTAAGTTCGCATATATTGAGACCCGGATACCTGGCGACTTGTAAATGAATACATATACGTGTATACACTTGATGGCATGCATTGTAAGGACCTAAAGAGATAAAACACTAGAATGTTAAAATGAAGGAAAACCATAAAAATGCTAAGTAAAGAAGCTGATACTAGGTCATTAGATTAGATCAGATGAGTATTGATACGTGTAACTCATATATAGTTAGCAGAGCTCAATTAAAGAAGGGATTAACAATTGACGAAGAAAGAAACAGGATCCAGGTGAGTTTCTAGCCCCATTCCCTTGTCATTTTTTTGGGGCTGTGTGCATACTCGATGTGAAGTGTGAATACACTTACCTTGAGTGGTAAGTGTATTCTATAATGATTGATGTGATAGTAAGTATTATGTTATGAACGAATGTTTGTCGGTGCGTGAACGATCTTCGGATATTGCATGTACTGCCAATGGGAATGATCTCTAAGTGGTTATTAGTGTGTGTAAATGTTATTATGTAACTTGGTTATTATGTAAATGATGAAATGTTAGAAAGTGTGCTGTAGACAAGTAGAGGTAGATTGTGATAGAAGTGGCAAGGGTCTAGTAAGGGTGTTAGTGGCATGACGATAGTACGTGGTAGAGCAAGCCTATACGTGCCTTCGTTATTAAAGTGGCATAACGTGAGTGCGTGGTAGGGAAAGCCTATACGTGCCTCCGTTATTAAGTGGCATAACGTGAGCGCGTGAGAGGGTAAGCCTCTATGTGCTTCTGTAAACAAGTGGCTAAGACGTAAGGGGCAACTAAGTGGTTAAGCGGTAAGGTGAGCAAGTTAGATAGATGGTTGTGTGTCTTCGGACATGTATATAAATGTATGAAGTGGTTGTATGGTAAGTTGCTTGATTAACTAGAACTCACTCAGCGTAGCTGACTTTTAGTATGCACGCAGGTGAGCAGACTAAGGAGCTAGCATAAGGACGGCACATGGCATGGATTGAACGGCTGGCATCTGAAGATAGAAGAAATGATGTTTTAAATATGATGTTTTAAGTTATGGTTTTAAAGAGAATGTTAAATGTTTTGTAACGAACGATTGATGTTTTATTTATTCCGCGAAAGTTTTAATTAACTCTGATTGTAAGAACTGTGTTTATGAGTAAATCCGACGTTAAAGTGAGGCACCGGGAACGGGGCCTTACAGTTTCAACAACACATTAATTGCGCAATAATTTTGAATCCTTTTTTTGGCATGCGTCTTTTTCTTATTATGGTAATTTCAAATCGAATTCAATAAGTAAGTTGTATCATTGCCCCTAATTTATATGTATACCTAAATTTTATTGGATATTGTTCTATATTTAAGATCGGCCTTTGTTAACTATTAAAGATTCATAGTTCTTTATAAATTAGGTTTTTTCGTTAATTTTTTTAAGGTTTTATGATATATATTATTATTATTATTATTATTATTATTATTATTATTATTATTATTGTATTCAATTTCAAAAGGTTATTTACGTTAGTGTTCTGATTAGGGGTTAGTTTTCGTTATGCCTTTGTTAGTTATTGAAGATCATTTGAGGTTTATGATCCCGATAACAAAATCATGACTGGATAAGTTGCTGAAACTTTACACCCTTTTAAATCATGTACGTTTATTATTATTATTATTGTTGTTGTTGTTGTTGTTAATTGTTATTATTATTATTATTATTATTAGTAGTAGTAGTAGTACTATTATTTTGTATATGATTGGAGCGGTTTGTTACAATGGAACTCTAATTGATCTAGAAGAAAGTCATAGCTGCTATTCATCGATGTTAAAAAATCTGATTGCTACAAGTACGATGTTTTACAACTATTAATCTTTGTTTCTATAGGTTTGACCACATCCAGATTCGTCTTGATTTTATGTTAGATGCTTTACTGATAAACTCGCGGGTTTATTTAGATTTTTTTATATTATTGTAAACTAGTTGAGGCCTATGTAACGACCTCCTTGTAGATCCATACGAGATACTAAAAGAAACATAAGTCATTAATATTTAGTCTAATTGTATAAATATAAAAAAAACACTTCATACAATTTGTGTATTATATTATTTAACATTAATAGTTTATAACACCTAATGTAAACATACCGTATGCAGCTGGATTGAACGATTTGCTTGGAACTTGCAACTTATATTGGTGGATGTTGAAGAAACAAAGGCAACGATGATATGTATATTTAGTCATAATTCCATAAATAATAATAATGGTTTTTATTTTTTTCATTTTACTTTTTTTTCCAATTAATAAAAATATTTAGCAAACTAGATTTTTTAAACACTAAATTTGGACAAGGGTTGGATTTACATGTTTTATTTGTCGGTTAAACGATTTTCTTAGACTTTGCTTTCATATTTTCTATAGTTCGTCTTTACAATAACCGAAACTTTTTTCATGATTTAAAAATATTCCATCTTAAATGGTTTTATATCCGTGTTTCAACGTCTAATACCTCATCTTTAAAATATTTTTTTGGCCCACTAATTCATGTTTACGAATTTGTGTTGGCACCGCTGATACTAACCGAATTTGGGTTGGTTCGCAGATGTAACGTGCCGGTTTTTTTGGTTCTACCTATGATAATTTGTTGTATTTTGACATTGACGGATTTATTTCTTTTGTTTAATTTTAATGTTGTAACTTGATACAGACTGACTTCGCGTTGACTTGCAATGAGTATATGGTTTAATGGTTTTACTTATGCTATTTTGTCGATTTAACGGTCCCATCACGAAACTTGAGATCCTAATCCTAGGTGTTTCTTAAAACAAGACTTGCTACATGTTTGTTTTTTGCTTTTAAATGACTCACACACCGATTAAATACTCTTACATATACACCAATGTCCACTACGAGACTCGTTTCCTCAACCGTATGGAACTGGACATCATTTTGTACACCTTTTATATCATTAAACCAGAATCACTTTGGTAGGTGTGTCATGTTTTTGTTGTTAGAAGGCTTTTGTGAATGACCATAAAGATGGAATCACCTTCGTGGGGGACAGGGTTTCTTGTTTATGATACATACATACTCCCACAACAATTTATTTAACGCAAATGACCAAATCATTTGACCTTAAACAAGCCAAGCAACACGAGTTATTCAATATCAATTAAATAAAATTTCATATCAAAATTAAACGAGCGTGGCTTCGTGGGCTCAAATTTTCTACACAGCTTAGTGATTAATATTTGTTTTAAATAAGTTAATATTAAGATGGTTTACAATCGGTCCCATATCGCATTGAATTATTATTCATGTAGTTGAATTATAACTTACAAACAATAAAATTTTGCTCAGTCTAAAGAGGCTCGTTTACAAGAAGCCGATTTCAGTCTTTCGGGGAAGCTACGAGCCACGCATTTCTCGATACCCTAGATTGAGATATTATTAAATATAAATACAAAACTATCAACAGATGCATTTTACCATGATTCAATTTTCCAAGTCTTTCAATAATAAATGATTAGAGCTTTATGTGGTGGATCGGATATGTAAAAATATTCGGTAAAATGTTGCTTCTAAAAATGTTAAAACATGTGCAATAACTTCTCTTGCAATACATTCAATACAAAGTACATACATAAGACATGAATGTGACGAGTGAATGGCATGACCAACCACTTATGTCTGACAATTTCCACCCGTATGATATCATGATGCAAATTAAAACATCAAACTATAAAAGTCAAATGCTTCAAAAGCCATACAGATGTACTCTTAATGATTATGTTTGAATCATTTCATATAAAGAAAAACAAAAATTATTTTTGAAATGTATAATATGAAACTAGTTCGGTCCATTAAAGGTTAAACTTAACACAATCCAAATTAAGGGTATGAGTTCCAGATACGACACAAACTTCACGTGTTTGAGAGAATCCGGATAAAACTGAACAAAAGCACTAAGGAAACAGATTTGAGAGAAAACGGTTTAAAAACCGAGCAGCCGGTTTGTATTCGGTTTGAGAACACCTTTGTTGATACAGGTTATAACCGAACCGATCATTTTCCACTTATAAACCAATTTCTCACCTAACCAATTTGAGCAAAAACTGATAGAAACTTTCTTTGACCGAAAGTACGAAACCAACCGGTTTGGGCCCAAAAACCAATTTGCGCATCTCTAGCGAACACGTGTAGCTAAGAGTCCTTTCGGGCCGTTTATTTTTTATAATTACTGTAAATGTATTAAATACCTATCAGACGACTTTGTGTAAAACTTCCAGGTCCAAAGAGAAGAAAAGTGCAAGAGTGTTTTAAGCAACCATAACAAATAAAAAACTGACACATTACCATAAACTTATAATAATAATAATAATAATGCAGATAATAATTATATGTTTTTCTACTACATAGTGAACGTAAGTAATAGAGCGAAAAATGGTAAGAAAACCTGTTAAATACGCGTATAAATCTACTGCTGCTTGTAGAAGAGAACATAAGCTTGGTCATGAAGCACTTTGTTTGTAGGAATATTAATAACCGAGGCGTCATCGTAACGCAGCCATTTGCCACTTGAATGCAAAATATCACAAGTGTAATGACCCTTTGAAGGTTCCCTACCATGATGAGTTATTGTTGCCACAAGTTCATACTTTCGACCCTGTATACAAATTATAATTTTATATCCATTTCAAAGATATTTACAGGTAATGAATGAGTTAAATGGATCATGAAAACAATGTTATTACTATGATATGTAAGTATATGAGAATGATGATACCTCGGTGGTTGGGGAAACAAGCAGTTCACGGTTGAGAATGAGGTGGAGAGGGAAGTAGACGGGTTTTAGTAATTTGGTGCTCCCTTGGCTTCCATAGCTAAAGCGCATCAAGTGCAGTATTATAATTTCTGGAAGCTCGAGTATCTTCACTGATTTGCTCGCACTTACCAACTCAGCCTGATAATCATTCATATGAACACATTTCAGTTATTAACAATCATCTACACTAAGGTTCATAATCATGTTGAACTCAGTCATCTATTTAACATAGCCTGGTACAGGCAGGGTGGATCGGGTGAGGTAACTGATTCAAAATGGGTTTGGGTTGAAACAAGCCATTTCAAAAGAAGTATCATCATCGTACTCAGTATATCCCACCAATAGCAAAGCTATGGTAGGGTCTGAGGAGGGTAAGATGTAGACAGCCTTACCTCTACCCCATAGGGATAGAGAGGCTGCTTCCGGTGAGACCCCCGGCTCGATAGTAGTTTTGCATCAAGCCTTGGACATAAGACACATAACACTCAACCATCGGGACACCGACCGATTGGTGCATGCACCCTTGTCTTTCGGCTATCAACGCCACCACATGATGCCTGATTAACCTTCCGCCACTTTTAACGTTATTTTCACGATATTAGTAAAATAACGTCAAAATTAGTGCAATTTCGCTTTTGCCCACCCGAGGGTTCACACATATAACATTATATTAGTGCAATTTCGCTTTTGCCCACCCGGACTCTAGAATATTTAAAAAAATAAAATACCCGACTCTAGATATTCTTAACCAAGAAATAAAGAACCCAAAATAAACTAATAATAAAAAACCGATCCTAGTATATTCTTAACCCAAATCGGACTCCATCCCAATTCTGACTTGTTTCACATGTGAAACTAAACAATTAAGTGTAACACTAACTAAAGCCGTACCATTTGTTTTATTTAATGTCACTCGTCATGTTAATAGCTGTAAAAAAGACCGTCATTAATAATATATCTAAACTGTGATTTAAATGGAGGGAGAACCATCAATATATAGGATGCCAGAAACTATAAACAAAACCTAGATAAACCTAACTCGGGCCTGTGGGCTAAATACAATTAAACCCTACTACGAATAGTCTGATATATATTTAACAATATTGAAGCTTTGATAACCAAAGTCGCTTGCGTCGTGTTCGGACCCACAGAGAGTATATCAAAGACCATATTGCAAATAACCCTCTAAGCAAATATAAAACACAAATTGTAGAATATTCAAAATGTAAAAGGTGACAAAAAAGGAACATGATCTAAAAGAGATGGTAAGGAAAAACAGGAAAACTGAGAGTATAGAAAGTTCATTCAAATATTAAATATATTTAGAATTATTAGTTTAGATAATGTAACAATCTGAGAGCTGAAATGATGATTTTATTACTAGTAAACATGCCACACGTGTTATACTTGACTACAGCCTTTGACCCTCAGATACAACAATATATACTGTTAATTTTAGTTATTAGTGTGCCGCTATTAGAGTTCATTTAGTGCCCAAGATAGAGGATTACCTCATCATTCTAAGTTCAGCATTCAGTTAAATTTTAATTCCAGTTCAAAATCTAATTTGTAACAAGTTAGCCATGATTAACATTTATGCTCTAACTTAAGGATGGGTGTCAACTATAGTTATTAGTGTGTTATTATTAGGGTTTATTAGTAAATGACCCGTAGGCCCAAGAGGCCAAGATAGGTTTCTCTACATATATATTGAGGGGCTCCCTCCATTCTAATTACAGATTTAAGTTAAATACAAACTCCAGTCTCTTTTGTATATAATATACAATTGCCAAGCGATGCAGATATGAAGAAATTTATTAATAACAACTGCCAGGTGATGCAGATATGAAGAAATTTATCATAATAACAATTGCCAAGTGACGCAGATATGAAAAGATTTACCATAGTAGTACAAACATTTTACACCATATACACATTATAAGTATGGTACCTTTCCTGCTGATGATGCACGGTACCCTTCAAGCGTTTCCGGTGCAGAAAAAAGATGAAGTGCATCCTTAATGGTATGAACAGGCTCGGGACATATATTAAGGTGGAGTAGAAGAAACGGCTCTATAGTGGCCGAGGCTTTATTACCTGTTTAGATTAAAAATACAATTGTTAAACCACAAGAAGCAAAATTATTCTTTTTATAAATTCGTCAAGGAAAAAAGAACAGTCAATAGAAATATGATGAGCACAATGTTAACATAACTGCATAACTGATAAGTCCACATCAGACTGACATTAGGGTTCATGCTGAATATGCAACCGCCAAACTAACAACCTTCTGTATCATGATTATTTATTCTTTCTAATTTAATGGAGCTAAATAGTTTTAGAACAGGTTTTTGAATGTTTTACAGCGCACAATCTTTAACATGAATTTAGAAGTTGTAATCATCTTAAAACAACTTTTGATGAGAAAAATGTTAATGAATTAAGAACTGTAATTCATAAACAACAGCAACTTATTTTTGGATGAACATCCAAAGCTTGAGAAGAGTACTGTTAATATACTTTTTCTTTAAAACCTTCATAAAAAAATGTTACTTTCTCTAAATATTGTAATTTTATTTCATGAAAAGAACATAAACTCACTTAGCTATAATAAAGCATACACTTTACATGTCAAAAGCAGTTTCAAATTTTAGCTCTAACAAAGTAAAATGGTGCTCTTGAAACAAGTGAGCATTGAAACTTCCTTTTTGAGTCAGATATGAACATAACAGGTCATATGTGTACAGACAATATGCACAATAAATAAAGATACATCTAACTTACCTCTTGCCTTCACAACACTTCTCAGCTGACCTCCAAAAATCTCACTTAACTTTGAAGGAATAAAACTCTGTTTTCTGGTAATTGCAGTTTTGTTCTTTGGACCAACTGTCTCCCAACTTTCATCATCTTCGTCACTCACTGATGAAACCAGCGAAACTTTTCCTCCATTCACAACAGAAATTTGTCCTTCAAATTTAAGTAATTCATCATGCATTTGATGCATCACAAAACTTAGGAACTCTTGAGCATCCTCTTGCCTGAAAAAACTTCAACTCAGCACAAAAGGCAACATATAAAAGTTCATCAAAATATCAAATATAAGTAGACATGAAATAACAAGAATCCAAAAAACAAACCTTGGTCTCCCTGAAAAGCTATTTGGCATATCTGGGGAGAAATTGTTCAAAACAGACTCAAACATGACTGGTCGTAAAGGCTTCCCAGTTTCCAGAACAAACTCATCTTCTTTCTTTGAACGCCTGCCAGGTGGCATATCAAAGCCAGAAATGAACTCAACAAATGCATGTAAAGTTGGGTACCCAATCTGAAATAACGTAAAAACAAAAAAGCAGCATAATTCCAAAAGTGTACACTGCATTATGTATTAAAATCACTTTAAAAGAACTGTATTCTACCTCAGGTATCTTGCGCGTTCGTAACTCCTGCAAAAGATTTACAAATGGAGAACAAGCTAAAAGAGCTTGAAGAGTTGCATTCAGAAAGCATAAGTTTCCTGAGTTGATTAAACCTCGAGGTAGTAACTCAGTTGCAGTTGTGTATGGAATAACAGGTGGACTGATAATACTGTTTTCGATATCCTTTACTTCCAGAGCTTCAACCTGAGTTGACTGGTCAAGACTTCCGGGTACAACCGATTCAGTAGGTTCTTCATTTTTTTGTTTGTGTTCTTTTATACCATTGCTAAAGGAAGGAGAATTCGAATCATGAACGTTCCCATTTTTATATACAACTTCTTTGGTGCTATCTTTCTTTACAAGTTTTGATGGTTGGGGCTTTTTGGTAATTTCAGTTGGTATATTGTTAAAGCCCACAGATCTAAGAGTTTCAGCATCTAGAGTACCAAACATTAACTGTACACTATTCTCGTTTGGGGAACTTTGCAGTGATTTGGTCTCATCCTCAGTAAATGATCCAAAAACGAACACCTGAAAGTGGCATACAAGTTTACATATCATGTTATTGTATTTATTAATTGAATTGAAACAAAATTACTTTAAAGACATATCCAATCAGTTGAAAGTTAGAACTTTTATTGATGAACAAACAGAATACAGTTTGAAGTTGCTGGCTTGCTGCTTAATCATAATATGTACTAATGTTACACCAATGCAGTTGTAGAGCTATTTATAGTAACTTCAAGATATTGTTACTTAATCAAATGATGCAATCATAATAAAAAGATAAAAAAAACATATAAACATTACACTCATTAAAAGAAAGATGATAAACTGATAATAACCCTAGCAGTCTTACAAAAGCAGAGATAAAACTACCTAAATGCCGCCTTATGTTTCATATAAACATTACACTACTACTAAATAGCTTCATCAACTTCACAGAAATCACTAACAGTAACATGACGAATGAATAGAATACAGTTTGTAGTTACTGCTTAGTCATAATCTGTAATAATGTTACACCAATAAAGTTGCAGAGCTATTTATAGTAACTTCGACATATTGCTACTTGATCAAATGATGTAATCACATTAGAAAGATAAACAAACATATAAGCCATACACTTACGAAAAGAAAAATAACAATACATTCCTAGCAGACTTACAAAAACAGATATAAAACTACCTAAATGCCGCCTTATGTTTCATATAAACTTTATTAAAAAAAGTTAGTAAATAGCTTCATCAACTTCACAGCAATCACTAACAGTAACATAATGATGTACAAATCGTAAATTCGGATCGAATCAATAACATTCAGCAGCAGCACAGTTAAAGCTAAAGCTAAAGTTAACCTAATTGAGTGACAGTGACGAATCGCACAAATTAAACCTAAAATCCGTAAGTCAATAACTTGTTCCACAAGTTAAGTAACAAAAAATGAGTAAATCGGAGTGAAATTAGTGGTAAGAAGCTTACGTTGTGTTCAGTCATGTTGAGGAGATAAGATCAAGGACAAGTGTTGGCCATGGAGTGTGACAGAAGAAGAAGACTGAGGTGCTGAAGTGTGAGCAGGAACAAGGAGAACAGTAATGGAAGAAGACATATGAATGTAAAGGCAAAATATAAACACAAACTCTGGTGCGCAGTGAGATTGGTTATATGTATATGTGTATGTATATGTATGTATGTATGTGATGATAATGATGATAATGATTGGGGTGGAATTAGGGTTTTTGTCTCTACCTATAATTCTTTGGCGATTGGGTTGAATAAAGGGACTGCAGCTTTGGGATGGATGGCTGGATGGACAAATTAATTGGTATTCATGGTTTTAGTTTTAACATAGTGTTGTCAAAATACAAAACAAACAACTAACAAATTTTAGTTTTTACATGAGAAATGTTTTAACTGTGTTTTAGTTGTTTATATGTTTTAGTAGGTTAATTTTATTTATATAGGGCGTCACTATATATTTGGTGTTTATTTGATAGATATTTCAATATTATATAAGCATATTTTTTTATGAACCTTGATTAACTATCCAACGATTCAAAAACTTTAATTATTTTTTTGAGTACAATGATTGGAGAATAAAGTTTTCATAATTGATATGGAATCGGCTAATTATAGACTACATGTTAGTATTAAATTAGTAAGTTAATTATCATGTGTTGCAACGAGCTCTATGAATGTCAAACATGTAAAAAGAAGTGTATGTCGTGATGGCATTTCGGTCTTACATACCAAAACGTATATAAAGAAAACATGTTACGGCGGTATATTTGGAAATCAAGAAATGTCAAAAGAAAAAAATAAAATTAGTGTCTTCCACGTGACAAGCTTTAATTGGTCGTCCGTTCATTATTAATCACACACAAACCGACTTGTGGTTTTGTATGTAAATAGTTGATAGTATAAGTGGTGTAAAACTAACAAACTTTTATACACACTTTAAAGATGATAGGTGTCCTTGATTATAAATAGACGCATGTCTACTAATACTATATCAAGTGTTTACAAGCTCTTATTGTATACATCATTTGAAAGAAAAGCTTCAAAAGCTAACTAACTCGGAAAAAAAAATTAATAAACTTTGTTTGTAGGTATTAAACATATGTAAAAATGGAAACGTGGTACTCATAAGAGTATAAGACTATATCAAGTGTCCACAAGCTCTTACTGTATACTATAAGAGTTTAAAACCCATAGGAAAATAAACTGTTATAATCGTGGTCAATTACCTCACTTAGAAGCAGTAAGATATCCAAAAACTCTACCTCTGATTTGTAAGCAAATGAATAGTGAAAAATTTAAAATCTACACAAGGTTAAATTCAGAGATTAAACTATTTTAAGATAAACCACTACTAAGTAGATTTATAGATGTTAGATAATTGTTTCTCTACAGATATTAAAGTTTGGTTAGACGAATTTAATTATTGAATTCTCTAGACTCAACCCGTATTAGGATGCTTATCCCTCAGTAAGTTTGGTTAGACGAATTTAATTATTGAAGAGGTAGGTCCCAGCAGAGACCAGTTGGTCCCGCAAGACTCACCTGGAGCAGGGACGTCTGCGCAAAGGCCATCTGCTCCCGCAGGACCCACCATGCTCATAGGATCTTACGCGCAGTACACAAGCTGAACACGCAGGGAAAGCCTCCCAATGGTGAAGTACCCCGCCTGTTCCCGCAGTTGCGGATACAAGCCATCAGGAAAGGCTACCCGCAGACAGCAGGGCTACACGCACAAGACATTAGCTACTTCAGTAGTCACATGAAGGGATGAGCAAGGCGGGAACAATCCCGCCTAAATGAGCCAGTCTGATTCTGAAAGATCTCTTGTACCATACCTACTAAAGTATGGATAGGACAGACGATCTGACCAGAACAGCCCATGAGCCAATCACAGGGTGACAGCTCATCGACAACAGGACGAGGAGGAGCACCCTCTAGTACTGTTTGTCACTATTAGCCGCTGCCTACTCACCAACCCTTACTGAGGAGCATGCGCGGCCTACAGTTGGTGGAATAGTGTTACTGTTGGCCGTAACCTATTCACCAACCAGCATGGCCTGCGTACAATCCACAGTAAGAAGGACATGCATAATATACAGTTGGTGGAATAGTGCAGCCGACTTTGTTACTGTTGGCCGTAACCTACCCACCAACCAGTATGGCCTGTGCATAGTCCACTGTTGGTTGATCAGGAATACTATTCAGCCGGCTGTACCTTCTAGAAAACCTACCTTCGGCTATAAATACTCCAACATCTTGGAATGGTAAGATCATCTGCTATCCAGTTATCTAGCAATCTCTTAATATACACTTATATTCAGAGCAACCTAGTCTGATTCTCACGCCGGAGGGTGGTCACAAGGAGGAACCCCCCCCTTCTCAGTGACGAGCTTACGGTGTTTGTTTTGCAGGTCTCCTGAAGGACAGCCTTCTCAGCTAGACCTCATTCGTGGGAAACATTACTTAACCCTCAGATTATCTATAATCTGTACCGGGTCACTTAGTGTTTCTTCATTGGCGCCATCCGTGCATAAAAGCTAGAACTATTTTAGTTTTCACAATTTCTGAAGAAATGGTCAACGTTACTCCGGTCCAAAGGCCTGTAACTGACCAAGAAACCCCGGTAACCACCCCAGCAACTGGGGGGAACACCGGCGGTTATACAATCCTTACGAACACTACCCCGACTACCCAAGCCGGGGCAAGTGGAGTAAATATTCCATTGGGGTTCACCGATACCCAACTGGAAAAACGAACGAAGGTCCCTCGCCAAACACTAGATCAAGTGAAGGCGTGGGCCGAAGCACGGCAAAGAGAATTCCAAGCCGAATTGGATGAACGCTTGCGTTCAGCTCAACAGGCTGACGAATTCACCAGTACTCGCCAACACCTCAATATGAGCAGTGACTGCGAGTACTCAGAAGACGAGTTGGAGTCTGATACCGACGCGAACCCTCGCCATAAGGCGAAAGTGAAGCGTAAGGACACGGACGTCCAACCAAAAAGGAATTTTGGGGAAGCTTTTAAACCAATCGCGGAGAGAAACCCGCGTGACTTCTCCAAAACCTTTAGACCAACTGCCACAAATGCAGGAAGGTCAAAATTCGCAAGAGACATTGCGGAGGCAATCGCCCCGAGAAGTGCCAAACAAATGTCAAACATTGGCACTTATGATGGTCTATCCGACCCAGACGACCATCTGAACAGGTTCATTGCGGGGGCTACCGTCATCAACTGGACGGAACCCACGTGGTGCTACATGTTCCAGATGACTCTGGTCGGAGCAGCCAGGGCATGGTTCGATCGTTTACCGATCCACCACATATATGACTGGGCGGACTTTCAGAACAAGTTCAGCCAGCACTTCAGCCAACAGAGGAAGTACACTGAAGAGCAGTGGACGATCCTCAACTGCGTGAGAGAGGAGGATGAATCTTTACTAGACTTCATCACTCGCTTCAACTCTAAAAAGCTTAGTCTCGGCAACATAAGTGAGGATCTGGTTCGCGCCGCCTTCATCCAAGGCGCCGAATACCCAGAACTTATCCGCACGTTGACGGGTAAGGATGGCATGCCATCCACATGGGATGCCATCATGACGGCGGCAAAGCGCTTTGCCGAGACGGAAAAGCAACTGGGAAGGGACCTTCCCCAGAGTACGCACCTCTACACGCAGAGGACAAGAGAGAACAATGTCCGGATCGCCCGGCAGAACAAAAAGAGAAGGCTAGGTATTTGGCAGTCAAGGGTAAACTTTGACACCTCATCCAGCTCTCGCCCTCTTGTTGGCGGAAGGGACAACACACACCCTTCAAATCGAAAACACCGGTGGACGCCACTCACAAAGAGCGTCACGGAGATATTTGCCACGGAAAAATTGCCATGGCCCAAAGCCCCATCGATCCGGCAGAAACCTAATGCGGATCAAAGCAAATCCTGTGATTTCCACGGGACAAAGGGTCATGGTACTGAAGAGTGCACATCCTTGAAGGATATTATTGAAACATTTGTTAAGGATGGAAGGCTTGCACATCTCGTGGCATCGATCAGGAAGGGAGGAAGGAATGACAACCGGTACAGAGGGAACGGACGAAAGCCCGTCGACATCAGCATCAACATGGTTCATGGCAAGGTCAGAGGAAGAAAAAGACAGGTGATAGAACCATGCGCGTGGAAGGAAGCTGAGGTGCGCTTCCCGCGAGTGCCAGGAGGCCCCAGCAAAGAAGGCCCCATAGTCATCAGAAGCCAGCTGGGGCACTACATCACCTCCCGCACTCTTGCTGACAACGGCGCTTCGTCGACAGTGATGTACAGGCAGTTCTTTGATAAGCTGGATGATGAAGACAAAGAACGCTTGGAAACGGTCTACGCTTCAATGGAAGGGTTTGATGGCAGTACAGAAACACCCCTGGGTATCCTATCTTTCCCCGTTACTCTTACTGATGGGAATCATTCACGCACAGAAGACGTGGATTTTGTCGTGATGAAAAAGCCACACCACACATACGACATCCTATTCGGAAGAGATGGGATGGCAAGATTCAACGCCGTGGTATCTTCAGTCCACGGCATGATGGGATGGCCAACAGCTGAGGGTGTAGCAATGATCTCTGGCATTCCCCAGGTATGCATTGCATCTGTCTCATCTAAACCCAAACCGAAGAAGGCTAAACCAACCATCACTGAACCAGAAAAATGGGCCTTCAATGGCAAATACCCCGACCAGGCCGTTACCATTGGACCAACAATTGTTGATCCCACCCGCACCTTACTCAAGCGCTTACTGCAGAAAAACGCTGACATCTTTGCGTGGACACCAGCTGACATGACTGGTGTACCCCGAAGTAAGGCGGAGCATAAGCTCAAATGCGATCCGGCTGTTACGCCAATCGTACAAAAGCGCAGGGTAATGGGGCCTGAACAAACTAACGCGTGTAGAACCCAAGTCAAGGAACTCCTTGACGCAGGCATCGTACGCGTTAGTAGATATCAAACGTGGGTTGCAAATCCCGTAATGGTACCGAAGAATGACAAACAATGGCGCATGTGCATAGATTTCAAAGATTTGAACAAAGCATGCCCCAAAGATTGTTATCCGTTACCAGAAATTGATCTCAAAGTGGATTCGTTGGCGCCATTTCGCCTTAAATGCTTCTTGGATGCGTATAAGGGGTACCACCAAATCCACATGGCCATTGATGACCAGGACAAAACCGCATTTCGGACGCCCGATGGTACATTTTGTTATAAAATGATGCCATTCGGACTTAAGAATGCAGGGTCCACGTACCAACGACTAATGGACAAAGAGTTTCATGCCCAAATCGGGAGAAACTTGGAAGTCTATATGGATGATTTGGTCATCAAAAGCCTCGAGCCTGAGGCGATGTTGAAAGACATTGAAGAAACTTTCAACACGCTCCGAAAGATAAACATGAAGCTCAACCCGAGCAAGTGTTCATTTGGGATGGAAGAAGGGAAGTTCTTGGGAGTCATTGTTACTAAAGATGGCTTTAGAGCGAACCCTGAAAAGGTCGAAGCCATTGTTAAAATGGAATCACCTACCACCATCAAACAGGCTCAGACACTGAATGGGCGACTAGTCGCACTTAATCGCTTCTTGGCAAACCATGCGGATAAGTCGTTTCCTTTCGTGTCAACACTGAGAAACTGCCTGAAGAAAACGCACTTCCGCTGGACGCCAGAAGCGGAAGTAGCTTTTCAGGAGATTCGGTCACGCCTGATCGAACTTCCAACGCTTACAGCACCACAAGCGGGAGAGGAGTTAATCCTATACCTTTCCGCAACAGATAGAGCAACCGGGGCAGTCTTGCTAGTAGAACGAAAGGGCATCCAGATGCCAATCTATTATGTTAGCCGTGTACTAACAGACGTAGAAACCCGGTACTCTACCCTAGAAAAATTGGTCTTAGCACTTATACACGCTTCACGCAGGTTAAGACGATATTTCCAGGGCCACCCAATCACCATTCTCACCAACTTCAAACTCTCAAATGTTCTAGGCAAACCCGAATTATCGGGACGTCTAGCCAAATGGGCAATTGAATTGGGAGAATATGCAATTAAGTACAAGCCAAGACCAGCCATAAAAGGCCAGGTCTTGGCCGATTTTATTGCAGAAGTCCCCGTTTCGCGGGAAAAAGAGTGCCAGGAGGAGGCTCAACCATCCCCAGCACAGGACGTCAATGATGTCTGGCGACTCTACACTGATGGAGCAGCCAGTAACGAGGGTTCAGGCGCAGGGTTAAAATTAACCAACCCAGCAGGCCAAGAATATACTTACGCTATTCGGCTGGACTTTCCAAGTACGAATAACGAAGCCGAATATGAAGCATTCTTGGCCGGTTTGAGAATTGCGCATATAAATGGGAGTGAAAAACTTAGAAGCCCACGTGGATTCCATGCTGGTGGCCAACCAAATAAATGGAACATACACGGCTGTGAATGACACCATGGCCCTGTACCTCGCCCAGGCAAAAACCCTTATGCGTGATTTTAGTGATTGTAAAGTCATACACGTCAAGCGCAGTGAAAACAAATCTGCGGATGCGTTAAGCAAGCTTGCATCACTAGCCTTCACCCACTTGGGAAAGGACATCCGCATTGAACTCCTCGAAGCACCATCAGTCCCGCACAAGGAAATTTGTGTCATCCAGAACAATACAGAAACATGGATGACACCAATAATAAATTACCTTGCAGCAGGAATACTACCAGAGTCAAAAACACAGGCAAGAAAACTACGCTGTAAAGCACTGAATTATCAACTCGTCAATGACATCCTTTACAGACGTAACTTTCTTGGCCCACTCTTGAGATGCGTGGACAACCAAGATGCCGGCTACCTCCTAAGGGAAGTACACGAAGGCATCTGTGGGGTACATGCAGGCCCCCGCGCTGTTGTAGCCAAGCTAAACAACGCGGGATACTTTTGGCCGGGGATGCATACGGATGCACTGGCATACATCAGAAAATGCAGGTCTTGCCAGCTTTACGCACCTAACACGCATCGCCCAAAAAACGAACTGGTTCCAGTCACTTCTTCGTGGCCATTTCAGAAGTGGGCCATCGATGTGACAGGCCCATTTCCTACAGCAGCAGGAAATGTTCAGTTCCTAGTGGTAGCCATCGACTACTTCACCAAGTGGATAGAAGCAAAACCTTTAGCCCAAACAACCGCAAAGCATATCAAAAAATTTATTTGGGAATTTATAATTTGTCGTTTTCGACTTCCACAGAATTTGGTGAGCGATAACGGCACCAACTTTGCTGACAAGAAGCTACAACAGTGGCTGAAAGAACTTCAAATCACCCACACCTTTACCTCAGTGGCACACCCGCAAGGTAATGGTGAGGTGGAGAGAGCAAACAAGAGCATCGTCGAAGGCATCAAGAAAAGACTTTTGAAACACAGATCCGGCTGGGTGGACGAGCTTCCGCACGTCCTTTGGGCAAACAGAACGCTGAAGAAGGCCAGTACGGGGGAAACCCCGTTCAGCCTCACTTATGGCACGGAAGCCATGGTCCCGGTCGAAATTGGTCTACCCTCACCAAGGGTCTTGAGTCAGCCAGAAGACAATGATGCGGAAAGACGGTTGGATCTTATGCTAACCGAGGAACGCAGAGATTTAGCCGCAGTGCGTGAAGAGAATTACAAACGACAAATGCAAAAGTACTACAACACGCGGGTAAAACTCTGCAACTTCAAGGAAGGAGACTACATACTGCGTAACAACGAGGCTTCGAACCAAGAACGCCCAGGAAAGTTGGCCCCAGTCTGGGAAGGGCCATATGTTATCAAACAAGTTCTGGGAAAGGGCGCATACCGGCTCGAAAGGCTCGATGGCACTCCCATCCCAAGAACATGGAATGGAGCTCAATTACGCAAATGTTATATGTAGATCAATTCCAATACTTGTAAAGAAAAGGCCAAGAGCCACTTCTAATGGAAATGATTCTCCTTTCATAATGTGTTTACCTTTATTCTTATGAACTCCCCACTGGTGCCGGTGTTTACCATAAAGGGGGAGAAGTAAGTCGTTACGTGTGGAAGGCGGCAAAACCCGCATAAACACAACGTTAAAAATAAGGGAAACCTACACGCAGGTAGGATGTAAGTAAAGTTTAGCCATCCTTGTAAGTGCAAGTGACGGTCTTATCCGCACAATCACAAATAAGGAAGCAAAACTTTAAACTATCATCTACCACGTTCAAAGGTTATCCTAAAAAAAAAAAAAAAAAAAAAAAAAAAAATACAAGGAAAAAAGGAAACCCTACACGCAGGTCAGGTATGGGTAAAGTTTAGCCATCCTACCAAGTGCAAGTGACGGTTCTATCCGCACAATCACGAAGGAGGAAGTGAAACTTTAACCCACTATCAACCACGTTCAAAGGTTAACTTATCCTAAATACTTAGAAATGAGGAAAACCTGCACGCAGGTCAGATAAAGGTTAAAGTTTAGCCATCCTACCAAGTGCAAGTGACGGTTCTACCCGCACAATCACGAAAGAGGAAGCGAAACTTTAACCCATCATCAACCACGTTCAAGAGGTTAACTTATTCTAGAACACTTGGAAAATTGCTAAGTTAAACTAAGTATGCAAGTCATGAGTTTATAAAGCAAGGAATCCAAAGAAGGAAATAACAATCTTATACGCAAAAAAGATTTATATTTCAATAATATATTACAAGAATGGCCGGGTTACTACCCGCCTAGAAGAGAATCTATACAAGTTTAAGCAATGGAAAGGGATCTTCGGGGTCAAGCTTCAGGGCCGCCTCCACTAGGACCCGCTCCGTCAGAAGAACGGGGTGGTTCGAGGAAAGCTTTGAGGACAGCTAACCCATCATCAGCAACAGCTACTTCATCCACCTTTTCCACCACTGGATGCGGGAAGGCGGCGTATTGGTTCAATGCTTGGTCGTAAATGGCTTCGGTATCCACATCGAACAAAGGGAAGTTGGAAGGCGGGACGCCTTTCTCAACAAACCCTAGACCAAGCATGAAGCCGGCCTTTTCCCCATCATCATGAGAAGCGTTGAGGGCTGCGGTCATAGCATCATCGTAGGAGGTCTCTGAAAAGACCCGACGCACAACCTACAGAAAAAAATACATTAGAACCTTTTCTTACAAAACAAATGCGTGAAGATAAATCTAAACATACCTGAGGCAACGCTTCTCGAAGAAGCCATCGGAGGGCAGCTTGAGCTTCGGTATGGGCGCGTTCGGCTTCGCTCTTGTTAAGGTTGGCAAGTAAAACTTCCTTAGCGGCAGCCTCTTCGACGCCCTTAAGCTTCCGCTCGGTTTGGTCAAGCACCCCCCTCTGGTCCAGGATTTCCTGGAGTTTCTTGGCATCTTCCATTGCCAAGGCATCATGAGCGCGTTGGAGAGCCTCTAATTTGCCTTTCAGCTCCTCATTCTCCAAACGCAGAGGCTCAGCAACGGCTTCAGCCTGGGCAGCCCTCTCGGTTGCGTTTCGCGCAGTTTCCCTGGCCAGCCGAAGCTGTTCATTCACAGCTTGGGCAGCCTTGGAACGGGCCTCGAGTCGCGCCTGAACTTCAACCTCGAGGGCCTTGAAGGCCTTCTCCTTGGTGGCGGCAGCTGCCGCCAGCTGTTGGTTCTCCTCCCGGAGAGCACGCGCTTCAGATACGTCTTTGGCGCGAGCTGCTTTCAACTTGTCGTTTTCACGACAAAGCAGCTCGATGCGCGGCTGCATCCGGGCCTGGAGAACCCGAAGCTCATTGGTTAGCCTACCCTCCTGGTAGCTAGCCATGGCTTCCCCCAACGCACCATGAGGAGCAGCGTGGCGAGCCCAGTCCACGCACTCCACAGGGGTACGAAGGGTTGTTCCTCGGCGTATGTTCCATCGTGGAACATACACTTCATTGGAATCCGACACTGCAAAAGAAACAAAGACAGTAAGGAAAAGATGATAAAAAAAGGGGAAAAACAAAGGAACCCTACGCACCTGTAGGGTCAATGACAGGCCGATATCCGCCAAACCCATCACCTGAACCTAAAGGAAATCCATCCAACAGGTCAGGCAGATGGGAAGGTGGCAAAGATCGGCGGGAAGCCCTGCGCGTACCTGATGGTCCGGCTGTCGGTGCCGGTGGCGCGGGCATGGTGGCAGCCGCCGTGGTCGCCGTCGTGGTCTCCGCCGCGGACGCCGCCTCCTTAAAAGCAGCAGTAACCGCCGGTTCCGTGAAGGATGCTGTAAAAATCGCACTCACGGCCGGCGGTGACGTCATCTCGGCCGGAACAGTTGGCTCGATGGAACGAGCAACTGGACCAGCGGATGCAGGCGCAGGCGACTGGGTCGACGCCTCAGGAAGGCTGACCGAGCCTACTGTCATTGGCGAGGAGGTACTCCCCTGCGTTTCACCCAGGATTGCGTCAACATCCACGCCTGCACAAAGAAGAAAGTGTTAAAAGAAAATTATGAAGTGACAAATCTACAAAGGCATTATGATTATACTTACGGGTTTTCTTGACCCTGAACGTACGGACGGGCGGGGAGGAACCCGATGGAGCCGGCCTCTTGGTACCGGTCACCGTCGTCTTCGTTGGTTCTCCGGAGGTAACGGTCGTAGCCTCCGGAGCAGTGGTCTTCTCACCACCGGGCTTCCCCGCCACCTCTTCACTATCTGACTCCGTGTCAGATAGAACCACTGGATCAGCTGTGGCCTTCTCCTTCCCCTTCACGCCGGCAGCAGTCTTCTTCTTCCGCACAAGGGGAGGACCATCTGCGGATTCCTCAGAAGAAGATAGGATGTAAGGATTTCCAACAGCGGGTACAGCATTGAGGGGTTCGGGATAAAATATCTCCTTACCTGGCCGCCGGTGGCTCAGGATCTCTTGGCCTGGCGGATAGACCTCCACAAACCTATCCGCCGTTTGCTCCAGGATGGGCAACTCATTGTCGTTCAGAGCACGAGTGCCCACCTGCACGGGACGGTCAGCCTCCCGCGGGAACAGGAGCGACTCCAAATTATTCCCCTCTAAAAGAAAAGAAAGTTAGAAAAATAAACTAATATCAGCAAGAAAGACAAGACATACCATAAGGAATAGAGTTCAAACCGTATTCGAGAAGGATAGGAAACCGAGACGCATCCTTCCATACCCGGCTCATCCCCAGCAGCACCATCCCGGACTCCGCAAACCGGTAAACCGGAGATTGGACCCGGGATATCTTCGCGAACCATTCCGCCTCCTGGTAGCTGGAAGCGTGAAGGCTCGGAAGCGCTTGACCCTTCTTGAACTTCATAGCAATGGGGATGGCGCGGGCAGAGATGTAGAAGAACTCCCGCTTCCACGATCGGAGACTGCGCTCGGTCAAGCAGATCTTTAAACCCTTTATACGGGTTGTCAGGGTGTACCACCCTTGGACGCACCTCCAAGTATAGAAGGTCATCAGGCGGTCCACGTAGGGCTCAATACCCAGAATCCGGCACACCCACTCGAAGTGCCGGACCTTGGCAATCGCCATCGGATGCACCTCGGTCAGGTGCACCCCGTGCCTCTCCAGGACACGGTACATAAACTTTGTCAATGGGAACCTAAGGTTTCCATAAACAAAGAATGCAGCATATACCCCGATCTTGCCACTGGGGGCATCGTACACAGTCTGGTGAGATTCAGGAAACTCAGGCTCGAGAGACTCGAGCATGAACTTCCTGACGATGTACTGGTACTGATCGACAGGTAGAGCACACTGGCACTCGCCAGCAGTACTCCTATCGTCGGCTACAGCTTCAGCATCATGAGAAGACATTTTTGCAGAAAGAAGTGATTTCGGGAAAATGCTTGCCTGAAAAAGGGGAGTATTTGCCGGAAATCACTAAGAAGAAGAAGAGAGGTGAAAGTGTGAATTGCAAATAACCCTCTTCCCCTTTATATAGTAATCGCAATTAATGCGGTGAATTTAATGCGGAGGAGAGAGAAATCGACAGTGCAATGAAACTATGACACGTGGCAAAAAGCAAGCTGGCAACAGCTGTTGAAAGGACGTGCCAGTAACTTCACGGCCACGCGCCTGAAAAAACACGCCCACGCGCCTGAAAAAGCGACTGGAATGACCATGTTCTGTCACGTCACCATAACTTCCTGCACGTCCTGACACAGTCAGAAGAAACCGTCACACGACGTTTCAGATGTTTGGATTGTTCTTATCCTCACCAACCTTTCGAATTTCAAAATTCAAAATTCAAAAAGATTCAAAAGTAAGCGGGAAAATACCCCTTACCTTGGCAACCAAGTAACCATAAGACGGATGCGGGTACAGTGTTATGGTCAACCTTCCACATACCTAGCACCCGCAGGGAATTGAAGCCAAGAATACCCCGGCAACAAAGTAACTATAAGACGGGTGCGGATACAGTGTTAAGGCAAAACCCTTCACGTACCTAGCACCCGCAGGGAATTGACGCCAGGAGTACCTTGAAAGTAAAGTAACCGTAGGACGAGCGCGGGTACAGTGTTAAGGCAAAACCCTTCACATACCTAGCGCTCGGCAGGGAATTGAAACCAGGAAGGATCTTCTGGGCAATGCTTGTGGAAACGGAAATAACATCCCCGCATAGCGGGAACGTCGAGAACTACATTGTTTGAGGCTCCAGGATGGAATTGGTGGTTTAAACATAATTGATCACTATGTTCAAAACCACTAAAACCTCAAGGAGAATCCACACAAGTGAGACTCAACGCTCCTGACTTGCGAGAAGGTTACATACCTACCCGCATCATACCCAAAGATCAAGCAAAAAAATCGGGAATTTTTGCAAGTGACATTAGGAAACCCGCGGGAAGAATCCCCACGGAGAACCTTAAAACTAGAAACCCTTTTCAAAACCCCTTGCTCAAAGTCCAAAAGTTCACCTCACTTTATTAAACATTCATGAGAAGAACATTGGACTGGGGGGACTTGAAGAGGTAGGTCCCAGCAGAGACCAGTTGGTCCCGCAAGACTCACCTGGAGCAGGGACGTCTGCGCAAAGGCCATCTGCTCCCGCAGGACCCACCATGCTCATAGGATCTTACGCGCAGTACACAAGCTGAACACGCAGGGAAAGCCTCCCAATGGTGAAGTACCCCGCCTGTTCCCGCAGTTGCGGATACAAGCCATCAGGAAAGGCTACCCGCAGACAGCAGGGCTACACGCACAAGACATTAGCTACTTCAGTAGTCACATGAAGGGATGAGCAAGGCGGGAACAATCCCGCCTAAATGAGCCAGTCTGATTCTGAAAGATCTCTTGTACCATACCTACTAAAGTATGGATAGGACAGACGATCTGACCAGAACAGCCCATGAGCCAATCACAGGGTGACAGCTCATCGACAACAGGACGAGGAGGAGCACCCTCTAGTACTGTTTGTCACTATTAGCCGCTGCCTACTCACCAACCCTTACTGAGGAGCATGCGCGGCCTACAGTTGGTGGAATAGTGTTACTGTTGGCCGTAACCTATTCACCAACCAGCATGGCCTGCGTACAATCCACAGTAAGAAGGACATGCATAATATACAGTTGGTGGAATAGTGCAGCCGACTTTGTTACTGTTGGCCGTAACCTACCCACCAACCAGTATGGCCTGTGCATAGTCCACTGTTGGTTGATCAGGAATACTATTCAGCCGGCTGTACCTTCTAGAAAACCTACCTTCGGCTATAAATACTCCAACATCTTGGAATGGTAAGATCATCTGCTATCCAGTTATCTAGCAATCTCTTAATATACACTTATATTCAGAGCAACCTAGTCTGATTCTCACGCCGGAGGGTGGTCACAAGGAGGAACCCCCCCCTTCTCAGTGACGAGCTTACGGTGTTTGTTTTGCAGGTCTCCTGAAGGACAGCCTTCTCAGCTAGACCTCATTCGTGGGAAACATTACTTAACCCTCAGATTATCTATAATCTGTACCGGGTCACTTAGTGTTTCTTCAGATATTAAAGTTTGGTTAGACGAATTTAATTATTGAATTCTCTAGACTCAACCCGTATTAGGATGCTTATCCCTCAGTAAGTGTTCAAACAAGTTAGTGTGTAACTTGTTATAAATAACACACCAAAAATTATTTGATGTTGTATGAGGAGGAGGAAGATAGACCAAGTTCAACCTATATATGCTCACATTTCGACATATCTATCATATACTAGTCACATAAGAACACACCACATGAGTTTTCAAAGATTTAGGGTATTCGACTCTTATTAGAAAAAATGCATCTCATATAGCTTGAAGCATTAGGCCATCCGTAGTGGGCGAGAAAAAAGGGACGATTGAGGCGAATTTGGGCGCGAACACCGCCCCATGGGCGATTTTTGGGGCGAAATGTGGAGGGGCGCGATGTATATATCGCATGTGTTGTTTGTATATATATTAATATTATATATGTTTGTGAGTATGATATATATATATATATGTATATATATATATACAGGGCTACAACACCATTACACCCAAAAATAAAAGCATACCCTTTGCCACATGACGTAAAACGTCTCATTTTGTAGCCCTTCAATATACATAACTTTAGTTTCCAAGCCTATAGGCTTGCATCTCATATGACACATGGCATGATATGATAGTAAAATAATCACATCTGACAGTACACATATAAAAGTTATGACGATTTTGAAATAAAAATTTTAGAAACTTTTATTCAAAGTGGCAGTTTGTGACATTGTTTGGTAAAATGGACTCCGGACGTAAGTATTTTTTGAAATATATATATATATATATAGTTTTTATCCCTCGTATTACGGGGTTGTTTTATATTGTTTATTCTAATATTTTTTTATTTTTATTTTTGAATTTTTATTTTTTATTGTATGAAAGTTAATAATATACTTATGGTGTGATGATAAATTGTTTCACAAATAAATGAGATGTTATAACCCGGTTTAAAAGCTATATGGTTTTGATGAGACCCAATACCCGTTTATTTTTGTTACTATAAAATTGGTTTATTTAATTATAAATAATATTTATGAAAGTTAATAATATACTTATGGTTTGATGAGACCCAAGACCCGTTTATTTTTTTTACTATCAAATTGGTTTTTTAATTTAAATAATATATATATCTTTTTTTAAAATAAATAAGATATTAATTTTTATTATATCCTATTTTATAGGATTTTTACATCAATAATTAGGTGAGAATAAATTTTTATTTAATGAGATGTTATAACCCGTTTAAGGAATATATGGGTTTGGTAAGACTCATAGCCATGAATTCGGGTCAAATGCATGAGAAGCCTCCATTTAAAAATCATGCAAATCTGATGACTCCAAAAAAAGGGGGAGCGACCACATCGCGACATATAGGATTTTTATGTCTTCATTTATATATATTATAGATATATATAGGGTAAGGACCTTAAGAGCACCATTTGCAAATTGAGAACTTTGAGAACCATTTTAGACCACTAAAAACACCTTTAAAAAAATCATAAAACAAAAAATAATAAAAATTTTAAAAAAGAAAAAAAAACAAAATTCTTATATTTCATCCGGTTTCATTAAAAAAATAAAAAAATAGAAAAAAATAAAAAAAACGTCGTATTATACACATATGTATAATTTTATATAATCTTTAGTTACGTAATATACATATATGTACAGTATCATTTATTTTAAATTATACACATGTGTACAAAAAAAACATGTAAATGTACATATATGTATATATTATACATATGTGTATATAATTTAGCTAAACCGAGTTTTTTTTATGAAACCGGGATGATAAACTAAGAATTTTGATTTCTTTTTACTTTATTGATTTTTGTGTTTTTTTTATTTTTGGGTTTTTTGTGGTTCAAAATGGTTCTCATAGTTTTCAATTTTAAAAAGTTTAAAAAGGTTATATATATCTATATGTATAGGGTTAGTATCATTTAAGAACCTCAAAAAATTTAAGAACTTCTAAGAACTCATAAAAACAAACATTTTTTAATTTTTTTCATATATTAACATTGTTTGAGACTAGTTTTACCATATTTTATATATAAATTTGTTATTACATATATAAATCACAAGTTTACGTATGTGTAAAATTTATGTAATAGCAAATTTACATATATGCAGAAAAAAGTTTAGATATGTTTAAAAACTAATTTTCATAATTGTAATCATAATTATAGATATAAAAAGTGATATAACTACACTCAAATAACACTAACATACAAAAAAAATATAAAAAACATTAATTTTCAAGGGTTTCTTTAAGTTCTTAAATAATTTAAGAGTACTGCAATGATACTCATCATGTATATATATATATATATTCCAAAAGGTATTCATTTTAAGTATATAACTAGAATCAATAGGCACCTTGCATAACGGATATTGTATTATTGTAACGAACGAAGAGAGTATGGCGTGGGGGTGTATGCGCCACTGGAGCAGTATCAGGGCTCCGACGGTGGCTTCCGCCAGTGTTCAACAGGAACCGGTGAATGCTAGGGTTCTGGTACTCGGTGGAACCGGCAGAGTCGGTGGCTCTACCGCCATCGCTCTCTCCAAGCTTTCACCCGACCTCCGCATCATCATTGCTGGTCGTAACAGGTTTCTTTAATTAATCCTCTTTCAATATTAAAACGCCTAAATTTTTCTTAATTATTCGTCTATTAATTAGTCTTCGTGTAACTAATGTGAAGGTTTTGCTTCCTGTATGTATCAGATAATAATCATAGCTTGATTTCTTTTGTTTATGTTTATTATTTGTGGTAGAATGTACTCTAATAAGAACTCTGCGATCGAAATAGTCGTAGTTAGTTGTGATAAATTGATAATTACCTATTTTCATGATAGCTTAGTTGATAAATTCATTATGAAGTAGGCAGATCATTAACTCTTTTGTATTGATCATGTTTTGATCTTCAGATAACTACTCACAGTTACGGGTACAAGTGAGGAGCCTGAGCTCGACTAGGCTCGAGCTCGGCTCGTTTAACTTGCATAGAGCTCGACCTCACCTCATTTCGATCTCTATTTCTAAAGCTCGAGCTTGGCTCGTGGATAGTTTTTCAAGCTCGAGCTCGGCTCGTGGATAGTTTTTCAAGCTCGAGCTCGGCTCATTTACTATTAATTAATTATTTTTTATATTTTTATAATTATTTTTATATTTTTTTCAATTATAATTTTATTTGTAACATACTGTATTATTTAGTTAATTTATCATAACATAATATATTATTGTTAATAGTTATTATGTGTGTGTGTGTGTATTATAAACATTATAATATTGCTAGGCTCGTTTAGGTTCACGAGCCGGCTCAAGCTCGACAAGTGAAGCTCAGGCTCGTTTATTAAACGAGATTACTTTTAGGCTCAAGCTCGGGCTCGGGCTCGTTTAGGCTCGGCTCAGTCGGTCTTTTTTCGCCAGCATATCTTGAGTACTCGCGAGCAGCTTGGCTCGTTTGCACCCCTACTCGCCAATAGTACTTTGTACCGTTGAAGCAAATCAATACAAGCTGAACAATCAAACACGAGATTAATGGAGTAATCAGTTCGTATTTAATTGATTCATAAGAAATTGGTTACAGAGAGAAGGAGATGGGAGATTAGATTTTCATCTACAAAGTCATTCATGCCCTAACTCTAATCTACCTGTCCTTTTTAACCTGCAATGGTACTGGCAATCCTTCACAAATTGTTGGGCCATAGTGCCATACAAACTCTTGAATTGGGCTGCATAATGGGTCCATTATGGTGTCATGTATGTTAATTGGGCTCGGACCCATAACGTTCATAACAACCATCTAAGCAGTTAATGAGGAAAAGTATCGGATATCGGTCAAGGACCAATATTTGAGATATTGGTTATCGCGGTGAGATATCGGTAATTTTAATATCATGTAAAATTCATAAGTGTAGCAATTTAACACTAATACTTAAGTATACTTTTCTACCATTAACTAATTAATCTTTTGGAACTTGCAAAACACTAACAATCCTAGCAAGTAGGAACTGTTAAAGACTTAAAACACTAAAAATTGATAATTAGTCCCCGCCGTGTAGCTCAGTTGGTTAAGGGGGGCGCAAGACCTGGAACAATAAAAATTGATAATTAAGACGTAAAACATTGATATCGGGAATATCGGTGATATATCGTTTAAATATCAGTCCAATAGGGTCAATATTGACTATATTATCGGTACCGATATTCTGACTGATATTTTATCAAGGGACCGATATATCATTGATATATCGGTGATTTTCCGGCGATATCGACTGCATAGACAACCGTTAGTTTGTATGTCTATAAATACATGTAAAACTCACCTTTGTTTAAACCCACATCGGTTAATTCTGACTCTCTCAATACACACACATGACTGATTATTGGGATATTCTCGTCCCACAATTCTTACTAACTTTGATGTATCTGATTCATGGAAATTATCACATGGATTCAAAGTCCCCGTGCACGTAAGCAGTTCAGATGTTGCCACACTAATACAGTTGAAAACTCTTGGATTTGCATATCTACAACAGTGTTGAAATAGTCAAAACACAAAATAATGGCAATGAATGATATTAACACATGTCACCTAATTGCCATTGAAGTTCCCATTTCAGTGTATCATGTTTGGAAGAAATTTCAAACAGTTGAAGCTGTTATAGGTGTATTGTGCTTAACATAATAACATCCGTTATTTCTGTAACTTGCATGCTGAACACTCTGATGTATTTTAGGGAAAAAGGTGCTAGTATGGTGGCCACACTCGGGAAGAATGCTGAGTTTACTGAACTTGATATTAATGATACTAAAACACTGGAATCGGCTATGACTGGTATGTTAGTTCTTAAAAATATATGAAAATTTGCATATTTTTATATATTTCTTTTAATTTAGCACAAATAGCTAAGTCTAGTACTTCTGCAGATGTCGATCTTGTGGTACATGCTGCAGGGCCATTCCAACAAACAGAAAATTGCACAGTTTTGGAAGCTGCCATAAGGGCCAAGGTGAGAACAAGGTAAACCTAATTCCATAATTTCTTCAAGTTATAGCAATCTGTCATTTTTAAAAATACTTTCAAGTTCTGACACATTATTTCATTGAATGTAACTTAACTCAACTAATCTCCATCCATTACTAGACAGCATATCTGGATGTGTGTGATGATACAAGTTACGCTTTGCGTGCAAAATCGTTTATGAATGAAGCCTTGGCTGCAAAAGTTCCAGCTATAACTACTGGTGGAATCTATCCAGGAGTGAGCAATGGTGCAAACCTTATTCCAAAACACCTACATGTAGGGATGTGCATGGGTTGGTTTTTGGCTCAAACTGAACCAAAACCTGATAATTTGGGTTTTGAGTTTTTGAAAACCGTTTGGGTTTTTTAATTATAGTTTGGTTCGGTTTTGGATTTTTCAGTTTTTCCATTTGAGCTTGAAATTTTTGGGCCAAAAAAAATTAGCCAATTAGGTCACACTATTTATTAAATTATTATAAATTACATAACATTCAAATATAAGCATTAAAATCTATACATTCGGTTGGGATTTTTCGGTTTTAATTACATTAAAAGCTGAAACTGAACCTAATATTCGGTTGTTACAAAACATAATTCTAAACCATTTGTCTTTGTTTGGGTTCGATTATATTGATTCATTCGGTTACAAATTGGTTTTTTCAGTTTCATGCACACCCCTACCTACACGACTACAGTTTGTTAAAAATATGTGATTAAATAACTAAAGATTAAAAAAAATTATAGAACAGTGCACGCAATCAATTATGTATTTACATTAGATTTTCACATGATCGTTTATCTACTTATCCCGACAGTGATGGCAGCAGAGCTAGTGCGTGTTGCAAAAAGCGAAAATAAGGGTGAGCCTGAACGGTTGAGGTATTAATTTGCTTAACAAGTTGACATCTTATGTCTTCCGTTTCTTGTTTATGAAGATGCTATGTTTTTATTTTACATATTGGATTTAATGATATGTTCGTCTCAGGTTCTACTACTACACAGCAGGAACTGGTGGTGCGGGCCCGACAATATTAGCCACTAGTTTTTTACTTCTTGGAGAGGAGGTTATTGCATATAATAAAGGTCTGTAACTGATTATGCTTCTCTTATCTATATCTATATCTATACTATATATAATACACTAAACAAGGGCAAATTAAGACACCCATTTTTAAGTTAATTACAACTTTTAAAGCTTAAAGTACACCTTATATAGCATGTAAGAGAGGGACAAACTTGTCCACTACAAATTATGTCTTGAAATAGTAACAACATTGCCCCCTCAACTATAATCAACTTTTGTAAATATAAGAAATAGTTACTACTTTGGACCTTTATCTTTACCTATACATTCATTTTAATTTTAATTGTAAATAACTTCCCACCAACGATTTTACAACGGCCATAACTTTTTCATACGTTAATATTTTTTTATAAAAAATTACGCCATAAAAATGAACATTTTATTGTCTTTAATTTGGGTATGGTTTTGCTATAATTTTTCAAATTAAAAATTAACTTATTACGTATGGGTGTTCACAATTCGGTTTTAACGGTTTCTAAGTTATACCGTTGGTTCGATTATTGAGAACCGAAATTGAACCGTAGAAACTTTAAACTAAATCGTTACTAATGGTTTTGGTTTCATGCATTGAGCCTTAATAATAATTTTACCGTCCAGTCCGGTTTTATATGGCCAAATTTCTGTATAAACCACAAACCAAACTGTTTGCTATGGTTTAAACATTCAGAAACCGGCTGACCAAATGTGATGATTGGTTCAAACATTTTCAAAATTTCAAACGAACATGATTACTATGGTTTTTTTCCCCGCCGCATCGCGCGGGCACCCGTCTAGTAACATTATACATGCTTCATGATGCTAACAAGTAACTGTTTATATAACAGGAGAAAAAATCAAATTAAGGCCTTATAGTGGAATGGTCAACATTGATTTTGGGAAAGGAATTGGGAAAAGATATGTGTATCTCTTGTAAGTTCTATATTTCAACCTTCATTCTATCAGCATTCAACAACAATCATTTGAAATTTGAAATTTGAAATCTTTATATTATATGCGTGCATAAATTTAAGTGTTTAACACAAAAACCATTTAATGTTAGGAATCTGCCAGAAGTGACAAGTGCACATGAGATTCTTGGAGTTCCAACTGTCAGTGCTCGATTTGGAACTGGGCCATGGATGCAATGACCCGTTTCCTTCCTTCTGTAAGATATACATGTGAAGATCACAATCCATTTTTCTACATTTAGGCATGTAAAAACGAACAAGAAGGTGGCATGCTCGTGTTCGTTCATTTAACTTTAACCGAACAAATGATTGACCACGAAAAATTAAACGAACGGGATTTTCTTGTTCGTGTTTGTTCGTTTATGTTCCTTTGTTAATCGTATAAATGAACGGTTCACGAACATAGATGAACAAACTAACTGAACATAGACAAACAAACATAACATAGGGAACACCAATTAAAGGTAAACGTGAACATCAATCTGTTGGGCCTAGGGAAATAATAAAAGTAGACTCAACTTTCATGGGTGGTATTTTAGTTACATAAACTTGATGATGATGATGATATGCTCTTTAAATTAAAAAATAAAAAATAATAATAATAAAAAGATTTTAAAAAACTAGATAAATTGTAATGAGGCCAAATTTGTTTTAATGAAATATACAGACGAATGAACTTAAAAACAGTAAACCAACGAACATAAACGAACCTACAAACATAATTGTGTGTAAACAAACGAACGTTCACGAACATAAATGAATGAATGAGACATGTGCTCATGTTTGTTCGTTTAACTTAATGAACAAAATGATTTGTTCATGTTTGCTTCTCAATTAAATAAATGAACTTCCCACCGAATGGTTCACAAACGGTTCACTGGACGTTCAGTTTGTTTACTGGCCTATCTAATTAACATTAGAGATGGAAAAATAAGCAGGCTGGATTACCGGCCAAATCGGATTCGGGTCAATGCAAACGGGGTGGGTTGACCATTGACCTGAAATTCATATAAATAAATAACGTCTAATATGATTACAAGCTTTTAATTATTTCAATAATAATAGATTGTTTCAAATAAAATGATTTTGAAGGTTTATTAAATGAAATATACACTTTGGGCAACTTTTGGCACGCTTGAATATATTGTATGCAAATCATGTTTCAGTCTGAGATATCATTCGTGTTTTGTTCTATCTCAAATTATTAGGGGCTATTTGTCAATCAAGTGTCGAACCATTAAGAGATCTAACCGATTAAGAGGTAACCTCTGAATGGTTTAGCATGCTTCTGAAACTTACCCATTAAGAGGCTACATGAACCATTCAGAGGTCTAACCAAACACACTTAACCTCTGACTGATTCAGAGGTAGTCTCTTATTGGAATCATTTAGAGGCTACCAAACAGCCCCTTAGTCTTGTAATTCATTAATATTACCACATGTAGAATTCAACAAGGGGCCCGCATTGACATTACATGGTTTCGGTTGTAATGTTTTAGGAAGTACTAAGAGACAGAAGCAAAGTAGAAGAGATGGTTCGGTTGTTTGATCCAGTAGTTCGCGTCATAGATGGCTATGCTGGAGAACGCGTCTCGCTAAGAGTAACTAGTTCAAAAATCTTTCTTTTTATACAAAATAATAAGTATAATAATAATAATCTCCACTAATAAGTCTTTTTTCTTATCAGGTTGATTTGGAGTGTTCAGGAGGACGGCAAACAATTGGTGTTTTCACTCATAAAAGACTATGTAAGTCATATTTTTCTGGACTCCGCAATTCTGGCCCATTAATGAATAAATGGGTCGGTTATTGTGTTACTTTATCTTAAACATGGGTAAATATAAAATATTGTATGTGGATGAATGTTTTCCAGATCAGCTGGTTATTCCGTAGCTGCATTTGCTCTTGCTGTTCTTGAGGGCAGCACACAACCAGGCGTATGGTTTCCAGAAGAGGTACGCGCCACAAACACATAAATTTATAAAATGAAAGGGTAAACTTGTAATTTTGAAAGTTTTAGCGGTGTATGGATCATTTTATGCGGTACAAAAATCACGTTCCATACATAATTCTATGATTCTCGGCATTTATGTTTTTCACTCTTTTTACAGCCGGAAGGGATCGCTGTTGAAGCTCGGGAACTTCTCCTTGAACGTGCTGCACAAGGAACCATTAATTTTGTAATGCACAAGTATGATTCTTCTCTTCCCTTCATTATGCACAATCAACAGGGCCGTCTTCAAGAATTTAAATACCTCGGCCGAGCCAAAATAAAAAAGCATGTAGGCCTTAACGAAAAATTTTTATTCGCTAGCGTACATGGATAAAACTTTTATCGACCGATTTATTATAAGAAACCATTTTGAGCATGTCATTATCTCATAAACTATTGCAAATAACCTTATTTTTAACACCAAAAAACATATATATGTAATATGTATAAAAAAAAAGTCCGTGCCCCTGAAACTTATGTGCCCCGGCTGATGGTGCGGCTCGCACACCCTCCGAGCCTCCCCTGACAATCAATTTCATGATGCATATATACACATGTACACATCATATATGTATGTGCTAAAAAGTTGTTTATGCATGGATACAGGTCTCCATGGATGGTGGAAACAAATCCAAAGCTGGTTGGACTTGGAATATATGTGTAACATATGAGCCAATATATACATACCGCACACTGTGACAGAGACTAGTTACACAGAAAGTATCCTACTATATTACATTGTTATATTTGTTCACTACCTTTATTCATTAGCAAAACCACTGCTTTGAAATATATATATAAAAGCTATCTTTTCTGTCCCTTTGTTGCGATTTAGAAACTCACAAATGTGTATACGTATACGCCTGGGCCAGCTGAGCTAGGTAATATGTCAAAACATGATTTTAGAAAGTATCAAATTGGTTCATGTTAGAACGGGTCTTCACTAAAATGAGCCCAATAGAAGTGAGGCGTCTAGAAGAAAAGGAATTATAATGGGTTTGCTCACTATATTTGTTTTATGACGGCTAGTGGTGGTGAGGATGATGGTAGTCGCGGCTGTAGACAATAATTGATGACTCATTTGGATCACTTCTAACTCATTTTCACTGCGTATAATTTAAGCAGACATAAACGAACCTGTTAAGCAAATCTAAATCACCTAAATCAACATAAAGCTGAAGTGACGCCTAAGATATTTTTGACAGTGGCACCCATGAAAATTTTTTGATCAAAGACAACAAAATAAATTATTACATTTTTTAGAAAGCAAATAAATAAAGTATTAACCACAATTAAGTTAACAATAAAATCACCAATTAGCCACTTAAACCTATTATCCATAACCTACAAGAGTACAAGCCACTAAATAGTGAACATAAATGCAGCCTCCCCTGTCACTATTTGGCCTCTAAGCCGAAGTTAATTCCAAAACGCCGTTGTAGTCCGGCCACATCTGTCGCTCCTCATGCCTCTGCTGGGACTGTCCCCCTTTAGTCATTTGGTATTTTGATTCTTTCGTATAATCTTGTTTAGAATTTAGATGAGTGGTCAAATGTTTAGAGGATGTGACCCAACCAGTTGACCGAAATATCTATAACGAAGAGACAGACATCTAAAAACCGAAAACTACGAACACTGTTGAAAAAAAAATATATTTTTTCTTGACTGATGATGACCAAGCTAATTTTTGTTTATATGGAAAAGACTTTATATTTCAATAAAATATGTAGCTAAATTTTTTCGAACAGCAAATTTTATGTAGCTAAATAACTGTGTTGTTACTACTGGTACTAGAGTTATGGTCTTTGACTATGACCAGTCAAAATGCTGAGTTTGGACTTTCCACTGACCTCACATAGCAGCTAGCAAGCGAGTAGTCTTTTTAGCAACTAAAAGTCAAAGGGACGTCAGTAGTTAGGCAAATGTTCCTCATAGCTTCTTTTTCCTCTTTTTAACGACGAATTTTAATTTTTGTTGTTATTAAGACTTTAATCCAAAACCTCTCGAACTTTTCCCAATTTAAGATGTTTAAAGATTTTACCATTACCAACGTTCTTCATCGCTTTTTGCTTGAGCTCATAATACATTCTTTATATAATGTATCCGCTTTTAAAAAGAATTTAGGCACATATCTGCCCATGTTTTTGTTTAATTATTATTTTCAACATTTATTTTCTTGTTTAAACTTCTACAAATTTGTTCATTTTTATAATTTGACCATTTATTGATCACCCTCACCTATCATTAACGTAAAACTTTCTTTCTATTTTATTATCTACATTGGTTGAGGAGGGAAACAAAACTTACTTTATAAGGAGGTGGATACCATTTATATTATAACTAGCTTTTGAACACGTGTATTACACGAGATTTGCCAAATGACAAAAATAAATAAATTTTGTTATTTAAAAAAATAAACAAAATGCAAGGTAAAAATAATTAAATAGATCAGGTAAGATATTTTAATTGTGATTCTTAAAATATTTCTCATGATTGATATTACGTGTAGCTTAACATACCATATAATAAATCTAAAAGATTCATTGGTGATGATAAACCAAGTTGCTTTAAATGCAATGTCCTTCACAAGCCTTTGAGGCTATATTAGTTTTTAATGAAGTTGTTTTGAAATGAACCAAAGTCACTATTTTTTAAAATGACTCATACGTATTCGATGATTGCCTCATGTCAAATCAGAAAGAAACATGTGATACAATTGTAGTTCGAAATGCGACAAACATAATTTGGTAATAGGATTGCATGCCCGAAATGTGTCTTCATATTAAACGCAACATATGATACAAATTATGTATACAAAGAAGTATTTTCGAATTTGTAATCATCACTTTAAGGTCTCATTTACCATGTAAATTAATGTATTAGACAAAGTATACGATTTATGAATTATAAAATGTTCACGTTTCATGACTTATAAAATGTATCTTCTTCATGTTTCACTACGTGCACTACACATGGTGGATAATATGAACTTAATGTAATTTTTCGTGTAACAATGTTTAAAAGATGATGATCAATGTGCATATAAACAATAATCTTGCGTATAATGTCATCAGATTACATATATGCACACTTAAATATATACTGTATGTGATGTTGAAAAACCACAACCAACCCGTTTAGCATCAATTCTTCTTGAATGGTGATTATAAACGCGACATTTATACACCTTTAAATAGTTAATACAATCCATCTAACTATGCTATAACTCAGTTGATAAAATGGTTTTGACTATGGATAATTAGAATAAATGAGATGAAATATTAGGAATTATGATGAAAAATTAAGCTATGAGTAAATGTAGGCTTGACACCTAAGGCCATGAGGTATACTCTAACCCATACATAGGTTAAATTGACATGACACTTTAAAGATGGATTATACCACTCCCCACTTGTGTTAAGTGTGTTAAAATGGCTCATGGGTTATGTTTTTTTAACGGGTTAAAAGGAACAATATACATTAATTATGTATTAATTACTAATTGATTTGTTATATTAATTATGTGTTAAATAGGGGTTAAATCATTTCCTTTGGATGACATAAAGTGAAAGAGAAAAAAAATAAGTAATGTGGAGCTTATGTGGAATTAAAATGGATTAGAGTATATCCCATGGCCTAAGCATCAACATTTTCTTTATTAGTAAAGTAACATAAGATTTGTTTTGTTGAAATTGATTATGTAATAAATGTTTATGAAATAAAAAAACAAAATTTTACAGTTTCCAAAAAACAAAGAATTTGGTTTTATAACCTTTTAGAAAAAATCTGAATAAACAATTACAGAACTTCAAATTTCTTTAAGCATAACTGATCATTGTTTTAATGCTTAAATTTTTTTAGTATGACTACGTTTAGAATATTAAATTAAAGATACAAAATTAATAATCACATTAATTAGAAATTTAAATTAAACAAAATAATTAAAAATTTATATATATGAAGTAAGAAGTTTCGCATAATTCAAACTGAATTCACGAGTCCATATTGTTAAAACATGTGTTGACATTTTTAATAAAAAGTAATGTATACATTGAGCAAAATTATGTTTTAGGTTTTATATTATTGTAAATAGTCATTAATGCATGCATTATATCTTGAGATGTAACTCATGGGTCAAACCATTTTCACCAATAACCCATGGATAGCATGGATTAAGGAGAAGAGAGATTAGAAGATTAGTATGAAATTTTAATCTATGAATGAATGTGGTTAGAACACCTAGGCATCATTATTTTTGTTTATTGGTATTGTAAGATGTAAGATTGTAAGACAAGATGTGTCGTATTTTCTTAGTCAAACCAACTATATCTAACTAGATCAACGTTCAAGCTTTAGTCTGATAGTTTAGATAAGTTATTTTTATTTATTTATCTATTTTGCTAAACCAATTCCAAATTCATTTAATGTTTTTTAAAGATTTTTTATCTTTAAGAAAACAATATATATGTTTTAGTTTTTAAATTTAATTAACATAATACCATACTTCTATTGAATTCTCAATTTAGTTTAGTATTTATATTGTGTATTTTCATATTTTTTTCAAGATTAAGTATGACTTTAATTGGTTTGACCGATTCGGTCTGCACGATCAATTAAACGATAAGGTAGCCGATACAGTGATAAACGCAACTACACAAATATTGTGTCTTGCACTTCCAAATAGAGGTGCACAAAAAATCCGAACCCGAAATAAAAATCCGGAACTTTTTAGTACCCGGGTTTTTAATACCCGACTCTATCCGTAGGGTACGGATAGGGTATGCATTTTGGTAGTAAAAGTTGAACCCGAACCGGACCCAATTGTGTACCCGGTAATACCCGAAAACCCGAACCGGTTCCATACCCGGAACCGGGTTTTTCCAATACCCCAAACCGGGCATTTCAAATACCCGATGTATACCCGAAAAATACCTTAAAATACCCGAAAAATACCCTTAAAAGTGCAACCTTTTAAATAAATTCAATATATACCCGAAAATACCCGGAAAAAAACCCGAAAATAGGTTTTTTCAATACTCGAAAATGGGGTATTCAAATACCCGGTTCTATACGCGGCCCGAACCCAATGCATAGGGAATGGTTTTTAGAGACAATACCCGGCCCCGAACCCTACCCGGGTATTACCAATACCTGATTTTCCAATACCCAGTCATACCCGAACCCGGGTATTTAAAAAACCCGATTTATGCACCACTACTTCCAAACAGTTAACCAAAGCCCAAGATGTCTATGTAATCAGTGACCACCGGTTGGAAATCACAAAAAAAGACCCGTGAATGTATGTACCTTTTGGTTGTGACTAGTTTATTCCATATCCAACAAGGAACATATACTTCAAAAAATAAGGAATTAAGTTTTGGGTATTCACTTTCATCCATTTTTCCTATGACTCTGTGAACACCAAAAAATATATAATGATAATGTTAATAATAAAAAAAATATTATTTAACTTAATATATAATATATAGGAAATGGTGTGTGTGTGTGGTGGGTGGGGATATGAAGTATGAACAAATTATAGAGATAAAGTTAACAATATTCTAAAGATAGGGAATCTAATATGAATACTCGTATCAAGATTAAGGTGCTGTTTGTTTTTCCTCAAAAGCACTTCTCCACCTCTTTTGTCTGCACTGAGAAGAGGGCGCGCACACGTTGGGCTCTGCAGTGTGTTTGTTTTTCCGAAGACGTTTCATTAAAAAACGTCTGCGCGCCCTCTTCTCCCAGAAGTGTTGGTATTGTTACTTCTCACCTCTTCTAACCAATTTCTTTCCATCTTTCTTATTCCATCAGACACTCCCAAACCCTAATCCCCTCATCCTCTCCACTGCCACCCAACTCACCCACCATCAACCCGTCGCTCCACTGCCGCCCAACTCTCCCACCGCTGCAACCCCATCTCTCCACTGCTCCAGCGCCGCCGCCCCACCGCCGCAACCTGCCGCTGCCGCTCTACCGCTCCAGTGCCGCCCCACCGCTGCAACCCCGCCGTCCTCTATTCCCCCATATCAGGTTTAATTTCATACCTTTTGTTACTATTGATGTTTGGTGTGTAGGTTCTATTATTATTGAGTTTGGTGATTTTAGGGTTTATTGAACCAGATTATGCTATCTCGTAGTGGTTAATACATGTTTTGATTGATTTTGGTGATTGTTAGGGCTTATTGAACCAGAGTGTGTGTTTGTTTGTCTCGTGGTAATGAATACGTGTTTTGATTGTTATTTTTATGCTATAAACATTTTTATGATTTTACTTGATAATTGTTGCTATGTTAGGCATTAGTTTGTGGAAAAGATAATTGCTTTGAAGTTACTTGAACTGTGAATGCTAGCTAATATATCAAACATTAACTTGTTATATGTCTTCTGAGATTAGATTAGATTAGATTTAGAATAGTTTTGGTAGTCTGCAGTTATTAAAAAACAAACAGTCTTCTTGTTGCAGACTGCAGAGTTTTGGTCCACCTCTTCTGCTACAGATGTTGGCAGATGTGGTTTCGCAGTCTTCTGACATTTTACCTCTGAAAAACAAACAGCACCTAAGTCGCCTATTATATATGACTGTGAATGAAATAATGCACGTCCAACTCCTTTACACTACCTCATATTATTTATCATTCGTTACCCCAACTCGATTATGAAAATATATGACATACTCCCTCCGGCTCACTTCATGAGGAGTGAGGACTATTACGTTCCAATGGTTATCTCTCATCATCATCGCACTATTACAAAGATTAATTGCCTAATCGGTGTTTAACCCTAGAAGCGTGGTGCGACCACAAGACCATCCGAAAAGTTTACATAACATCATAATCATGAAACTCTTAAAATGTACAATCTATATTTCAAATTGACTTGAGGAACTAACTTACCCTATTCAACTACATGTTCACTTGACAATTATGTCTTATCGATCATGGACCTCTTCATCTACACAATCTTTATAGTAGTTCCAAAACATGTACCATGATGATTCGGCATGTGATCAAAGTGGATCAAGGGATAGAGCTAGTTATGTAAGTGTACTGCCTAGACAAGAAAACTACAAGGCATTGAAAAGAAAGAAAGAAAGCGGTCATGTACTGTCATTGATAAGAAGCTGATGATACTGCTCAGTGCTTCACATGCAACCAAGATGTACAGTTGGTCATTTGGAATCATTATAACTCCATCATGCATGTAAACATGTACATGGTTATTGACTTATTGTACATAAGGTGATGTAATTATCATTGTTATTGTTAGTGTTATTGTTAGGCATACTAATCATAATAACTCATATTCATGGTCTAGTTTGTTTAAGTGTGGTGAACATTTTGAGTCGAATCACTAACCATGGGTTCGAAGAATGACAAAACAAGCCGCTTTTACTGGTTTGACATTTTGATCGTATCTAAAAAAGGTTTATTGGATTTTAATAATCCAAACTTTGGCCTATTGGCCGATATTAATCTCAACTTAAGAAATTCCCTAGAATAATCCCAACTTTTACTCTATTGGCCTCCACTGAGCCTTTTGTTAACAGGAACTAACTTAGTTAGTTTTAGGACAAAATATGTCATTTCTACAAATTGAGTTGCCGCCACCACTACCGCGGTTGCCGCCACCAACATCGTGATCCTCGACACCGCCACCATCATGACCGCCGCCGTCGACACCGCCACTACCACCGCAACCTCCGCCACTGCCTACACCCCCACCACCGGTGGCGGAGGCTACAGTGGTGGTGGTGACGGTGTTGACGGCGGTGGTTGTTGTGGTGGTGGTGGTGGCGGTGTCGAGGGCCGCGGTGTCGGTGGCGGAAACCGCGGTGGTGGTGGCGCCCGTGTCATTGAGTTTGTAAGTTAATTCATATTTTTCGTTTGTCCCCCTCAATTTGTAGAAATGACATATTTTGTCTTAAAACTAACTGAGTTAGTTCCTGTTAACAAAAGGCTCAGTGGAGACCAATAAAGTGAAAGTTGGGATTATTCTAGGGAATTTCTTAAGTTAGGATTAATATCGGCTAATAGGCCAAAGTTTGAATTATTAAATTCTAATAAACCTTTAAAAAAGGTATATATAATAAAATGATTTTTTTGTTATAATACATACGCTTAACTACATATAAAATTTGAGAAAAAATATTTATGTAAATAATAATAAGTTAAACTACAAGTTTAGTTTACACGCCAATTCGAAGCCGAACTAGACCCAGTTGAACAGAAAAATTGTCAAATTAAACCGGCCAAACTAATCACTTGCTTCGATTTAGACAGCTGAACGATTAACTAACAAGCCTGATAAAAGGGACATGACATAGATTTGATATGTTAAAAAATGTTTGGAAGACAAAAACATTAAGAAAACAGGTCAATAACCACTAAGACTGAGGGGTGTGGGGGCTTCAAAGGGGGTGCTAGAGCCCTTCCACTCGAGCCCCAGGCGCTAATACCACACCAAATGGGCGCTAGAGGGGGCGCTACCGAGGTGCAAACACCACCCGTGAGCATGATAGCGGGAGAAGAGAGAGAGGATGTGGGGCTTTAATATGGGCGCTACCCACACCAGGGGCCAGGGGCTCCAACACCCCCCTTATCCAGTTTATCTCTCTGCCACACGTCATAATATTATTGGTTCTTGGCTCTGCTGGAGCCCCCACACCCCCTTAGACTAATAATAGACCATTGATGTAACAGCATTAGATTTTATGTGATGTAACCACATGCCTACAAATTATTTTTTTTTAATATTTCCCAGCTTGATGTTTGAACATGTTTTGATGAATTAAACAGTTAACTTATTAATCAAATTAAAAACAACATACAATCCAGACCAACTCCCCAAAAAGCACATTCCAAGATCAAGCATTCAAGGGTTATACCATATGCATCTATACATGTACCTCAACTATATACAATAAATAGCATTTAAGGACTTGGGTCTCATTATCTTGATTGTCCCTCAACCAAGGTCAACGAATTGAGTCTTAAAAAGTCAAAATAAAAAATTCTTTCCATTTTACTTTTCAAGTCATGCAATAGGGTGTTGTACCATACGTATCTCTAGTTGTACCTCTAGAAAGTTAAAACCTAGTTTAGACTTAAGACTAAAGACTCAAAAACAAAACAGTTGTATCATCATCCATCTACCACCTAGCCATGCAAAAGAGAGTTGTACAATGTGCATCTTTGGTTGTACGTCAACACCATGGTCAAACTAAAACCCTTCTGACTAAATCTAATTGGGTCTCAAAATCTTGGTCTTTTGGCCTTTTGGGCATATTCTAACCGCAAAGCAGCTTTAACAAGGGCTAAACCCTTTTGACTAAATCCAAATGTACAACTTAAGCAGCATCATGTACAAGTAGAGTAATAACATTATTGCCATCTTGAAAGGGCTTGTACCATCAAGCCATTATTGAGATAAATGCCAAAACAGTAACAGTAAATATGTGAATGAAGATACCAATGAAATGAAATGGGTGTCAGCCCCCCCCATGTGATCTTATGTGGACCTCTTCCTATTCATGTCCACCCTCAAAGAAACCAGAAAATCAACCCTAAAGTTTACTTTAAATCTAGTTACTTTCATCCAACTACTTTATTATTTCTCAATCAAAAACATCTCTTTATATAGCATTTTATTGTCAAATGTACAATTAACACTAGCATGTCTAAAGCACAAAGCTTTACTCATTTTCAGCTTCAAATCATACATCATTCTTTGACCCTTTTGGATCTTTTATCCAATCTAAACATGCACTCACTCCTACATACAGAGATGATCAAATAAACCGGTTCCTGGAACCGAACCGGAACCGAACCGGTTCCTACCCGTTTTTTGTAGGAACCGGACCCTATCTGATTCAACCCGATGATCCGTGACCGGTTCTTGCATTTCTGAGTGAGGGCGGGTAGGAACCGGAACCGAACCGGAACCGGTTCCTAACCGGTTCTAGCCGTTGGATCGAGTATAGCCGTTGGAAATCGTTTTTTTGGCCGTTTTTTGACCGTTGGGGTCAAAAATAGCCGTTTTTTGGCTCCCCCGAGCACCCCACTACTAGTATAAATAGGTATTTGGTGTCATGGGTTCATCACAACACTCAAAACGCAAACCCGAACGCAAAAAAATACAAAAAAACGCTATTACAACGTTTTGAGTTCTATAATCTCTTGTTTTCTCTTCTTCTATATTCATATTTGTTGTTATGGCTGCCTCACAATCATCGGTTGGTCAAGGTTCCAACGCCGAACCAAGTTTCGTTCGTATTGTACCTCATAATCGTAATCAAGAGATTTTGTGCAATTGGGATTTGGTTGAATTGAGTGACCATTCATTGAAGGCTTGGTGCAAGTTTTGTGGGGTTTATTTAAACCCACTTTCGAATTCAATTGAAGAAACACATCGAAAAACCGTATTGCAAGGCGTTGAAAAAGAACGTCGATTCGCAACAAACGCAAATGGATAGTGAATGCGGAATATTTACATACCAAATTGATCGAGTTCAATATCGTATGGCGAAGTTTGTGATTCAAGAAGCTTTGCCGTTTAGCCACTTCGACAACCCTTGCTTAACCGCCATGATTCGAGATACGCTTCAACCACAATACACTCACGTAAGTCGTCATACTCTTAATCGTTATTGTTTAAAATTGTGGAAGAAGGCCAAAGAGGTACTAATTGCATATTTTGAAAATATAAATACGGGAATAAACTTAACTAGTGATGTTTGGTCGGCTCCACATGGTCTACCCAAATCTTATCTTTGTGTCACCGCTCATTGGGTAGGCCCGTCATCGTGGGAAATGATGAAACGCACCATTGCTTTCGAACTCTTTGAGTATCCACATACGGGAGATAATTTGTTTGAAATTTTAGATTATGTTATAAAAACTTATAAACTAGAAAATAAAATATTTTCAATGGCATTTGATAACGCGTCGAATAATACATCGGCGGTTGATAAATTAAAATTAAAATATACGCCGATTTGCAATGGTGTATTTTTTCTCTCAAGGTGTGTTGCACATATCATTAATTTAATCGTGCAAGACGGACTTGCTTCGGATGAGGTTACATCGGTTATAAACGATTTTAGACTAATGATACATGAAGTTTTTAAGAAAAGTAAAAAAAAGACAAATGAAATATAGAAAATTTTGTAAAGATACGGGAAGAAAAGCTTTGGGAGCTAATTGGGATGTACCTCATCGATGGAATTCCACTTGCATAATGTTTCAAAGTGCTTTGGAACAAAGAGAAACTTTACAAATGTTTCATTCTAGTCTTGCCGAGAATGATTTGGCAATCCCCTTTTCAATGAGAAATGGGAAATTATCAATGACTTATCGACTTTTCATGAAGTTTTTAAAACATCAACTACGAAACTATCGGGAACGTATTATCCGACAAGTCCCTTGGTTCTTTCGGAGTTATTTTTAATGGTTAACAATCTTAAAGAATTTGAAAATAAAAGTCCAATGTTTTCAAACATCATATTACCAATGAAGTTTAAATTAAAAAAATACTTTCTTGAATTGCCACCGGTTTTTACTTGCGCCGCCGCTTTAAACCCAATGTTAAATGTTACGGGGGTTGAATGTGTGATAGACGAAATTTTTTCAGCCTTAGATATGCATGAAGTTGACCCAAACTTTTCAACAGAGGCAAAAAATTATTTTAACTTGAATTTTAAATTTATGTATGACTTTTATTTAAATAAATATGGGTCAAACATACACATGCCTATGTCGGGGGGGTCTTCATCAAGTTCAAGTGCTACTAGAGTACAAGATCCCATGATTAGCCTTATGAACACCGTTCGCAACGTAACGGCTAAAAAACAAAGGGGTAACACCCCTTCAAGCGAACTAGGAAGGTATAGTGCAAATGATTACTCTACCGGTTTATCCGAAGAGGAATATGGCACTTTTGATGTTTTGGCTTGGTGGAAGGTAAAGGAAACCGAGTTTCCGATTCTTGCCACCATGGCCCGTGATTTACTAACCGTCCAAGCTTCTACGATAGCTTCGGAATCCGCTTTTTCTCTTAGTGACAGGGTAATATCGGTGAGAAGAACAAGACTAAATTCGGAGTCGGTGGAGATGTGCATTTGCTTAAAGGATCACTTGGACTCAATCGATCGTATTCAACACGTAACCACTCTCGAAGATGAAACACCAGTTGATGTTCGAGTGCACGACGAACAAGAAGGCATTTCTACAAGTAATTCCGAGGAAGAAGTCGCCGCTCAATAATTACGACGAACAAGAAGGCTTTTCTAGAAATAATATGTCACAACTTTATATTTATAAGTTTAATGTTTTGTTAGTTTGTTTTTGAAGATTTTAAAACATGTAACCTTTTTTTTTTAACTTCTTAAAGTAAATAAAATGAATTTTATGTTAATTGTTTTTTTTATTTTTCATGTTATACAAATACGAATCGTAGTTTAGAATCCAAATCGCAAACAAAAAACGAAAAAAAAATTTTTTTACACTGTAACCGGTTACAGTACAGGAACCGGTTTAGGAACCGGTAAGAACCGGTTAGATAGGTTAGGGGTCCGAGGGTGGGAGAACCGGTTCGGTTCCCTAACCGGTTCGATCCTGGAACCGGTTTAAAATGGGGTTTTGAATATAGGAACCGGTTAGGAACCGGTTCCGGTTCCTAGTCCCAAACCGTTTCGAACATCTCTACCTACATATATGCATCACTTAGGTTTTAAAAAAGGTCACACAAGGTTTGCTTTATGTACAAACAAATACTCAAGTCTACATTGGCTTTTGATGAAACATAAAGAAACAAACAAAAACAAAAAACGACGGTTTGATTAGGTTTTCTTGAAAACCGAACATCTAGCTTAGTTTCAATTTTGCATGTGACTAAACCAAAGACAAACAAACCAAACCGAATTCGTGGGTTAACAATGTTAATGTTGAATGTTTAATATCCATTAAAAAAGTAATTTATAAGAATTTTAATTTTTATAATAAGTGTAATTAACAAAAAAATTTAGACCTAAATTCATTAATTTAGAGCCAATTGTTTTTCAATCAACAAAGATTAAAGCCCAAACATAAAACCGAAACCAAACTTAAGCCAATAACCTAGATCAAACAGCTTTTATAAAGTGTAAGATTAAAATTTCGGTTTTTGATTGGGGTTTAACACAATACCTACCGATGCACATTCTAAATTTCGGATAACTACATACGAGTTAATTTATCTAGCACACCATACTTTATCTCTTTGATTGTTTTCCATATCGACCTCCTATGAACCTTAACTTTTACTAAATTTAACACGTTTGTGCCAGAAGGCAATGCTCAAAGTCACCTATTGACACAAACGTGCTTCTTTAATAAAACCAAATACACAACCATTTATGATCCCCATGAGGGGTCAAATCTTTTGGTACACATGCTTGTACAAATACCATATAAAATTATAAAAGGCTGCAAGTTAAATATGACAAGTAAAAAAAAAAGTTAACCACTACCCTTTGTCTTTTGATTTGTTATATGCATGGTTCAATAAGTGTTTGGTGAGGTAGGGGGTCCAGCACATAGGAGAAGAGAGGGGTACAAAAGTTAAACAAAGATACCCTACTCATAAAATCAGTTCTTCATCTATCCTTGTTCTTTTATGTATTGCATATTTATGTATAGTTGTAAGTAGTATGGGGATGGAGATAGTAGTATTCATCATGATCATAATCTTAAAAACACTTTCTTTTTTTTGTTGATGGTGTTTTTCCCCTTTGTATATCCTGCTCCTACTCCTGCAACAAAATAAAAAAATTTAAAAATAAACAAGATTCAACAACAAACAAATCCCATTTTGGTAACAATATCATCTAACATATTAAGTGTTTGGCATAGTCGACTATATGATCCATAAACAAGTAACTTACCAAGAAAGGTAAAATTGATCCATGATCCATTGCACATCCGAAAACTCCTACATTTCAATGGCTTCTTGTCCGAAAAACAAAAAAAATGGTGAATATTTAATGGAAGATTAAAAAGTTTCAAACTAAAAAAAAAAGAATTTTTGAATACACCTTGACATTTCGAAGTAACGTGAAGTGGATTTGCAGCACCAAAATCACTTTCGGACACATCAGTAGAAATATTAATATTAGTCTTGTTGTCGGTGTTGGCCGATCTTGTCGGGGAGGCAAACAAATTATCAGGAAGAGCGTTCTCCAAGCTGATATATAAACAAAACAATACACGCACAATTAACATACGCTAAAAAATAAAAAGTGCATAATGATTAATTATAGTGTCAAAATCAAACCTTTCATCATTCTTGGTGGTTTCCACGTTGGGATCAGATTCATCGCATGATTTTGAAACAAGTTCTTCACTGTTGTTGTCATCGAATGAAAACACAAGGTTTTGGTTTATCTGAGTCGGTGACGAAACAGATAAACTCCTTTGGAAGTGATGGTTCTTAACGTCGCTTAATTGCAGATTCATCAGACGTCTATCTTGGAGTTCGATCGCCTGTTGTAATTCTTGCTCCTCTAGATTTCTTCTTATCATCATCTCGTGATTAAACATTCGAGCACCTGTAATAAATTTATTCAAATAAATAACTCTTAGAAGACATTTTAATAATTAGAAGATCAAAATGTTTATGTTTTCGCTTACCAAACGGTATATGATCAAACGGTTCAGCGGATTCAAGTGCAGTCGGACTCAAACAATTAGAAAAATCCCCTCTTTCAATCTGTTGCAGATGCTTCCTGCATGAAATATGCAAAATATTAACAAATAATTAATAAAAATCTAAAATTTATTTAAAACAAAGAAGTCAAAAGCATTCATACTTGTCGGATAATTTTCCCTTTTCTTTATACGGCTTAACGAGCACCCGTGAGTCACAAACAAAGTGCGGGTTTCCTTTAGCCAAGATCGCTTTCACGGTCTCGGGAAGCATAAACGTGACAAATCCGAACATTCGCTTTTGCTGATACGGAATCCTCACATCTTGAACCGGTCCAAACATACTTCAAAACAATTAATAAACCCTTAATTAATAAAAAAACAATATTATCTAATTGCTTAACTCAAACTAAAAACCATCATTCACCTAAAGTAATTCGAAACATCTTCCTCTTTAAAAGTACTATCAGCCGGAAACGTCAAGTAAATTTGTCGAGAACTCGAATTCGCATTCATAAACCCCATCGGTCCAAATTCGTTTCGGTCAGGCCGACACCGACTGAACTTGTGAAACTCGTCTCCCATCATCAATGCAGCTGCTGCTGATCTATACACACACATATATACACATACATATAAATAAAATTCAAATTTTTATTTTAAAAATAACATAACTTTATCAAGAAACACAACCAAGATTCCATTTTTTTTTCTTTTTTCAAACATATCAAGAAATATTCCACCAACATCAAAACCCCAAAAAGAACCCTTTAATAAACTAATTATAACATATAATTGAACCACAATCATTCTGTCCCTCATTATTCAAAACCCTAAAAATATTAAAGCTTAACTTTTTTTTAAAAGTTAAAAAAAAAGCTTAACTTTTTAAAAAAAAAAAAGTTAAAAGTTAATGCACCTGTTAAACGGAAAATGAGGAACACCAACACCAACACCACCTGCAGCAGCCATGGCTGCAAATCTTTGTTGCTGCTGCTGTTGCTGTTGAATGGCTTTAATCCTCAGCAAATCTTCAAAGTAATCAACTTTATTATTATTATTACCAGTAGGTGAAGAACAAGACCCAAACCCTAACTCATCCACATGAACAAACCTACACTCAGTCCCATTCTTACAAAACCCTCGTGAGTAATACATGCACGGCCTCAACCCACCCGCCACGTCATCACCTCCACCACCAAACATATCATTCACCGAACAGCTTCTCCGGTGCAAATGGTGCTGACCCACGTGGTCGGAATACTCACTCCGGCCACCGGGACTCAACACCGAGTCAGAATAATCAAACTCATCGTTAGGGTAAAACGACGGACTTCCGCCGCCGTTGACCACGGCGGCGTACGACGCCGGACGGGGACTAGCACGGTGGTCGGAGAAAGAAAACCCATTTGTCGGAATGGTGATTTGTGGAGTGTTTCGTAGTGCATATGAGGTGTTCGACGAAATGTCTAAGAAAGATTTTGCTTGTTTTATGACAGAAAGAAGTAAGTTCTCGGGACCAAAAGCTAACCTTATCATCTCATTATCCCCTTGATCTTGTATCAGAATATAACCCATGATTTTCGAAGCGTTTTCCGGATCTAGCTTCTGGATTCTTGACATCACAAGCTTTGTAGCTTCAACTGTATCCATGGTGACCAATAATAATAATATTATTATTAATAAGAAACACCAAGAACAGTAACTCTCAGTTGTTTACTAAATGGGTTTTAGAGAGAGAGTGAAAAGACAAATAAAAGAAAAGAAAAGGTGGGTTTTTTGAACTGTGAGTAAAAATGTTTATAAATAAATAATTTTACAGATGAGAGTTGAACGGTTCGTCTTGAGTATGGGAATGATGAGAGAGAAGATGAGAGTGGGTACAAGTTTTTGATGCATGAGGTACAAGTGTTAATGCAGGATGGATGCTTTGCTGTAATCCATAAGGGTCAAAGGAGGGTTTGGGGAAGATGAAACAAAACAAATGTGATAGGTTGTGTCGTGTGTGTGGGGTGGTATCATGTGTCTTTGTACAACACTTTTTAGGTTATAATAATAACAATAATAATAATAATAATATAGGAGGTGTGAATGTGTGTATTTTGAGCATGAATAGATTACTATATTCATTTAAAATTAAATTATTTTATGTGTTAAAATATTTTAGCGGTATCACGGTGTTCATATTGTTTGATCTCTGATTGAAGATTTTAGTCTCGTGGTGGATAATTGTGTAGGTTTGAAGACGATGTGAGTTAGATGTTTAGAAGTTAATAGTTTTTGAGACCCATGTGTTGTGGGCTTGTGATTGAGATAGGCTTAAAAACGTTGAACCACTTACTCACATTAACTCGTGAAAATGAGACCGAAACATGAAACATAAATAGGTGTAATAGCTAAGTTGAAAAGGTAAAGAAATTTATTAATATAAAATAACAAATAAATTTATAGAGCATAGAGTTTACTAAAACTAGAAGTATAAAATATATCAACCATGGTTCAATAAAAATCAAATGAAAATATAAGTGTTATATTGTACTTTTACTAATACTTTAAGGGAAAAAACTAAAATTTATTATTATTATTAAACAAAATAGCAAAAGACGTCATTTATGTTTGATCGATTTTTCAATGAGCGTCCTTTAGCAAAAGAAATGGCAGAAAATATCATTTGCATTTCAAATCCTGTCACGTTATGTCCTTTGACATTAACCTAGTTAATTTTTCTTGTTAAATCTGGTCGTTTGCAAGGCAAATGATGGTATATTCTTGTTAAATTTGGTCTTTGTATTTATTCTTTATTGTTTTATTTATTAAATAAATAGATAAATTTACAAAACGCTCTCATGTGCCTTACAAATGACAAGATTTAACAAAAAAATATAACTGGGCTAGTGTCAAATGACATAACGTGATAAGATTTTGTAACGTAAAGGATGTTTTCTGTCATTTCTTTTGCTAAAAGAAACTCATGGAAAAATCGATCAAACATAAAGGACGTTTTTTGCCATTTTGTGTATTATTATCAGGGAAGAAAATAAAAAACTCACAAAAGTATAAGCAAATGACCACAAAATAATTAGATATGGTAATCTAATATGGGTGTGCATTGTTTGGTTCGGTTATTAGCATTAACCCAACCTAACCGATCGGTTATCGGTTCGGTTAATTTCGGTTAATAACCAATAACAAATTTGGGCTAAAATTTTGCTTCAAAATACATGAAATGATTGTTTAAATACATGAAATGAATGTATAAATATATAAAATTGATATATTGGTACATGAAATGGAGATATAAATGCATGAAAATGATAGTATTAAACTATTAATAAATATAATACATGAAATAAAGGGAAAAAGACTTGAAAATATTAAAAACTGAAGAGTTCGATTCGGTTCGGTTAATTCGGTTTTTGGTTATATCGGTTCGATTTTGTCGAATTTTGATTCGGTTAATGATTCGGTTATTGATCACCCTTAATATCTAATAGCTCAAGGACAGTTAAGGTACAAATCAATTAGCATGAAAAACGTGGATTAGATGGTAACCACTATCAACAAGTACCATCCAAATAAATAGTAAAAATGAAAGTTTATATTTGATATAAATAATATACAGGTAATGCGTGGTGTTTTAAAATCGTTAAAACTAACTAAATGGTCAAAATCAATACAACTTTATCAGTTTAGCTTGTTTGAGATCCAACTATTTTGGTTTCTAGCTCACTTTTGGCGGTTCGGCATCTTAGTTTTTCATTCTATACTTTTACTATTTAGACCATGTGTAGTCATAAAGCTTCACATCCAGGGGTTATTCGCCACGTGGCGCTCAGTCAGAGTTATGGTTTTGTACAAAAACAGGCTGTAGTCATAACTCTCCATATCCAGGGGTTATGCGCCACGTGGCGCCCAGTCATTATTAATTTTATTTGTTTTTTTTAAATAATAATTCATTTAAATAATTAAATATATAATTAAAACACTATATTAGTAACATAAACATAAGCATAAACCAAGTTTTTCTTACCAAAGGGGTTTGGGTAAAAAGTGTTTACCAATATGGAGATTTTGAAACTTATTTACCTATAAATGGTGTGGGGTTAAAATTGCAATAAAAAATATATTATGGGTTTAAAATTACAATAACAAAATGGTATGGGTTATAAATTAAAATAAAAATATATAATACACCACTCCTTCTCGTCTTCTTCAATTCGCCGGCCACCACCACCATTTTTCTCCTTCTTCTCCGATCTGTAACTCACCCACCACCACCATAACAACAAGACCCACCCAACCAACGGCTATTTTTTTGATTTGTGTGCCAACCCCCGCGTTTTGTATACAACGCAACCAAAAATCAATTTCATATAACGCAGGGGGGGCGGTGTACCCCCGCGTTTTCGTCCTCAACGTTGATGGCAACGTTGCCACTACGGGTGGTCTTATATGCTTTTAGTTTCAAAATATGTAGTTATGTATATTAATGTGTATATATGTATTTTGATAAAGAATTGATTTTATCGTTTTTAAATTTTCAATACTAATAAATTACTGGTTCAGGCATTTTAATTGTTAAAACCGAAACGTTAAATTACTAACCATGTTAAACCGGCTAGTTTGGGCATTTCACTAGTTTGCTTCTTTTTTTCTCTCAGAATTGCAGTTAGCGTTTATAATAGAACGCAACCGTATATAAAAAGTTTTATTATTAGTAGTATTGTAGTAGTACTACTAATAATAAAACTTTTTATATATCTTTGTTTAAAAACAATATCTCACCATAATTAAAAAATATTTCGTTGCGATCAATAAAGTATAAAATTACGTTACTTTAACTAAGCATGTGAAAATTATTATTGTGATCGATAATAAAACAGAAAAAGTGTCTTATAATAATAATAACACATTATTTTTTAATAAGTTACTTTCCAGTAAACATATATGTGTGCATACACTAATAAAGGGGACTTGTGCAATGTGACGGGAAATACAATATACTAACACGGACACCGGTAAAATGTGTTGTATGGATTTAAAGTTTTACTAGAAGTTTATAATATAAAGTATAAAGAATGATTTTTTAAACTCTATCAAACGGTAAATTAGTCGTTTATTATAATATTGAATAGATTTATGGAGCAATAAAAAGAAAACAAGAAGACTATTGCTAATCAATTGATTTATTTAAATACTTTTCATTGTAAGGTTATACATGTAAAAAAGATAAGATATTTTTTATTTAGAAAAGATATTTTAACAAGAAGCAATAAATGAGTTATTCTCTACAAAAAGAAAATTTTGTTAACACACCTAAGGGGCTGTTTGGCAAGTGATGAACCATTAAGTGCTGAATCAGTAAGAGGTCTGAATGATTAAGATAGTCTGAATCAGTAAGTGCTGAACCAGAAAATGTTGTTTGGTTAAACCTCTGAATGACTATGCAGAATGACTATTTTACCCCTCTGAACTATTTCATGTTAAATGAAATATATATGTTTGTTTTGAATAACTATATTGAACGATAAATATTTATAAAATGGAAATAGAAACATCATTGAAAATCCAAATTACACATAAATCTTTCAAAATACATGGAAACATATTAAAATCCACATACAAATTAATGTTTTGCGTACAAATTTAATTTCAATCATTTGTAATTAGTTGACTAGGTATCCGGTCACGCAAACTAGTCATATACTCAATGCCTTGTGAACTTGATTGTTGGTGTATGCAACGTGGTAAAGGTAACATTTCATTAATATTACACGTAACGAGAGTTTGTACAACATACGATCTGTTCTTTTGCATATTTAGTTTTATAAGTTTTCTTCTATTTTCTTCAAGTTTTGCCATGATGTCTTCCACTTCACCTTCAAGCATGAACATACAAACAAAAACAAATATATATAACAAAAACAAATAAATATATAAATCAAAGCATGAACATACAAACCTGAAACTTTTCTTTTTATCTCACACTGATCTAAAGTTTTTATCTCACACTAATCTACATCATGTGTATATAAATCAAAGCATGAGCATACAAACTTGAAACTTTTTCATGAGGTTTCTTGCTTAGAAATGCAATTCAACCTTCACAAAAACAAGTCTTACTTCAATTAAGAAAACAGTTAGAGTACCTAAAGCAATTGGATATTCGGGTCAACACAAGTAATGAACTCTTCGATAGCCACTTTATCAAGATTAACAAGCTTGAAAGTTCTTAGCTTGGTTTCTACAGGAATATACCCTAATAAAATTCAAAGATTGTACACACTTGAGTATATTGATTTGAGTTTTAATTTCTTGTATAGGTCTATTCTTCCAACTTTTAAAAAGATTAGTAAATCTTGAAAGTGTGATTTTTAATGAGAATTATTTGAATCACAGTTTCCCTGATGGGGTTGACAAATTATCAAGTTTGAACCTAAAAGATAACTCCTTATCTGGCCAATTACCAGATTTACCAACCAGTTTGATCATTTTATAATTTACATCATAGCAACAACTCATTATCTGGTCAAAATTTGTATACTATTTTCTATTAATTGGTATATAGTTAACAAGTATATGCCTATTAGCGTATAAACGCGCCATTACGAGCCGCATCGCACAAGTACAAAACCTTTAGTTAACACAACACACAGAATAATTTGTTTTACCATCTTGAAAAGTCAACAATCCTAGATTAGATTATTCATACTTCAATTTTGTATTGATAGTGTGATAAAATCCTATTTTGTACAAAGCTTTCAAAGCAATTTCATAAGTACTTCAATTTACTAGATTTCATCATAGCAGATAAAACTGAAAGTTTAAACATCCTTTTTTTTATTATCACATTCAGTTCAATTATAGGCTAATAATGATTGTAGTGTTAAATTTTGTAACTTGGAATAGAAAATATGAGAACCTGATAGAAGATAAAACAAAGACAGAAGCGGCTGAGAGAAGCGGTGCTGACCCGCAACAGGGACCGGCGACGGTGACAAGCGGCGATTTTCGACGGTGAGAGGTGGCAGGGCTGCGATGGTGAGAGGTAGTGGTTATTAGGGTTAATGTATTGTTGATATGTGGTAGAAGGAATGTCTCAGGGGGTGGTGGGTAAAATGGTCTTGTTTTTCGTTCAGCTTTGAGACTCCTCTCAAAGCTGAACGATTAAGAGGTTGATTCAGTCATTCAGACATGAACTTTTGATAAAACAAACACTCTTAATCTGACCGAATCAGACATTGGTATCTGAATGGTCCCATTAAGAGGCCAAACAAACACCCCCTAAGGCTGAGTTGCCATGTTTTCTTCATGAAAACGTTGATTGCATGAATATGTTTTGTAAACTTTTAAAAGATTATAAGGGCACTTGAATTATTTATTTATTTTCTTTTAACAACGTTGTTAAAAAACTACGTTTAAAACTTGAGTGAAACTTGTTGAGATTAAATATCGAATGTCCATATTGACTTGTTGAGATAAAAAGCTCATTGTGTCTTTTTGTTTATCATTATGTTTTGTGTTTATTTTTCTCATTGATTGTGTTTTTTTCTTGACATTATGTCTTTTTTTCTTGATATTGTGTTATATTACTCCATATTGTGTTATATTTCACGATTTATTGTGTTTTTTTTGTTATAATTTTGTCTTTTGTACATTTTCATCATTGCGCCTTTGATCTCAGCATTATGTCTTTTCGTCGTTTTTTTAATGAGAATGACGGAGGAAACATTTGAGTTTTTAATTTTTTTTTCATTGTTTATTTATATTTTAAGTTATGATTTTTAGTGGTTTTTTATGTGACCATAAATTTTTTATCATGATTTTCATTTTTGTCTTTCTTTGTATTTTAACATTCTCATAGTTTATGATGATAACATATTAATTTTTAAATGAATTTTACATATAACTCTTTAATATTTAACATTCTCATAGTATTTAATATTTTATTTGTTTTCATTTAAACGTCTTCCTTTGTGTGTGTGAAATTTTTAGAGCGGTGTATAATGTATATGAATTTTTCTAATATTATCATGTACGAAATTGTCATTGCCTTGCACTTTATAATATATATAACATTATATATATATATATGATTGAGTTCTTTTGAGAACCGCTTTGAGTTTTAAAAACTTGAAAGAACTCAACGTAACAATTTTTTTTGAATTTTTTTACACATGTGTAATACGTAAGTGTAATTAATGTACAAAAAATTACCGTAATTTTTTACACACCGAATCGACTTTTTACACATGTGTAAATAAAGTTTAAACTTATGTAATCAACAAAAATCTTTATTCTTACCCCTGATTCATTTTTTAATCAAATTTAATCTCAGCTACATATTCTAACTCATTTAATTAAATGTGTGGTCGAAAATTGAGTTCTTAAAGTTATTACAACTTATCAAGTTCTCAAAATATCCCTCATATATATATATATACATACTAGATGGGTGCCTGCGCAATACTGCGGAAAATACATACCTTGGTAATCATGTAGATTTATGGGTGCTTGTTGTTTCGTTGTAACCGTGAAACCATTTATTGTTATAAGTAAATTCATAGTTCTTATTTTAAACTCAATTTAACATCAAAGTACAAACGAAAACGAAACCTAACCATCGTTAATGGTTTGGTTTTGTTGGGTTTCTATTTTCAACGGTCTAGTTTCAGTTTTCGGTGACCAGAAACCGTGAATAATGGCTTGGCTTATGGTTTAATTTAAAATAATCAAAACCGGACGGGAAATGCATATACGTAAAATTTTATTTTTTTAACCGAAAAGAAACTATGACAATATCATACTCAAATTAAAGAGAAATAAATGCTCGTTTTTATGATGCAATTTTTTTAAAAAAATATTAACGTACGAAAAAGTTATGACCATTTAAAAATCATAAGGGTATTTGGGTTAAAAATGAAATTATAAAAAATAGATAGTTAAAAGATGAATGGCCAAATTTATAACTTTTCTTTTAAATTTATATAAGTTGTTTAAATTTAAAGGGGAAAAGTTGTAACTATTTTGAAGAAAATAGAAAATACGTGATATTTTATGCTATAATGACTACTCTGCTCTCATTTTAGGTTGCACCATATGTTTAAACATTTGTAAATCCCTTAAAAACAAGTGTCTTAATTTGCCTTCCTTTCATACATTATATATAGTATAGATATATATATACACATAGGAAAGGGTTATTTTAATAACCATGGTGAGTTTTAAGAACTTTAAAAACTCAATTTTGAACCACACATCTAACTAAATGATATGAAATATGTGACTGAGATTAAATTTAATTAAAAAATGAAGCAGGAGAGAGAATAAGTATTTTTGATAATTATACAAGTTTAAACGTTAGTTACACATGTGTAAAAAGTCGATTCGGTGTGTAAAAAAGTATCGTATTGTTTTGTACATCACTTACATTTACGTATTACACATGTGTAAAAAAATTCGAAAAAAAATTGTTACGTTGAGTTCTTTCAAGTTCTTAAAACTCAAAGTGGTTCTCAAAATAAATGATATATATATATAGGGATGGGTTATAATAAAATGAAATAGTTTTCTAGGGAAGAGTAAAAATAAATCTAGGTCATTGGATTTATGATCTAGTGGTTGAGATTCAGGGCCGTCATTGAGGCATGGCAGGGTAGTCGACGGCCATAGGCCCGACACCCGCTAGGCCCGAAATTTTTTTTTTTTTAAATTTATATGTATTTTTATTAAAAACATGTGTATAATCAATGTTTCAACACAATTAAATAACCAATAGCTTGGTCTAATGGTAAAGGGGTATGACATATAACCAAAAGGTTGTGGGACCTAGTCTTATTTGAGACAATTTTAAGCTTATTTTATACAACAGTTTTTTACACAACTTAAATAATAATCAAATAAGCCTATTTACAATTGAATTGTTTAAACACAACAAAATGTTTCTTTTACTTAAGGCCCAAAAAAGAGTTCGCCTTTGGCCCAAATTTTTTTTCGTCTTTTCGAAGCCGGCCCTGTTGAGATTGATAGTTTTTAATATACCATATAGTTTCTTAGGATTAAGGATTTATGCTACATAGTTTCCTAACTCTAAATTTTGTGTCATTCATACTCTTCTTACAAAACTTTGTATTTTTATTTTAACCATTATATATATAAATATATATGTGTGTGTATATATATTATCATAGCAAGGTTATAATAAAAAGACAATGTTTCATAAGAAGTGTAGGAAATGATTTAAACCATTGGATGAAATATAACACATAGGGGTATGATGATCAATAATGAAATGTTTTAATTTTGGAATATATAATTTGAAATTTTGCTGACTTTGTGGATTTGTTTATTTAAAAATTTCCATTCATTATTTTGTCACACACAAATTGTTTATGTTTTATGAAGATCATCGACATCAAATAGTTGACTCATAACATCCCTTTTGTTTTCTCAATTTATTTTGAAACAATCACCGACGTTCAATGTTTGGCTTTCTCCAGAAGCCACCACTGGTTATCAACCATCGCATAGTCATGTCATTTTCTGCTCTTCGATCAGCCGATGTACAACACTATAGCCTGTCGGGATAGTGCCACCCAGACCACCGCCGCTGATCTTCGGCTCTGTTTGCAATAATCGATTCTTTTTCCCTTCTTTTTGGAAATACATATTGGAAGTTAATACATCCTTTTGAAGAAGATGAGATATTTATGAGAATTGCATGTCGAAAAATCAATCGGAAAAATCAATTAGTCGTTAGTTATGGCGGTAGAAGGTAAAGAAATATGATGGAGGTGTTCATAGTTGAAGATTAATTTGTATTGTATTCTTATTTTATTAAAAGAAAAGTTGTATTTTATAATTAGAAAAAGCAAATCAGTGTGTTATGATTTGTGGCCAAGATTTGAATTGTATTCATGTAATTAAAACATAAAGTGTATTTCTTTAAAAGAAAAGTTGTATTTTATAATCGGAAATGATTTTTTCATACGATTGAATGTGTTTTAAATCTTTGTTTATATGTAGTGTTTTTGTTCATGAATGTTGGTTATGATGTTTTTATGAACTTAATTATAGATGATCAGTTTTAATATTTAATGATTGGTGTGTTTTTAGTGTTTATAGTTGATGTTTTAGTATGATGTTTATTGTGTTTTTGTACATCATGTTCAACATAATGTGTTGATGTTCTTGGTGTTGTGTTTTAAATTTCGATAAGAATTTGGTGTTGTATTGTAAACACATTGTAAAATAGATTATGATGTTCTTGGTGTTTTGTTTTAATTTTAGATTAAAATATGATAATCATAGATATAATATAGTGTGTTTTTGTTCTTGATTTTCTTGGTGTTTTTTTGTAAATTTGGACTAAACTTTGGTGTTATGTTTTATAACACACTGTGATTCAGTAAAGATTTACATTATGTGTTTTTGGTGTTCTAGTGTGTTTTTTCTGGTAATTCAACAAGGATTATTTATAGTATGTATTCATGTTAAATTTAGATGAAAATATGATAATTAAATATTTAATAAATATTTCCATATATAATATAACCCATGAGGCGATTATGCCCTTTAACACATCTTTATATACCTTTAAAATAAAACACACTATCAATTATCTAAAACCTTTGATTGCTAAGATCCAATGCTGATCATCTATATTTTCAGGTAAACCCAAGTATCAAATGAAGAAACGAACGAAAAGACAAAGAAAAATCATAGAAAACCCAAGAAAACACTGAAACACGCCCCCATGCTCCATGGAACACGGCCATATGCTTTCATGTGCAAGAAAAGACAAAATATTGGACAACTGAACACGGGGTCGTGGTCACCTTTCAGAAAAGACAAAAGAAATATAAACAAATCACCATAAACACGGGGTCGTGCCTCATGAAGCACGCCCCCGTGGGAGTCATCATGTACGATTTGACAGAGCATTTAATGAAACTGGCCATCTGGACACGTGGGCGTGCCTCATAGAGCACGGGGTCGTGCCTAAGTGCCCAGACAGCCTATAAATAGAGGAACATGTTGCATTCATCAAGTGTGCTTGAAGAAAACATTCTATACGGGTTCACTTATAAAAATACCCACGTTGCACTCTTATTGAATATCTTGTAGAGAGTTTGAAGGCTTGGAGGCTATCATCATCATCTTCTATCATTATCATCCATCACCATTGAAGAGGGAATATTCATCCAACATTTGGTTTAATTGTTCTAGTTTGATCATGTGTTTGTTATCTTCATCTCTTTTGATGTTCATAACCATGCTCATACAAGCTAAACTCCATTTACCATCTAATCTATATGAAGAAGCTTTGTTTTACTTGATGATTATGATGAACATGTGATTTAGTTTTGTGACATTCGTCAATTTCGGGTCACTTTTGTTATGTAAACCCGACCCGTTTGTAACCTGAACATTTCAAATATATAAAATATTGGATCTTGTCATTTAAAATATATAAAATATATATATTTTTTTACTATGCATTGTTGACCATTTAAACATACCCATTTTTATGCAAACCATAAAAGAATCTTTATACCCAACCCTTCACTCCTTCCCTATATATAAACACCCATCTTCTTCATTTTACTCTTGCTACATCTCCAAAAACTCTCTCAAACTCCATAGATTCAAGGTTGTTATTTCTTATGTATTCTTGAAGTTTTGACTTCTCAAGTCAAACTAACTATAGTCTTTCATTCTAACTTGTTCATCTAACATTACTAACTCTTGAATATGGTGGTACAACATATATATAATACACACCCATTGTTTCCTTTATTTGTTGCTCCACCGACTTTGGTTGGTTAAGTTTCGAATGTCATAAGGCAAGGCTTCATGGAGGACTTCGTGTTCTTGATATATATTTACACACACATAACTTATTATACATATCACTTATGACTAACTTCTAACCCTTTAGTTTGTTCATCTTATTTACAAGTTCCATGGTGTGGGTTTGTATAAGACTAACCTCGGTTTAACCGAAACTAGTCCAAACCGGAAACCGAACTTTTGTTTACTAGTTTTGTTAAAATAGTTGTTTAAACATGTTTATTGCTAGATTTGAGTTTCAAAAATCATTTTTACAAGTTATTTGATATTAAGCATATGGAATCCATCTATGAACTCGTTGGGAGATGGAAACCGAACTAAACCGAAACTTTTGCTTAAAAGACTTGTAGTTAACTTTTTTTGTTGTAAAATTTAAGTTTTCTTCATATATAAACCAATATACAAGTTCTATGATATTTGGGCATGTAGAAACCATCTATGAACTATTTGTGAGATGGAGACCGAACTATACCGACTTTTACTCGCTTAAGACACACAAGTGTGTTTTTAGTTATCAAGACTTGTATATTTATTTAAAAAATAGTTTACAAACTGATTTTAATTATTTTCTTAAGTACTTGGAATAGTTGGATCCAACTTGATCTCATAACATAGCTTGGACCGACAAAACCGAACACTTGCTTAACGTGCGTTGTTAGTTCTAAACAATAGATCTACATACTTGGTTAAGTGTTAGTATGTTTTAATGAGTTATCTCATAACAATTAATATTTTGGAAAGTTGACTTTGGGTTTGACCATCTGTCAAGACCCGAACCGACAACCCGAACACTCGTTAAAAACCCGTTTTAGTATATTTAGCCTAATGGAACTTGCATTTTAGCATTTTCCCCATCTTATTACTTAACGTTGGTTAAGTAAATATTAAGGTTAGATACTTTAACCCGGTTTTGAGCAAACTTCCATTTTTTAAAAGGGTTATTATTATAAATTCTTAAATAGTTACATTTTAAACCTTGAAATTTAATCGATTAGTTTTTGCAACAATTATTTTATTTAAAGATCTTCAAGACAACCTTTCTAAATCCAAGACTTTCTTTTATTTAGGCTTCATACGTTAAACTCGTCGTTCCGGCAAATCTCCAAATAATCAATCTTTCAAGTTTATTACTTGAATGTGAGTAACTTCATACCCCGTTTCTATCTTTTATTTTGGGGGTGACATTTCAATTTATCTAAACTAAATGTTTTATACTTGGGTCTTAAACCACAAACGTTGTTGTATACCTTACTTGAATAATTGCTCGATTTGGTGTTCTATGCTTATTTGACTATGTGTTTATCGCTCTTGGATGGTGGAACTATAAATCCTAGACCATTTGGCAACCCCTCATGGCAAGGTGTCGTTAACGTAATGCAATTAACGATAACTATAAAATCCTAAACTATTTGGCAACCCCTTATAGTTGGGTGTCGCTAACTTGTTAGCGATAACTATTTATCCAAGTTTATAGCTATTATTTATGGTTTTGTATACTAGTTTTGTGGCTTTTCATACTATATATCTATTGTTCAAACTTATGAATTGCTCACCAACCTTTGTGTTGATAAACTTTATTTTATGAAATGTTACAGGTTTGCATCTAGGTTGATTATGGAGTTCGGTGAAGAAAACGTCACAAATACCGTTAGGATATTAGCAAAACTGAACAATATTTGATTTGCTATATTTTGTTGTATTTTGTTGTATTTGAGTTATGAATATTTGGTTATGTGACATTTTCGATGATGTGAAATGAAATGAGTTTGTTAAATATTGTCGCTTTAAATAGTGTCATGCGCTTATGAGCAATCGTTGCACCCCGGCATGTTCCGCCGCCTTTGGTCGGGGTGTGACAAGTTTGGTAAAGTACATGGTTATTTTGTAATTATCCTTTGATGAAAAATGTTATCACTTTAACTCAATACATCAAGGTTGATGATTAACAATCATTCATGATTCACTCATGTTCTTAAAGACTATAAATGGTAAAAAGAATACCTTGATAATTTATTTAAGATAAAACATGGATCCTTATATTGTACCTAAAATGATGAGATATAAGCTATGATCTATTATCTAGTTTTGATAATTCTGAAATAACATTGTTAACAAGATTGCTTAGGTTATCATGTTAGTTAAAGAAATCATATATTAATGGAATGTGTAATTATAACCTAATTAAATCAACAAAGTGGAGGTTGTGTGACTAAACTATAAGCACCTGAAGGTGTCAGAATTGGTATTTGAGAAATCGAAGTCAATCCTAATCTTTCTACTTTACTAAACTACCTGCCTTCTTAATTTGACATTCTCGTGGTAGTATGAGATTAAGCAAGGGTGGACTTGAAAATATGCATGTTATTTTCTTTTATGTCATATAATATGTTCACTTAGAAATGAGGGACTATTCTATCATATATTATTATGGCAAGTTTATCACAGTTTACTTAATAATCATCAAGGAAGAATGGATTGGACTCTTGATCTTAGATGGTAACCTTCATATAATTGATTTACTCATTTAGAATTTCTCTATTTGTCACTTACATTATTTATATATATATATATATAAGTACTTCTATTTTATAAAAAGTTTAAATTTTTTTTTCTAAGAATATCGAAGTTTTATATAATTTACTATAAAACGATTACAATAAAGTGGCAGGCAAACGGGCAACAAGCTGCGCCGCAACCCCCTTTTGAATAGCAAAGCCAATCCTGCTAAAAACGAAGCTTTGGGACTTAGAAGCTGAAGAGGTTCCGTGTACGACACGCTGAACCCTACTCAAAAATTTCACAGCCTCTGGAGCCAGAAAACCAAATGTATCAAAGGAAAATGGTAGAAAGACATGTTGATTATCTAAACAAGCTTTCTCGTGTTTAACAACTTTGACCGATTCAGCCTTCAACGCAGCCTGACCCACAACAAACCCACGGTCCCTGAGCCCAACAAGAGGAGACACTCCTGTAAGATCCACACAGGCGTGTTTCCCCCCTGCCCACCCGAACACAAGAATATCAGCTGGTCGTAAAGTAGACCTCCCTTCAAGAGGATTCGTGAGAAAGTTAACAGGGGCCTCCTTTTTAGCAGAAATCCCTGCCCGTTTAAGAACATCACACAGAACATCCCTAACCAGATCATGTCTGTATTTAAAGCCAGACAATTCTTTGCAATGCAACCAAAAGAATCCAAACAGACCTTGCGAAAAATTGGGCAAGGTTCATCCGTCGGGAACATAGAGATCATTAACCGGTACTTAAGGATAGCCCGATACTCCAAACCCGACATACGTTGGCCTAATCCTTCAATGGGGATGGCCGTTAGAAAATCCTGAGCCCGAGGAGCCCGAAGGCATTCAAACACCGCATTTTGGCGAGGGGATAGATCAAACTTCACTTCTAAACTCTTGACGATTCCACTAAATAAGGCACTCGCCACAACATGTTGGGCTTTAGGGGGGGCGGTGTCCTTATTAGAGAACCCGCTAAGATCAAAATCTGGAAGTGAAGTACGTAAACGATCCATCGCACACCCATAATCAGAGTCCAACCCATAAAATATCACAACCCCGAAGAATATGGTCTTGCAAACACCACGATTGTGCTCTCGAAGCCACAAAAGCATATGTAGATACATCCTCGGCCGAACAGAGACCCAACCCTCCATAACGGTTCGGAAGTGACGCCAACCTCCATTGGAGATCCCCAAAGAACGGATCTCCACAAACCACGATGTCATCAATCGCCCTTCGAAGACCATTGTCAAATATAGAAACAACTTCCCCCAAACAGCAAAAATCAACTCCAAAATGATTAAAACTCTCCGATTGAGCTAAAACAAAGATCATTATTAGAAACATTTGTGTCCACGGATCGATACTTGGTTCTTTCCAATACTATTCTACATACACGATAGGTGCACTTGCGTATTTCGTGTGTATTTAGTCTTAGTAGAAATCACTTTTATAAATTTAAAACACGATCTTGTGCAAAAGCTAATCTCCCATATCATATTTTATAACCACACGCATAGCAAACATCACGTACCTGAATAACGAACTCCAACCGAAGCGACCCGAGACCCGGATTCACCCGAACCAATTAAAATCCTAACCCGAACCCGAGATAAAATATTCGGGTCAGTATTTGGGTTGAGTTGAAATACCCAAATTTGGGTTGATCCGAATAACCCGAAGTATAATACTTCGATGCATGTATCACTATTTTATAAGGTAGTTTAGCGGTAAGTAACAGAGTGACCTTATGTATTCTTGTTCGGTTGTTCTCAAGACTCCAATTAATATTGGATCTATCGCATTGGATTCCATTGTATTTTATTACCATAAAGCATGTTGAGAATGTATATTCGATTCAAAATTTTAAATAGTATAATATTTAAACCAATACGTATTGAGCATGCTTCTTCAATCTACACAAGTATTTATCCACATGCTACAACACTCCATCACGTCTAATGCATGCATGTATGATAAATTTCATGTTTTGCTAAATAATATATGTTATGGTTGTATATTATGGTTTTATAACGGCTTGGAATATGTTTTTTTTAATTTATGATATTGCTAAAGGTGGATAATTTTTTTTAATTTGTTAAACCCGAAATCCAACCCGAATTGGCCCGACCCGTTTAACCAGAAACCCGAACAAACCGAACTTATTTGGATCGGTTCTTGGGTCAATTTATTTTGAGCTCCAACCCAAACAACCTGAAACCCGAATAAATAACCCGAAGAACGCCAATAGTTTAATGCGACTAGTTTTATCCAAATTTGAGGAGTAAAAGACAATTTGTATAGGGAGATGGGCCTGGTCAACATGTTGGCATCTATGTTTGTGATTATTTTTGTTTAATTTGTTATTAGTGCTAGAAACTTGTACCTTAATCTGTTATAATAATAGTGAAATCAATCCTGGATAAGGTTGCCCACGTTTGGATTTTATTTATATTTCTTTTAAGGGAAGATTCATAAAATAGCCTATTTATAGTTAGTGTTTTCAAGTTTATCCCTTATAATTTAAATTTTCAATTTTATCCCTTGGGTATCTCGTCACCGACGACATGATAGCGAACACCGATGATGCATTACCGAAACAAATATGATAACGACACGTGGCACAAGTTGGCCGGAATAGGTCATCGCGACATGTTATGTAACATGACGTCGGAACCCTACGTTAGTGATAACATGACGCCGAGACCCTACGTTAGTGATAACGCATCGCTGCTACCCTACGTTAGCAACATAACGCATCGTCAACCCTATGTTATACAACGCATCGTCGGTGTTCGCTATCATGTCGTCGGCGACGAGACAACAAAGGGATAAAATTAGAAACTTGAATTATGAGGGATAAACTTGGAAACACTAACTATAAATGGGCTATTTTAAGAATTTTCCCTTCTTTTAATGTTATGGTCTTTTGCATTTTAAATCATCAAATTCCAGTGAAGCGTGTGATTGGGCATTAATCTGATTAAGACAACTAATCACGTTTAAAGTATTTCGATCATGTAACATCACACATTGGGCTATAATGATTATCTGAGTTTTCTACACTGTTTATTATTATTATTTTTATTTTTTATTTTTTTTAAGTAGAGAGATTACATCATTAAAACCGACCGTAACAATTAAGACTAAAGTGAAAAATTATATTACAAAATCCAAAATTTAACCCAAAATTCAGTTTTTTTAAAAGATTTTTCGTTGTTGAATATAACAATATGTCTAACTTTGTATGTAACAAAAGTCATGTAAACAACGGTGCATCTAACTCGTACAATGATGTTTCTAATTATAAGCATGGTGATAGGTCTAGTTCCGTCATTTTTTGACCCGTGTGATTGCCATTCACCACGCCTAATAAATCCAAAAGGAACCAATTTTCATACAAGTTTCTTGAGCGATTCACATTTCCTACAATCTAATTAGTAATTAGTACTTACCTTTTTATCACACCATGTGTTTTACATTACGTTTCAAAGTTTATGGGACCCACTCCTAAGTTATCTTCTATAAAGCCGTTCAATTTTTACGAGGATAAGAAAAGGTTAAGATCCAACTAACTAGATCAATTGTACGTTTCAAATTATTTATGTGTATATGGTTAAGCAATTATTACTTTTCCATAAATCCACACGAACTTGTACAAGATCAATAATGTTTTTTCTTAGTTTTATAAATCTTTTAACCTTTTCTTCTTTATTATGTTTTTTATCTTTTATCATCTAAAACTTCATTTTATCCCCTTTCATTTTTTATAACACAAAATTCAACAATACCATGTAGGTTTCTATTAACCGTCGACTATTGAAACATGTGTAAAAAGTTGTTTATGATATTTGGTGCATTAACCAGCCCAGATGGCAAAGCTTGTACGAAAACGCTGAGGGTGGCCGGACTTAATACACATAAAAATTTTCATAAACCGGGGTTTGCAGACTCAAAAAGTTTGGATGAAAGCAAGTAAATATACACTACGTATAAAAAATTTATGACGAAAAAACATAAATTTACACTGCTGAGAAATAAACAGGGGTGCCAAAGCCACCCAGGTCCACAATACAAGTTTCGCCCTTGACCAGCCCCTCCCTCCAATCAATCAAACTAACCACTCACTTTTTTGTATAAAAAGTATTTAATTATAAATGTTTTTTTGTTAGATCATTAAGCATCTTTGGGTAAAAAGTTAGTGAGTGTCGGATGCTACATGACAGTGACGCGACTGCACTTTTAGTTAACCAATCACCTTCCACTACATTTGGTCTTACATGCTTTTTGAACGACCAACTTTCACATAACATAACAGCATACCAGCAAGCCACTAACCATAGAAAATACATACACCAAAGCGTACTACGACAAAGAACAATACACTAAAATCATAATTATTCAAAAGTAAAATCACACCATTCTTCCCATTCTAGACTTGCCATATTCTCTTCACCCATAAGAATGAGAACCGTTTGATGTATTCTTTTATTTTAGTAATTGATACCCACGCTTTGTTAAATAAAGCATCCGTCTGTGCTTTCCACAACAACATGCCATAAGAATGATCGATTGGATAGCTTTCTTGTTTCCATCGTGTGCCTTTATCTTTAAATGTTCCTGAAGTAGATCTCTAACCCCGAAGGCGTAGACCGGAAAATACCACACCAAATGCTTATGCATTGCCAAATAACCATAGTCACATGGCATGGGATTAGCACGTGTTCCACCGACTCTAGTACCTCATCACATAAGGGGTATACATCAGTTCCTTCAAGCACCCCTCGCTTGTGTGACTCAACCGATGTCGCAATTTTCCCCACTTCCGCTTTCCAACCGTACACTTGGTCTTACATGTTTCAAATTATTTGTTTATGATTTTAAATTATTATTGTTGGCATAATAGATTCTGTCTTCAACACCTCTAAATTATTACTAAAATAAAATGTAAGATAAGCCGTTTATAAAATGGTTTGCATTGAAGCCTAATCATAAACAAACATAAAAAAAAAATATGTTTACCTATGGTCAATTAATACTTCAACTAACCAACTGGGCTAGCTTAAGTGGCCAGCCAAATGAGGGGTAAGAGCTTGATACTGGTTGTGCTCTTAAGTTCGAATCTTGATGGCGACACGAGTTTTCTATTAGAGTGTCCCTTCCCAGAGAGCTTGCTCTTGTGGGCGGACAACTCCTGTCAAGTGACAGGGGCCTCGAAATTTTCTCGTGGAACACCTAGCCAAACTCAGATGCCAAGCATGAGCCCGGTTAAGACAACATAGTTTTGACCCGAGTGAGGCGGTTAGGGCTCTCTCCGAGAGCTGTGGCTGATTATTCAATCACTTTGAAAGTCATCGTTCAAAAAAAAAATTACTACTTCAACTAATAACTATAATAATTGAATATGATATCAAAATTAGGCAACAATTAAAACCCCATTTCTCCCAATCATTTTTATTTTGGCGCATGAATTAATCGAGAATAAAACAAAACTATAAAGTGGCATGAACATGACACAACAAACCAAAAAACAAATCAATAAACAGACAAAACATACAACAAGCCAGTCAAATCCTACAGATATGATGCATGCATCACCCAACAGGCAAACACCAAATTAAATACATAGACAAAGTTTAATTTACAATAACAATATAAATATCCATAGCCCTCAACTTTTTTATTTCATAAACATAAAAAATACAGGCATAAACTTTATTCGAAAAGGAAACCGTTAAACATAAAGGGAGTATGATTAAGCTTGCAAAAAGCTTGCATACTTGGCACCAAGGAAAAGCCTTTGGATGCAGAGTAAGGCGTTTTTGGTGACCTCAGCGTTCTCGTGGTTCATCAGTTTCATGACCCGCTCTTTTGCTTTGAGGTCGGTTACTATGACCCGGCCTGCAGGATGGTACTGGATAAACTGGGATAAATCATAGCAAGCAACTGCTAGTGCCCGTGGGTCAGTTGATGTTTCCAATATTGTGAGCAGGACCCGTAAAGTCTACCAAAAATAACATAAGATTGTCAGTTTGCAAAACTACTAAAGTTTGTTTTGTTGTAGAAATTTTTTGTTGTTTTATGGTAAGGCCGGAAATTGTAAATCATTTATCGATGGTGCAACACCTGGCAAGTTATACCAATCAATAGGGACACACAGAAATCTGTTTGGATAAGTTTTGAGCTCAAACCGAACCAAAAAGTCTAGGGTAAAAAAAATCGGCCAAAAAAGTTTTTTCGGTTTTACTATTGGGACAAAAAGGTTTCATAAGGTTAACGGCCAAAATAACTGCAAAAAAGATTTTGAAAACTGTTCAGGTTTCTTATGTTTTACCATTTGGGCATGAAAATTTAGAGGCAAAAAAAATTGGCCCAAAACAATGAATTTGGGCCCAAAACTTTTTTTTGTTGATTAATAACTAACGAATTATATAATTTGGGTAACACATAGATACATATCTATTTAACTCTTATAAATCACTTAGAATCCATAAAGAAAAATGAAAATATATAAATTCAGTTTGGTATTTTAGGTTTTAGTTACATGCAAAACAAAAACCGAACCAAAGTTTGAATTTCACAAAAACAAAAAACAAATCGTTGGTTTTCGGTTGGGTTTGGTTTTTTCGGTTTCATCCACACCCCTACGGTGTGGGATACTGGAATCTGCTTAAGGTGTCACAACCAAAGATTTTGCATCTTTTAATGCAAAAGTATCTAAAGATCGATAACTATAAAGAAAAAAAAAAGTGTATAGGAAGTTACTAGAAAAATACCTGGAAATCATTCTCTTCAAAATTCGTAATATTATCTCGCCAGAAATTAGGATCTTTATGCATCGGAGACCAATCAAGATGACCAAGAAGGACTTCCTGCTTGTACTTGTCAAAAGAGCTCAATTTCTTGATATTATCTTTCAACCCCTCATCCAGATGATTCAACGCGTCCAAAAGATCCTACAAAAATAACCAAAAAGATAAACAAAACAGCCAAACATATTAAAATGTCGATAGTAAATTAGTAATTCTCACCTCGTCACTCCATGCCTGCACTTTCAAACTTTGAACAATCTGGGGAAGACCAAGGTCTACCATCTGAGCTCCAAAAGTTCCTTTTGAAAGCAAGTTTTTGAAAGTCAACACGATCAACCTCACAACCTACCAATCATTAAATATTGATGACCCAAACATCCCAATAGTAATAAGAGATTATAAAAAGTTAATGGAGAACACACACCTTCTCTTTTGTTGAACTTTTGACAACCTCCACTAACCGTGGTAGGGCTCTAGACGTAGCCAAGTACTCGATTGCGGGTTCATAGTAGGATAAGAGCCAAACACAGAGGCATGTTTCATACAGAAGCTGTTTCACAACACCTCAAGTTAGTAATATTCTATGATAAAATAAACAAGAAGCATACGCAATAAAAAGGTTTCATTGTAGGTGGCAAAACAGTTAGGTTGACCCAAAAGTCCAAAACACCCACCCGTCAAGTAGGAGTGTGCACAGGTTGATTTCAGTAAGTTTTGGGCTCAAAGCAAACCAAAACCAAAAATGGGTTTTAAAAACATTTGGTCTTGGTCTTATCAGTTCGCTGTTTTCACGACGTGTCTGGTTTGGTTTTAGTTATTTCAGAGGCTTTATGGTTTTAAAATATAACGTGGTCAACTTTTGATCCAGTCAATCCACTTGACCCATTCTTCTTTAACTGTTACCGTTTTGACATGTTGTAGACTACCTACTAACCTTGTAGTTTTATAACAAAATTCTTGTAGTTTTATAACAAAATTCTTCCTACACCCATAACTAAATAAGCTTCCAACATTCAGTGAAAATACAGCTAACACATTTTAAGGTTACCTGAATCGACTGCTGAGTGGATGCTGGAGAAATTAGTGGCACAAGAAGCTTTACACCATCTGCTTGAACAAACGAAGACCTAACAACCGGTTCCTTTAACAAAGTTGCTAGACAGTTGATAGAAGATGGAATGCTACGGGTTGGATGAGCAGGCTTTTTCAGCTGTGAAAAACAAACCCGTTAACAACAGATTTTACTCAGATTATAAAAAAAAATACATTTGTTTATACGAGCCATGTATCAGATTATATAGCATACCTGAATGCAAAGCCACTCCACTAATCCTTTCAAAACATCATCACTTGAGGTGCCTTTCTTTTTGCCATCTCCATTTGTAGTCGGGCCATTTTTGTTTGATCTAGCACTATAATTACAGAAAAAAAAAGAGATCAATAAGTTTTAGTGTAACCGTCTATGAATCTTAATGTATTATTATGAAATTGCTTTAAGTACCTAACTACCAACGTAAGTATCTTAGAGCTTTTTTCTTGGATGAACCAACTACCTTTCCATAACAATCTGAAATGCAACAGGGTTTGGATTATTTCAGGTACTTATGAATAAAATCATAAATAAATGTGACAAACATTTTATGAATCACTTTCATTAACATTAAACTATAAGTAAACAGCCCACATTGCAAGGAAACAACCTCAGGAAAGGTTCATAAATATCTTCATCTTCGAGAGATTTGTCATGAAACAAGCTTGCTCTTTTAGGGTTCGCTGCAAAAAAAGGATGCTCGGTAAGTTAACTGATTGCAACATTAATTTAAGCCATGGATGCATGATTAACAAGATGAGAAAGATGAAACAGCACACAAAGGAAAACAAAGAGTAGGTTTGATTAATTTGTATATTCACCTGTAAGCATCTCATCAATTAAAGCCAACACGTATTCGACAGTGTCCTCTTTCTCTATGTCACGCAAGATGTGGATAAAAACACGGATATAAGATGGGCCATCCTGTGACAAAGATATATCTCGTCAGTTCTACCCTAAATGCCAATATATACCATGTAAAAATGGAAGTAAAATAGGCATTGAACAACTATAACACCATTTTTCTGCTTATTATATTAACGCACAGGAAACGAATAATAAAACAATAAAAATATGCAGTCTTACATTCTCAAGCAGTTGCGCCCTTTCGGTTTCACTCTTTTTGTCATATCGCCTTAATAACTGAAGCGCTGTTCCGGTGATGAGCTTAGTAGTCATATAGGTCTCCCATGGTATGTCCCTCCTCAACACCTTGACATCAATCATAATAATATGCAATAAGTTATGCAAAACTAACCATAACGTATTCATCAGAATAATAACAGAAACAGTTAAAATAATAGTGTAAGTCAATTAGGCTTTCACCTAATTGACTTCAATTTTACAATTCCACATGAAATTGTTGAATAAGCAGCCCTAAAAAGTATAATAAGTACTCTGCGTACTAGATAGGTCACGATCTAATAACTGTAATTAGGTTAATCTCGATGAGATTCAAAATTGAGTAAGGATCTAATACAGGACAGGAAGTAAGTTGGAGTATTTAGGGTTTAGCTATGTAGAATAATGAGAAATTAGTGGTAAGAATGTGGATGAAGATGTGAATAATACCTGATCGGAAGTGAGCTCAGCTTGATCCGTAGGCATTTGATTAGTATCGGACGTATGAATGAATGAATCTAGAGTGTGATTATTATTATTATTATTATTATTATTATTATTAGTGTGATTATTATTATTATTATTATTATTATTATTATTATTAAGTTTGAGATTGGGGGTGGGGTGATTTGGCTGGCTCTCTGGTTTTGGTCACGTTCGAAAATACCAATGACAGTTATTATATATCTTCTAGACACGCCTCTTTCCTTCCTTCCGATTTATCTAGGTTTTTCATTTTCAAGTTCGACAGAATTTTTGTTTATTTTCGTTCATGAACGAAAAAAAAGTGTTCATTTAATTAAATTATGAAATCATGCTTTCTTTGTTTATTTTGTTCACAAACGTTAATTTATTTACTTTGTTCAACTGTTCATTTAGATTTTAAATGAACAAAAATAAACATACACAAATATGTTTATTTCTTAAACGAGCGAACATAAACATAAATATTTGTCTGATTAAGTGTTCATGTTAATTCTGATTGTTTAGAGGCCTACGGGTGGGTGTTTGAACATGCTATTTATGGGTTTCGTTATTAACTTTATATTATGAATTTGATCTTTACATTTTAATCACTAAAACACTATAAAATCAAATGGTGTTTCATCTAGCAATACTAATGTGTGGGCAAGGTTTTTTCCTTTTAAAGATGAAGGTTTAGGTCTATTGGTTGTCAAAAATTATGGAATTTAGAAGCATGGATGAATTTGTCGTGAAAAAAAAAGAAAACTATTAACATTTACAAAAAAGAAATTATGTAGATTCAAATTATTAATTATTTAATCTTTTAAATGTGTCAGACAATACATTACATGTCATGACATGATTAACACGAGTACCAAACACTCACAAGATGATACTATCATGATCGAGAGAAATGGCTTCTGAAGATGGTAGCCTACGATTTTTCATAGTAGGCAACACACTCATTCGTAAAGTATTGATTCTTACATCAAACTCATGTGTATATAATATACACGTTGTTACAATTAGTGGGTATGATGATGCAAGCCATGTGTTCTTATTTTTTACATGGTTATGGTAATTGATTTGTATCAAGGGATACCTAATGGTATGTTAGTTGGCGTTTTTGGGAGGACCATGCATAAAGACTAGACTCAAAAGGCATTGTAAAAATTTGTTTCGTGGGATATAGCTAATATATTTGTTTAAAATGATATTGCAATAATTGTAACTTGTTATGGAACGCAAACGTGTTATGATAGTTGGATCATGGACGGTATCAAGTGAAACATGGTGCAAGGAAGCAAATGGGATTTGACTAATTGGAGGGACATCTTGTAAGATTGATATATCAATGCTCTAGTTCTTTTTTTGTAAAATAAATAAGTATTTGAATGAGTTGGATTTTTACTGGACCATATGTGATAACAAGTTAAAAACTGGGCCTATTATGGGATTTTGGATGATTACGAACAGGGTTATATACCTTTGAGAAAATGTTTAGGGATGGTCAATGCCTACACTTTTATCTCAAATTGAATCTGTAATTGATAAATTATCTCATTCTTCGGAATATGTTAAAGTGTAAACTATCATGTAAATGAATTATGATACAATGAATGACACACACGTTTTTGAGTCAAGTGATACCGATAACACAAGCAATTGTTGCATCAAAGAATAATGTTAATAAAATGTATACTACTATTGGTTACTTTGATTATTTTTCTTGTATAAACAACATGACTAAGGTGGGTGTTGTATGTCTTTAAGAGGTAAAATGTCTGTAGTATGCGGATCACATATGCGAACATATGTAGCAAAAGAGGTGGACCAAACCTTTGCAGTCTGCAAAAAAAGGTGTGTTTGTTTTTTAACGTCTGTAAACTGTTAAAATAAAACATAAATTTTAAAATAAAATATACATGTTCTCTTAGTGGAAATTGTTTCCGGAATCGATGATTCTGGCGTTAGGTTGAAACAGAACATAGTCCAACGACACGTTGTTCGAGTTCTGTTCGTACGCGAAGATCAGATAGGCGTTAATCAGAAATGGCGAACATGTTTTCGCAAGGAAATCGAGAATCGGAGACATATTGCAGTTTAGATCTGAGCGGAAAGCACCGGCGGACGGCGGATATGAGGTTTCAAGCACGGCGAGTGAATGCGAGGTAGTGACGGTTACTTGTTTGTCTAGTTTTAAGTTGATTGCAGGGCGTATACTCTGCATCGCCGGAAGTAAACATCCGGCGAGTGAGGTGATTTTGGCTGCAGGTAGGTAGGGTTTGACGTTGCCGATTCCGACGGTGAACTCGATGCCGGAGTTGGTGAAGGATTTGAGGATGGTGGGGTTTGCATCGTAGAGTTTGACTTTGGTGGCACTAATGGATTTGACTAAGGAGACTGATTTGAGGTTGTTTCCGTAGGTGGAAGTGGAGGGCGGCGGCCAGTGGTGGTGGTGGAGGGCGGCGGCCGGAGCTGGGGGGGAAGGGGTGACGGGAAGGGTGGGTTGAAGAGAAGGGGCTAGGGTTTTGAGATGGATAATACAGTGAAAGAGTGAACTGATGTTTAGAAGATGTGAGAAGTAAGCGGTCTAGGTCTGCGTCAAGAAGAGAGCGCGTAGACCGTTTTTTAATGAATTGTCTTTCGGAAAACAAACAGTCTGTAAGCCTTAATGTTTGCGCGGTGCAGACAAAAGAGGTCAGGAAGCTCTTTTGAGAAAAAACAAACACCCCTAAATCTAATTAAATTCAAATTTAAATTATTAAATATCATAATTACCAAACATGTACGCCATGTTATTGAGCTTTTTTAAAGGAGAGAAATGAAAGAAAAACTAAGGATAGTTAAAAAATGAGTATTCTTAAGTTTTTTTTTAAGATGGAAAGAAAAGAAGTATGAGGTTAGGAGGGATTAAACTGATGTATTTTTTCAATAAGTTATCCTTTAAAAAACGGGATGATTACTAAGGATAAGTTTTTTCCCAATAAGTTATCCTTTCCTCCAATTTCCTTTCCAACTCAATAACACACCTAATTAAAATTTTTTTTTTCTCATTCTCTTCTCTCTCCTTACCTTTCCTTTTATTTATTAAAAAACTCAAGAACAATGCGCTAGTAATTTTACCACACTAGTGTCACTTTTGTATAGTCACGGGGCTATTTTTATAATAATAATATCATCTTTACTTACATTATTGCTGTCTGTCCTGTGCCAAAAACCCTTCTGTAAACCCCTCGTCCCTAACCTCCCCGGCGCCACCGTCACTGCTATTCCGTCCACAGGCAAGCCACTTCAACTTTCATTTATTATCTTCAATTGCCTTTGTATTATCCTTGTAAACTGTTGCATAATGCCTGTTATCAACTTTCTATGTACTTTAATCGGTGAAAACGTGATATTATGTACGATTAATCAATTGCTGGTTTTATATTTAGTAGAATTAAACATAGAATATCACTGCGAATTTATTGAGTATTTTACAGTATGACATTTTGTGCTTTTTTGGTGCCCTAATTTTAGTTAGTGAACTGCAGAACATAAAATGGAGCAGAGGCTAGCTAATACCTTTACAATGACAGTAAACGAAAAGCAATTCATCGAAAGCGCGCTAGTTTCCGACATTAGGGTTGATGGTAGAAGACCTTTTGACTACAGAAACCTAACTATCAGATTTGGCAGGTATGATATTATTTGTGTAAAACCTGGAAGATGAGTATAGATTACTGACACGCGTTTATAATTGTAGTGAGGATGGTTCAGCAGAGGTGCAACTTGGTCAGACTCAAGTGATTGCTTTTGTCACGGGTCAACTAGTTCAGCCTTATATAGATAGACCAAATGAAGGCACTTTTGCGATTTTTACCGAGTTCTCGCCTATGGCTGATCCTTCATTTGAACCGGGTCGTCCTGGTGACTCGGCTATTGAACTCGGTCGAATTGTAGATCGTGGTTTAAGGTATTGGTTTATTAAATATTTTAATTAATATGGCGTTCTTTTAACTATAAATGAGATTGATTTTGCAGGGAAAGCAGGGCTGTTGATACAGAGTCACTTTGTGTCGTTGCAGGGAAGTTCGTATGGTCTATTCGGATTGACCTTCATATTATAGATAATGGAGGGTAAGTTAGGGAAAAAAATACATTATTGCAAATTCAAGTGCATGTAACTTCTTGCTGTTACATTTTATTGTTTTTATTAAACTTGTTGATAAACAGGAATCTTGTTGATGCTGCCAATATTGCTGCATTGGCTGCACTCTCAACGTTCAGGAGGCCTGAATGTACATTTGGTGGAGAAGATGGTCAGGAGTTGATAGTACACCCGCCTGATGTGAGTTTCATCTTGCATATTCATTAACAAACTTGTCTTTCTCGATTTCAATGAACTGTTTGTAAACCGTTTGACTGAAAGTTCGTTTATACTTGTTTATTTTATAAACAAAGGAACACGAACAACATTACTTTTTTATTTAATTAAACGCATGAACATGAACAGATGCTTATATATTCATTTATGTTTGTGAACGTTCATTTAAATTTGTTTACCCTCTATGTATGTTATATGCTTATTTAATTTTTTAGATTGTTAACTTTTAGTTTAGCTTTAAGAAATTATAATATTACCCATACAATTTAGTCTAGTTTAACTATTTTTAGGCTAACACAGATTGGTATTCGCATTTACTTTTAATTGTTTTCCACTCAGTTATTCTTGTTCAGTCATTTACATTTGTGAACCGTTTGCGCTTAGGCCCCATGAGAGGCCTATGCGCATTGAGTTCGCTTAGCGGATTTTTATAATATGTTTATACCGTTAACGAATGGACATAAGCAAGCATGAACATGGACACATTCATTTTCTTAACGAGCAGACATGGACAAGAAACTTCTGTTCGTTTAATTGTTCGTGTTTGATTGTTTGTTTAGTTAAGTTAAACGAAAGAACATGAACAAGTCCTGTTTGTGGTCGTTCTGTTCGTTTACAGAGGTCTATATGCACTGTTAGAAAGCTCTTGCGATAGCACTTGGTTCGACATATTAGTGTATTACCTTTTCTGTTTATATATGCAACAAAAATCACTTGAGTCTTGATTGTAGAGCTGGCAATTTTGACCCATTTACAATTGAAGAGGTTAAATTGGGTTGTGTTTTTATTGAACGATCAGTTAAAAAATTTAACTAAAAGGGACACTGATCAAATTGGTCTCAACAGGTTGAAAGTGGCCCAAACGTCCAAAGTCTATTTTAATGCACCAAACTTCTTAAATCCTTTTTACTTAAAGTTCCAGATTATTATTGAAATGCAATCTTGGTAACACAGTTATTTATTAAATATTAAAGAAAGGAAAAAAGTTTTGCCTGACCATTTCATCTGAGCCCATTTTGACATTTTTATCAAACACACCCATCTTCTTATGCTTAGCTGTCATTATTTTAACTATAGTGTTATGTGTTGTTGCACAGGTGATGGAGCCGCTTCCATTAATAATTCATCATTTTCCAGTTGCAGTAACTTTTGGGTTTATTGGTGAAGAAAACATTGTGGTATGTAAATTGAATCTTATGATCAGATATTCTGATCATTTGGTTGACTCACAAACATTGCGGAAACGTTTTAATTTAATTCGTGATGTTAGGTGATTGACCCCACATACCATGAAGAGGCGGTGATGGGAGGATCATTGACCGCTACACTCAACACAAACGATGATGTTTGTGCTATTCAGAAAGCCGGGGGAGATGGAGTCTTGCAGAGTGTTGTTATGCAGTGTTTGCGTATTGCTTCTGTGAAGGCCGGTGATATAACAAGCAAAATAAAAATTGCGGTGAGTTTGTTAATTTTAATATAGATATGGCATGTGGGAGTCATTATTTTTCAAATTTATTGTATCTGCAAATGTGTGTTTTCAGGTTGAGTCGTATAACACACAAAGATCGTTAAAGAAAATCAAACGTCATAATCCTTCATCTGCAGCGAGTAAAGAAGAATCCAGACAAGTGAATCCCGAGACCAAATCTACTCAACAATCTTGTGATATCATTTCATCTGCTTCAACACACGAAGCTACAAACATTGGATCACCAGAAGAACAATCGGAAACACTAAAAGATGAAGTGAAGCTAAAGCACAAGAAGAGAAAGAAACCGACTGCCAATGCTAATTCAAGTTAGATCAAATTATACTATATATTTTGATTTATATATTTTGATTATTTATGCCAATTTTCATCCATCTGGTTTAGTTTTTTTAATCAAAATTTAGCTTTCTTAAGACTCAGGGTACACGTCTCAGTTTTAGAAGCAACTTCGAAAAATTGTAGGAGAAAAAAATGTTGTGTATAAGACTAGTTTTAACTTGAGGTGATTTGTTAACGTTTTTATTTTGGAAATGATATTATTTTTTGGTCTTGAGTCGTTTTCTTGAGATGATTAATGAGTTAATTCAGGTTTAAATCGTATGATTTGGGTGCGAGATCTGGGCGGGATGTTTTTGCAGTAAACTAGTATGAATGCTCTTTCACCCATAGCAATAGCTGGCTTGTGCAAAACATGGCAATTAAAGGTTTTGGAGAACAAACCAGTTATTGCAAAAGAGGAAGAAAAGATAGATTTAAGTTTTCTTTTTGGTGAAATATGTACTACAATTTAAATATGTGAATGTTTAAAAGCTGAAATACTAATTATACATTTATACAAAAGTTGATTGTGTAACCAAAATATCAATCAACCAAGTATACATGTATATCGTCTAAACGAGGATCATCTCGTTCTTCTTGCAAGCCCTTATCCTCACTTCTGCCGTGTTCTCGCCTTCAACCTTCAATACGTCACAGCATTCCCCTCTATTTCCAATCTAAACCATCAAAAAAACTACTGTTAGTTTCATCATATATACGATCATTTATAACTAACAATGATGTGCACAATATATTTTTATAAGGATATCCATGGGCTTACAAAGTTTAGTTTTGTAGCAGGAGAGTAAACTCGAATCTTTGAAATATAATCCGCTGAATTATTTGAACAAGGTTCCAGTTGGCGGGCCTTGTAACACACGTAGGTCACCACAATTTCATAAGTCGAACTATTACTATTAGCGAGTCTGGTTATGGAATGAAAGAAGAAAACATGGGGAGTTTCACACGAGTTATTGATGACTGGTCGTGTGTTGAACATATAATGTGATGGTTCTCCAATAATCTCCATGGACTGAACGTCTCAAACGGTCTTCTAAGAATGCTTCGAGGGATAAACTGCTCATAAACGTAAGCCGAGTAGCCCCAAGCTATAGAAAATGCCCAACCTTTAAGCTTGTGGTAGCAAACAGTTTGTTGGAGAAGGCGTGACTGGTCTACTTTAGCCATGGTCATGAGATGTCTAATTGATTTATGACGGTCCATGGTGGGGAAAATTGGAGAGGTGACGTCGAGGTGGTGGAGGGAGAACATTGGTGCTTGTGGGTGAGCGGATAAGAACCCGGAAATGTCATTCATTAGATCAATCTGTAAAATCATTACCATAACATATTACAACTCAAATAACTTAATATGTGAAACTTAATATTTAGTTACCTGATGAAACCCCTTTTCCAATGTAAGAGGAACACCAAGGTCAGCAATACAAGCACTCAAAATCAGATCACCAAACAAATAATTCGGGTATGTCTCTATGCATCGATCAAGATTCACAATCAAAGCCTCAACCAACGGGTAACTCATCGCAAACCCGGCACCACCAAAAGCCATCTCAAACGAGGCGCCAAAACCCGACTTAACACATTCGGATACACCACCAATATACACATATTTGGTGTGATCATACTTCCCTAGAAGCTCCACTAAATTATCCAAGAAAAAAAAGGCATCATCATCTCCCATAATATACCATCTAACATCCTTATATCCTTCCCTGAACGTTTCCAGGATCGTTCTCACGATCCTGATGATGTAAGGCTTCGCATGTCTGGAGTACACCTCAAGTTTTGTGGTGTCCTCAGACACACGATATTGAGGGAGATAATCAGATGGCCATGGGAGGATATCTGCCGTGAGGTTTTTATCAAAAAAGATGTATCCATGCGTGATGTTTGGCCGCCACCATTCTCGTAAATACAACCTACGGTTACGCCATATCTTTACGGATCCGGCGACAGTGAATACTAGTTGACCAATATTTGTAGGTGTTGATGGTGAAGGTGAAGAAGCAAGCTTTTCCAATGGTTTCTTGACTGGTAATATGTCATATGTGGATGGAAGATTGATAGTTATGATACATTATAGAAATGTATAGAATGAAGGCTGAAATGACCAAAACCTTGCATAGATTTGTTGTTGACAGATTATTATGATTTTGTGGATTCATTTCATGTAAAGCTTTCTCTTTTCCTCGTACAATCGATCGTTGATTATATATGTTTGTTTAACTTGCTTAATTTTGTACTCATGTTATCTTTACTTCATTTATGTTTTTAGGATTAAGTTGTTTTCCTAGGCATCCAGAAAAGTTTTATATATCTTTCGTCTAGGGATGTCAAATTTATTGATTAATGCCATATAAACCTATTTTGTGATAAGGATTCTTCTCTTAAAATTTTAATGGAAACTTGGTTTTAAATAATTCTAAAAATGCATTATTGACAAATAACATTTCCAAACTTCATACTTGGCTGGTGATGGTCCCAACTAAAACGTATTTATTATCAATGGTTTGCGGCTAACAGATGGTTAACTCCATCAGTTTGTTGCTTACGTGACACTCCGAGTTGTTAAAAAACATCTTATGTGGCACGATTACATGACATGGACTCTTTATAAACATCTTTTTAAGTATTGCACAAACAAAAATTTGAACTCCATCTCTTCTTTCACTCACACGATTACGAACAAGGACCTAATTCCAATTGTTCATGTTCTCTCTCTCACAGATTTTGTGTTACGATAAAACACTATGTTTATAAAGAGTCTATGCCATGTAATCGTGCCACCCAAGCTGTTTTTGACAGTTGTGCGTGCCACGTAAGCAATATACTAACGAAATTAATCATCCGTTAGTCACAGACCGTTGAAAATAAATACACATTTAGTTGGGACTATCACCAGCTAAATGTGAAGTTGAGATTGTGATTTGACAATAGAAAATAGTTAGGATGATTTAAAACCAATTTTCCAATTCTAATTAATAATTAGATGAATATATACATTTCATTGATTATGTTTGTACATAAAACCTATGTTTGGTAATAAGAAATTAGTAATTATTTGGAAGTTATAAAATAGTGTTAAAACTATGTATTGTGGTTTACATCATTATCATATAGACATTAAGGCTTTAAATAGCTCACATATTAACTAGCGTGTTTTGATTGATAAAACGTCCATGTCTTCTCTCTCTCTCTCTCTCATTATTATTATGTTAAGACTGGGCTTCAAACTTGCCACATAGGCATGTTAACAAAAACTACACCACGTCAAGTGACGTAAAGATGACACTCAAGGCTCAGGCTCCACCGCCTTAACGTTTGAGAGGAAGTTTTGAGCTGTGGTCCCCCCATTTCGACCAATCATCTTTTTATATTTTTTCTATTGTTATTTTAACACTCCCTCGATCCGTACCTTTGAAAGTGTTCACACTTTCTTTTTATTTTGTCCAATTACAAATGTCCACTTTAAAAAATTATGAGCTAATTTACAAGTTTGCCCTTACACAAATGCAATCATTCAAACTTTCTTAAAATTTTGTGTTTTTATAATGTCAAGGGCATTATTGTCATTTGTTAAGCGAAAATTACAATCATTCAAGCTTTCTTAAATTTTGTGTTTTTCAAATCATGACACTTGTAGAGGGACGGAGAGAGTATATTGTTAAACCATAACGCGGTTGTAAACGGTTGCTAGTTAAAGTCCACTACCTACATGGCACTGACGTGACAGTTTAACTAGCAATTACTAATTAAACCATAACACATAACCTAAAAGACCCTCCAATCTCCATAACATACCCTTTAAAGCCACCGTTACTTGAGGCTGGAGCGAGGTGATGTTTCAGGCTTGAACAGTCTGACATAGAGGTGCACAAAAACCCGTACCTGGAACCGGACCCGAAAAAAATACCCGGAACTGCTTTTTTTTATACCCGGGTATTCTATACCCGAAAAAGGAACCGACCCTACCCGTAGGGTATGGATAGGGTATGCATTTTGAGGTCGATACCTGTACCTGAAACCGTACCCGATTTATACCCGTAAATACCCGGACCCGGTCATACCCTATACCCGATACCCGATACCAATTTTCTAATACCCGAATTAATACATGAGTTTTTATAGTATATTTTTATGTTTACTTCACAAATTTTATGTATAAGTTTTTGTAAAATGCATATTATTAAGTAAATAATTTGTAATTAAGTGGATTTATGGTTTTTGTTATATAGTTTAATCATTTTTATACATTACAAAGCAAATTTTTAATTTTAAACAAATTAAAAAATGTATAAAAAAGTACAAATTCAAAACCGGGTATTAATATCCGATCGTACCCGGTTTCAATACCCGAACCCGATCATACTCTACCCGGGTACATAGGGTTGATTTTTTCTCCTCAATACCCTACCCGAACTCTACCCGATTTATCTCAATACCCGATTTTCCAATACCCGATCATACCCGAAACCGATTCCATACCCGAAACCGGATAGTAGAAAAAACCCGATTTATGCACCTCTAGTCCTACATGCATGGCATAAAAAAGCCTTAGACGCCTTTCCACAACAAACACATTTATGTTTATAACATTCCAATTAATTATCAATTTAATAAATAAATAAATATATTTTTTTCTTTAAACATTTGGAGATGTTGCTTTATCAAAAACTTGTGGGTGTCCTAGTCTTATCATCAAGTTAAATAAGGTGATCTATTATATCTTCAGTTCAAGTAAATGCATACCAAGAAAACTATATATCCGTTTATAGACTATTAATGTCGGAAGTTTTTAAAGTGTGAATGAAGTCTTAAGAATGAAGTGGTGAAAATTGTCTCACATCGGATTGAGAACAAAATAAAGAGTGGTATATAAGGTAGAGCTTTTACCACCCATTTGAATCTTTATAACATGTTTTACCACAAGTTTTATGCGCGCGGGGGTGCGAATTTGGGTTTCTGGACTAGAAATTCATCGAACTCGTGCGTGCCCACGCGTCAAAATGATTATTATTTTCGGTTGTGTAATTTGCACTATAACCAGGACCATCCCTTCAGTTTAGACACACCAAAACTGTTTCGTATTTAATTCTGTTCTTCTTTCTAATTTTATTATACAAGATTTCTATCAATTAATACGTACGTGATTTCCAAGAAAATGCAAGAATCAATTTTAAATATTCATCGCTAGATAACCAATGAGGTAATACATTGCCACTTCGTTCTCATTCGCGAATGAAACTAACCTTTATCTTAGTTGTGGTATTAAATTGTTATCTAACACGAACGGAATCATTTATGATTTTCAACTTAATATATTTTGACCTGTCAATCCGTCACTCGAAATTTTAGTTGGATTATTAGATAAATCAAGAACTACTATGCATGTTTATGTCGCGATATATGCTATGCCAGAAGTAGACCAAAAATTGTATATGTTTGGTCGAAATGACACAATGGTTCATCATACCTTGTGTTAGTTTGACACTTCAAGAAAATCGACGGTTAATTAGTACTTGTATCCCGTAGTTTCTATTGGCTTCTCTCAATATAATCTTTGTTACTACTAATGATAGAATTTGACTTGGTTTCTACTGATAGTACGAACACCAGTTCCTACTAAATGCACAGTCCTTACTAGTTGCTCAATTTTAGTTGACCACGCAGTTTCTACTAATCACTCGGTTCTTATTGATCACCCACTAGTAACTAATCATTTGGTTACTACAAGTGTTGTTGTTAGATCAAGTTATGCAATGTATCTGATTATTTGTGCTAATTTTCATTTATCTGCAGGGGCGGACCTTTGCACGGGGTTCGGCCGTCACCTGTGAAATATTTTTTTTAGTATTATCTATGTCTTAAAATTCCGATCGACCCCTGTAAAATTTTGACTTCGACCCCTGTGAAACTAGTGAGAGTGTAAGATGAAAAGAAATGATTGAATTTGAACTCGGAGGAAATTTTCCGGTGTGCATGGAAGTTGCCGGAGGTGAGTGCATGTGTATAAAAGAAGATGAAGACTAATATTAAAAAATGAGTATTAAAAGTTAGAATGTGAATAAAGAAATTACTTTATACACTAAATGTCAGAAAATATCATCATTATTGTTGTCACTTATTTAATTTTAATATATTAAATAATTTAAATTGATAAACACACATTCGTTTTCTTAAGTTGTATTTAATTCATTTCTATACTATTTATTCTTTTATTTTGACGGATTCCTTTTCTATAGAAATGATTATGTGACAGGACTTCACACGGATTGAAACACTTATTAGGCATTGTCACATCCCGATTAAAGGCGGCGGAATATGTCGGGGTGCAACGTGATTGGACAAATACACAAGACACTATTTAAAGTGACAATATTTAATCAACTCATTTATTTCATAAACCAATAATCAACACATCTCGTTCACACAAACAAATTGAATACAAGTAACATTTATATTGTTCGTTTTACTAATATCCTAAAGGTCTTGGTAACGTTTTCATCAAGTCCTCGAGTCAACAAAAGTCAAACCTGTAACATTTCATAAAATAAGGTTTGTCAACACAAAGGTTGGTGAGCAATTCATAAGTTTAAGAATATAAGTATATAACAATAAAAAGCCACGAAACTTGTATACAAAACAATAAATAAAAGCAACAACTTGGATAAATTGACAATCGCTAATAGTTTTACGTTAGCGCCACCTAGCTACAAGGGGTTTCCAAGTAGTCTAGGATTTTATAGTTATCGTTAATTGCATTACGTTAACGACACCTTGCCATGAGGGGGTGCCAAATGGTCTAGGATTTATAGTTCCACCATCCAAAAGCAATAAACACATAGACAAATAAGCATAGAACACCAAATCGAGCAATTATTCAAGTAAGGTATACAATCAAGTTTGTGGGTTTAAGATTCAAGTAAATAAAGCATTTAGTTTGATAAGTATGAAATGTCACCCCAAAACTAAAGATGGAAAAAGGGTTATGAGAGTACTCACCTCGATTGACGAATCGGGAAATAATAAATGATCGACATATAAAAAGCTTGTGAACGAAACGAACGAATCCGACTTGAAAGTTAATTGAAAACGAATAAATAAAATATATTAATGAACTTGAACTTTAGTTGAAACTACATTTGAAGCATTAAATAAGAAAGTTCGGTTGTTATTCGGGTTACCGGTTAATTTGTTAACGATTAGGGTTTTGTACTTAATTGGTAATTTAAAATAAAATAATATTATTTTATTTGGGCTTTTAAATAACTATAACAATATTAAATAGAAACAAGACGAGTTTTAAATCAAGGGCTCGGTTCTTATAAAAATGAATTGATAATAAAGTTTATAATAATATTATTAATGATAAAGATAGTAATGATAATAATAATTTTATAACACGTTATATATATATATATATAAGTTAATGATAATAACAATAACTATTACTAATAATACTAATATCGTATAATAATTATAACAATTATTATTATTATTATTATTATTAATACTAATAATAATAGTTAAAGAATAAAATCTTGGTATAAATTTAAAGTGTTGTTGATAAAATAGTAATAATAATAAGTAATGTTGATAGTAAATAATGTTACCATACACGATGTTGGTTCGATTTCCAAACGAGTTCACAAAATAACTATAATGATATTATTTCCAATAATTAATGATAATAATATGAAGATAATAATATGATATTTAATAATATTAATAACAACTTTAATATTTATAATAATAATGATAATAATAATAGTTTTGTTAAAAGATAATAGTAATAATAATAATAATCACAATAATAATAATAATAATAATAATAATAATAATTATCTTGTTAATAATAATAATAATTAATATAATGATAATCTAGTTAATAATAATGATAATAATAATAATAATCTAGTTAATAATAATGATGATATTAATAATTAGTGATGAGGTTTATAATAATAATCCCAATAAAATACTCTCCAAAGTCGGTTTAGGGGGAAAACGAACTCGCGACTCGATTACTGGTTAAGAGTTAAACATAAAAACGATTAAAACTATAAATCTTCTTACCATGATGTTTGGCCGAGAACAAATGTCGGAGCCGAGCAACGGTCGTCGGAGAATGTTCCCATCAGAGAGTGAGAGGCTGTGAGAGAGAGAGAGAGAGGCCGTGGGAGAGAGTGAGGCAGAGAGAGAGAGACCGAGATAGAGAGAGAGAGGGAGAGACGGGGGCAGAGAGAATGAGAGAGGGAGACGGAGAGCGGGGAGAGAGGGCTGCGGACGGAGCGACCACGGCGGCCGGAATTCCGGTCGCCGGAAAAACGAAAAAAGAAGAGAGGGAGGCCAAGATGGTGGTGGCGTCGCCGGTGCTTGTGGTCGGGGAGACGGGGTGGAGGTGGCCGGAGCTCGCGTCGGTTCTCGCCGTCAACTCGGAGCTCGCCGGAAAAACGGCAAGGGGAAAGTGGGGAGTGGTTTTGGATGGCTGCGGGATTTCGGAGGAGCCGAGAGGGAAGGAGGGTGGTGGTTTGCGGCTGAGATGGTCGGAGTCGATTTCCGGCCGCCGGAAAACGGCGCCGAAATGGGAGTATAATATGGGGCGGCTGTGGTGTTGTTTGTGTTGTTATAGTTAGGTTTAGGGTTTCTTTTATATACATATGTATTATATATATTTTCAAAAATAACCCCTCAAGTTTCAAATAAGTTTAAATTGAGTTTAAAGTTTCTTAAAACTCATAACAATTTTACGAAAAATCGGTTTGGACCCCTTATGTTTTCTTAACGACTCTATAATATGACAAGCATCGATTTATTGATAATCGAGGTCCATAATATTATTATATAATAAATAAATTAAGGTTCTAAAAATGTTTGAGTGGTTTTACAAAATAAAAGTTTAAAATACGAATATAACTCGAGACTCAAATTTGACGAATGTCACAGTATCCCCAACTTTTTGGAAATTTCGTCCCGAAATTAAAATAAACTTAAAGAAAAGGAAATTACTAACGAATATCGTCTTTAGTAAGATAATTGCATGACCAAATTTTAAGCAAAAGAATAACGTCAAATCCTTGCATGACTCGAACATAAAAATGTTTGAGTGGTTTTACAAAATAAAAGTTTAAAATACGAATATAACTCGAGACTCAAATTTGACGAATGTCACAGTATCCCCAACTTTTTGGAAATTTCGTCCCGAAATTAAAATAAACTTAAAGAAAAGGAAATTACTAACGAATATCGTCTTTAGTAAGATAATTGCATGACCAAATTTTAAGCAAAAAATAACGTCAAATCCTTGCATGACTCGAAAAACGCTACAAATGAGAAACATGATAAATACACTTATATATAGGAAGTACCAGCAGCGTATCCACTATGCCCTTATCATAACTCGCGTTTCTACCGTCTTTCCGCTATCATCCTCAGACCTGAGTTATCGCACACAAGTGTACTTACTATGGCTTTCATACGGGGATTTCGATAATTAAGTATGCACCCAAAATTATTTAGATTGTCGTATGGTCCACATGGTTCGTCCATTGTGTGGTTTACGAGACATATTTATTTTGAAATATTTAACATAGATGTGTAAATAAGTTTGTTGAATTTCACCAATATTGACAAAACAGTATTAGCGGTTGAGAATTTCGGGATTGAGTTTTTTAATAAGTAGGAAAATGGGATACATAAATGAAACAGTTTAAAGTCTTAGAATATAAACCAAGACGAAAATAACAATTCGGCTTAAATTAAGTAAAGACGATCAAATAAAAAAAAATATAGGGTAAACATTATGATATAGGTTCGAAGTCAAAAGTCATCAAGATAATTGCCAAAGTCTATAAATCGAGGTACTAAATAAAATTGATAAGATGAAACCCGATAAATAGAAATGAAAAGTCCAGTAAATGATCACATAAGGTTGGGATAAACGATTATACAACTTGCAATGACGTCGTATGATGAGTTTCACACGTGAACAAACTTGAGGTTATAAGTATTTAAGGATATGATTACATGAAATGTGATAACATGAGTATAAGATGAGTTTCTTTGGGGTGACGCATACGTGCATCAATATAAATAAAATAGTATTGATTTACAACAAAAAAAAAATGATAAAATGTGATAAAACGTGAATACGTGTACTATTGTGAAACAATTTATATAATCGTCATTATAATAACGGTTTCTAATAGCGCCAAAACTTGTTGACAGCCACACATAGGCCGTTAATAGATTAGATGAAATGATATAGAATAATGCATAGAATCGTGTTTACATAAATGCTCAAGTATAAATAACATAGTTATGAAAATACCGTTTAAAAGATAAACGAGATTGTTATTGAATAGTTTGGATTTGATCATGAATAAACAAGACACAAAATGAAAATCTCATGTGCACAATATTGTCATAGAAACATCTAGTTAAATGAAAAGAAAATCGCAATAATTGTGAGACTCGAAATTAATGTCGAAATATGTAAATCGCGTAGCGTATAATAGGCTAAAAACTGAAAATGAGGTCTTAAGTAAAGCCATTTTATTGTTTCCAAGAAATGTACATAATATCAAAGCATCGCGATAACGCATTGCTAGGGAAAATATTTAAATCATTATTAAATGTAAATCTTGTAACTCAAATTGTTAAAGGAGTTTGTATACATAAAGTTATTGTGATGAAAATAAATTATATAAAGTGATGATGCTTGCGATAATAAGAAGTAATAGTTTGCGTAAATCGTTATTGAGCATGAATTTTATGTTACAATATAAGATATTTATAAACGCGTCCCAAAGATTGGCAAAGCATGGTCATTGAGTTTATGCAATATGGTGAAAATTGAAATTTATTACTAAATAAATCATGCATTCAACATTCAAGATGAAACCTCGTATTTATAAAATTATTAAGAGATTTATCACCTTAAGTAACAATATTTAAAAACTTTGAAAGCACGCATATAATCGTTTAATAATCTTTTTGAAAACAATTCCTCATAATAAAATTTTTGTTGTCATGACGATACCATATATATATATATATATATTTAGAGTTTATAATTTAAAAGTTATTATTTGATCACATGAGGTTGTTATAAATACACTAGCTGTATATATATAAATAAAAATAATAATTTGGGAAAAAAGAAGCTTGCATGTGTAGGGAGGGGTTTGAGGCTTCGTATGGTGAACGGTTTGGAAATTTTTTTGTGGTAAGTGTGAGTGTTTAGGTCCGTTTGGATAGTTGAGTTTTCTTGAGTTGGATTGATGGGGTTTGTTTAGTTTTGGTCGTTTGAGTGGGTTAGGCTTGGATGATTTGTGTGAGTAGTGGTTGGGCTAATAGGTGAGGTTTTTGCTTATTTGAGCTCGGGTTAAGTTGATAAGTTGGATAATTTGATCTTGACTAGTTTGGGTGGAGATTCGGTTTATACATGTATTTGGCAAGGAGAGTTTGGGTTACTATTTGGATATCAAACTCTATGGTTGGATGTGAACGGTGTGGCGATATAGTTTGTGACTCGACAATGGTATGGGTCGAAGGGTTTTGAGTCTTAGTTGGGTAAGCTTTGGTTTGTATATGTTCAAGGCATTTGGTGAATGTGTTTGTCGTGTCTTTGAAGCATTTGGATGGTAAGTTTGAGAGGTTTTCGTGGCGTAAAGGTGTCAGTATTTAAGGCTTTTTGTTGGGTTAATATTGTACATCTTGGATTTTGCATGTGGCTTGAGTTGGTGAGGGCATAGTTTTGGATGTTTAGGTTTCGTTCATATTGAGGAAAGATTTGAGTGCTCAGAATACTTTTGAAATGGAATGGCGGTTTGATTTAAGGTGGTAACTGACGGGATGCGGGTGTTTGGGAACTTGTGGTTGTGTATAGGGGGATTTTTGACTAGTAATAAGTATTAATTGAAAGTATCATAATTTATAACCAATGTTTGAAACATCCCTGAATTTTTTTTGATAATTTAAATTTACAAGTTAATACACATATACATGAATATATATATTATATAAATAGAATTTTTGAGATCCGAGCGTGTGAATCACACACTTCTTTTTTTTTTCTTATAAAGATTAATATAATATAATTTTTTTTGCTTATGAGGGAATTTAAAATACGTAAGCCGAATGTTAAAATTTGTTATGAGGTTTCAATATTAAATGATGAATGTCGTCTTGGAAATATAAAGTTGCGAAATGAAATCCCCCTTTTTTTACCTAGTTCGTTATTTAATATCGTGTAATGAAGAATATCATGGTAAGTTAAAATGACCGGCATTGTAAATCAAGAAATCACAAGTAAGCGATCCTTCTTTTTAAATAAAATTTCTATGAAGTTTTGCGTGAGGATTTCAAGAAAGTTACAAACTATAAGTTTGCGAATTTCCTTGAAAAATCAAAGCGAAACTACCATAACAAATTTTAAACGAGTTGTATCATAAGGTGCAAGTTTTGTTGGTGAAAATTTATAATGAAGCAAAAATGCATAATGAAAGTTGTTGTAAAATAGATTTTAGGTAATGAGAATTATACCATGGATATTATGTAATATAATTAAAACGTCATGAAAAGTTTAGATAATTAATATTGTGGAAGGATCGTTCAAAATAAACGGAATAGTTATAAAAAATGAAATTTTATACTAATTTTGTACAAGGACTTTAAAGAAAATTTAAAGTTTATATAATAGAAGATTTACTTGAAAATTCAAGGTAACATTTATCATGAAATCTCTTTAATATGATGAAATTTATATAATGAGAATTTCGTTTAAAATAGTCTTGATGAAAATAGATGGCATATTAAAAATCATAGTGAATGGATCGAATATATATATATATATATATATATATATATATATATATATATATCTAAGAGGTCGCAATGGATGAAATTTATATAAATAAAATCGTTGTGAAAAAACAAAATGAGAAAATAGGCGTAAAAACTTTACTACATAAAATCGAGGTATAAAAGAATTATTCACAATATAAAATTAACTTTATAAATGAAGACTTGTGATAAGGATTTATAATAAAATAAAGAAAAAATGGTTTAAGTTATTGAAATGTACAAATAAAGTTTTAAGACTTAAAGGCGGAAAAATCGTACATGAACTACCATGACTTGACATTCGGACACTAAAAACCTTTTTACAAAAATACCATGTTGGAGTCTAAACATGTGCACGTAATCACCACGACTTTTTCATGTTTTAAACTCAAATAACAATGATAACACAATAAATCGAGATACAACGTCATGCCAAAACACTAGTCCACGAAATCACCGTAGTCCTATTGTTTTAACACCAAAAATTAGGATGGCGAGCGAAACGCTCGCATTCGACTACTTAAAATGGTCATCTCATATGAGACAATCTTTAAGGAGACTTTAAACAATGGGATCCAAGTTAAGCTCGTGATCCATAACACACAATAAAAACTAATGTTTTTGCGTTTTAAGGTAAGGATACCTTGGAGTACTATGAAAGTGTGTGTATGTGTATATTTATGTCTTGATAAAATAAATAAGTATATAAATAAGCAAGTGTATTGAACAATCAAGTAAGGTAAACACGTATTGGCAACACGTATAAGGACCCTAAAGTAAAGACTATACTAGGTCGTTACGTCTAACCACCTATCTTAAAGTCTTGTGGCTTTGATACCAATCTGTCACACCCCGACCAAAGGCGGCGGAACATGCCGGGGTGCAACGTGATTGGACAAATACACAAGACACTATTTAAAGTGACAATATTTAATCAACTCATTTATTTCATAAACCAATAATCAACACATCTCGTTCACACAAACAAATTGAATACAAGTAACATTTATATTGTTCGTTTTACTAATATCCTAAAGGTCTTGGTAACGTTTTCATCAAGTCCCGGAGTCAACAAAAGTCAAACATGTAACATTTTATAAAATAAAGTTTATCAACACAAAGGTTGGTGAGCAATTTATAAGTTTGAGCATATAAGTATATAATAATAAAAAGCCACAAAACTTGTATGCAAAACAATAAATAAAAGCAACAACTTGGATAAATTGACAATCGCTAATAGTTTTACGTTAGCGCCACCTAGCTACAAGGGGTTTCCAAGTAGTCTAGGATTTTATAGTTATCGTTAATTGCATTACGTTAACGACACCTTGCCATGAGGGGTTGCCAAATGGTCTAGGATTTATAGTTCCACCATCCAAAAGCAATAAACACATAGACAAATAAGCATAGAACACCAAATCGAGCAATTATTCAAGTAAGGTATACAATCACGTTTGTGGGTTTAAGATTCAAGTAAATAAAGCATTTAGTTTGATAAGTATGAAATGTCACCCTAAAACGAAAGATGGAAAAAGGGGTATGAGAGTACTCACCTCGATTGACGAACCGGGAAATAATAAATGATCGACATATAAAAAGCTTGTGAACGAAACGAACGAATCCGACTTAAAAGCTAATTGAAAACGAATAAATAAAATATATTAATGAACTTGAACTTTAGTTGAAACTACATTTGAAGCATTATATAAGAAAGTTCGGTTGTTAGTCGGGTTACCGGTTAATTTGTTAACGATTAGGGACTTGTACTTAATGGTAATTTAAAATAAAATAATATTATTTTATTTGGGCTTTTAAATAACTAAACCAATATTAAATAGAAACAAGACGGGTTTTAAATCAAGGGTTCGGTTCTTATAAAACTGAATTGATAATTAAGTTTATAATAATATTATTAATGATAAAGATAGTAATGATAATAATAATTTTATAACACGTTATATATATATATAATATATATATATATATATATATATAAGTTAATGATAATAACAATAAATATTACTAATACTAATATCGTATAATAATTATAACAATAATTATTATTATTATTTATACTAATAATAATAGTTAAAGAATAAAATCTTGGTATAAATTTAAAGTGTTGTTGATAAAATAGTAATAATAATAAGTAATGTTGATAGTAAATAATGTTACCATACACGATGTTGGTTCGATTTCTAAACGAGTTCACAAAATAACCATAATGATATTATTGCCAATAATTAATGATAATAATATGAAGATAATAATAATATGATATTTAATAATATTAATAACAACTTTAATATTTATAATAATAATGATAATAATAATAGTTTTGTTAAAAGATAATAGTAATAATAATAATAATCACGATAATAATAATAATAATAATAATGATAATAATTATCTTATTAATAATAATAATAATTAACATAATGATAATCTAGTTAATAATAATAACGATAATAATAATCTAGTTAATGATAATAATGATGATAATAATAATAATAATTAGTGATGAGGTTTATAATAATAATCTCAACAAAATACTCTCTAAAGTCGGTTTAGGGGGGAAACGAACTCGCGACTCGATTACTAGTTAAGAGTTAAACACAAAAACGATTAAAACTATAAATCTCCTTACCATGAAGTTTGGCCGAGAACAAATGGCGGAGCCGAGCAACGGTTGTCGGAGAATGTTCCCACCAGAGAGAGAGAGGCCGTGAGAGAGAGAGAGAGGCCGTGGGAGAGAGTGAGGCAGAGAGAGAGAGAGACCGAGATAGAGGGAGAGGGAGAGACGATGGCAGAGAGAGAGACTAGAGAGAATGAGAGAGGGAGACGGATAGCGGGAAGAGAGGGCTGCGGACGGAGAGACCACGGCGGCCGGAATTCCGGTCGCCGGAAAAACGAAAAAAGAAGAGAGTGGGGCCGAGATGGTGGTGGCGTCGCCAGTGCTTGTGGTTGGGGAGACGGGGTGGAGGTGGCCGGAGCTCACGTCGGTTTCTCGCCGTCAACTCGGAGCTTGCCAGAAAAACGGCAAGGGGAAAGTGGGGAGTGGTTTTGGATGGCTGCGTGATTTCGGAGGTGCCGAGAGGGAAGGAGGGTGGTGGTTTGCGGCTGAGATGGTCAGAGTCGATTTTCGGCCGCCGAAAAACGGCGCCGGAAATGGGAGTATAATATGGGGCGGCTGTGGTGTTGTTTGTGTTGTTATAGTTATGTTTAGGGTTTCTTTTATATATATATGTATTATATATATTTTCAAAAATAACCCCTCAAGTTTCAAACAAGTTTAAATTGAGTTTAAAGTTTCTTAAAACTCATAACAATTTTACGAAAAATCGGTTTGGACCCCTTATGTTTTCTTAACGACTCTATAATATGACAAACATCAATTTATTGATAATCGAGGTCCATAATATTATTATATAATAAATAAATTAAGGTTCTAAAAATGTTTGAGTGGTTTTACAAAATAAAAGTTTAAAATACGAATATAACTCGAGACTCAAATTTGACGAATGTCACATGCATGAATATAACAGTAAATTTCCAAACCCATGAAAAAAAATAATGAGCCATAAAAGTTAATAAAGTGAAGACGAAAAAGTAAATATTGTGATTTTTGACTAGCTTTACTAAGGGATAACGGGAAGAAGAAGAAGACTGAGTTTTTAAGTTAAGTTAAAATGTATATAGTCACAGCAAGAAGTAATATTAGTTGCTTATATTACGTTTCATTTATTTTTTTATTATATGACTAAGTTATTGACCCGTGTACGACACGGGTGAAAATATAGAAATTTTGAAGTACACACATATACAATTTGAAAGGAAAACATATTTTTGAATATGTTTTTGAGATGACAATATAATTAATAATTGCATTTCATATTCATATGCAAACAAAGCTATTAAAAACATAAATTTACGAAAAAGTAAGTTTTATAGTACGATGCTTACAAACACAACTGAAAACTTAAAAACATAAAGTTCATAAAATATTAAAAGTTTTCTTATAAAAAAATTTGCTGTGTTGTTTGTAGCTATACCTTGTTGTCTAAAATAAGCATTTTAACACCGTATTTACTCTTCACTTTTGATCAAGCTACATACAGTTGACTATGTGTAAAAACCGAGTCTCTCAAGTATATCTCAATCTTGTGGGAGACTGGCTTTTACTTTTGTTAATGATAATTGCAAAACAAACTATAACGTGAAAATGTCTTCTGTTTAACTTGTTCTTCTTAATCTCTTCAATCTTCATTAAGGGTTATTGGAGCAAGCAAAGTATACTCTGGTACTATAACTTGCTCGAGATTGAACTTTAAATACTTAGAATAAATCCACTTACTTCTCACAGGAAAACTTGCGATCCTCATTTATTTTATCTTTGCTCGACCCACCAGGCTTGCTTGTAAACTTGGTTTATGCTCAGACAATCAAGTGTTTGCTTGTGTGAAAACTGTACTCGATAGAATAACAACCTTGCTTGACGAAGTGTAGCTTGCTCGAAGCTTGACACTTAGAAAACTTCAAGAAGATAACCTTACTCGCATAATATAATTTGCTCGGGATAGTGAAAACTTTGCTCGAAGTGCCTGAATTTGCTCAAGTTCCATACTTAGATATTATTGAGAAGGCTGAGAAGATTCCAGCATTTTCTTATCAATTTTATTGACCCAACAAAAAGGTAAAAAAATATATAAATTAATGATATGATTTCTATCCGAATAACAAATTGGATTAAACCAAAATACATCAAAACACGCAGATATAAAATAATATACTTCAACTCTTTTATTATTAATTCAAATCGGCACATAACACTGAATACATAAACCAACCATTTAATTTTAACTCTAAGATTTATCTTCGAGGCCCATAATTCAATTCACCTTTTGTACTTCTCAGTTGTCCAAACTAAACCGATGTATCTATGTGAAATCGATATTATATCCTTTAACTTATGTGGACATAAATTACGCTAAGTGCATAAAAAGTGTTATTAAGTGATGGACAAAAACCATTATAGGTCAATCCAAACCGTGCCAAAATGTACTTGTATTTGGATAGTTACTCAACCTATTTTGGATCGTAACTGTATCAAAACAACCGATCAACCCCTGCATTAACATTTTGAACAAAATATGCAAAGATTAAAAAAAAATTAATCAGGTTATAATTATTAGTTAAAAAAACAACCATATCCATTACTACCTCTCAAAGATCAAACATCCCTATCAACTTTATTATGAGATAGATAAAAACCTTTCATCTCTAACAAATTATGTTTTAAATCTAAACGTTCCATTAACTAAACCAACCATATTATTGAAGTGAAAGATCCAAACCGACCAAATTTCTAGAGTTACCAAAAGTAACGATAAAGGTTCGAACTTTCATACGGGCCAATTCAACACCGAACTTTTGATGGTCAACAGGCCCGCCCCTATGGAAAACAGGTCCATCATTATTTGACCATTCTACTTTCAACACACATATATATTTTCTTTGCCATTTCTTCTCTTTCTAGATTAGAAGATTAGCTTATTTATATACTTTGAATATCTTAAATATTTAAATTCGTAATATCATAAACCCGTCTAACACAAAGTAGATTATGGTGTATAGAATGTCATATTTTACATTCTTCTTGGCTAATATCTTCTTCAACTTGACACATGCCAATATGCCATGACTGATATATCCTTGTCCTCTCCTATCCAAAACCAGAAAACAAAATAAAATAAGATACGAAAGAAAAACTCGTTGAATTAAATATTCATTGTTAAAATTATAAAATCAGAGTATTAGTATTATGAACCAACAAAAAATAGATTATGATGTAGAGAATGTCATATTTTACCTTCCTCTTGGCAAATATCATCTTCAACTTGATTCGTGTCGTGACTGATATATCATTGTCCTCTCCTATCTAAAACCAGTAAAAAAAACATAATAAAATATGAAAGAAAAACCCGTTGAATGACATATTGAACTTTAAAATCACCGTATCCTGAACCAGTCTAAACAAAAAGTCGAATATAGTGTAGATAATGTCATATTTTGCATTCCTTTAGGCAAATATCGTCTTCAACTTGGCACGTGCTATGACTGATATATCCTTGACCTCTCCTTCTAAAACAGAAGAAAAAAAACAAAATAAAATATGAAAGGAAAACCTGACCGATCATTTTACCATATATGTTACGCATGAATACACATATGTGCTTAACATCGTTTGCCTGTGATTCAAATCCAACGTTCAGTAGAGTTCGTTACAGTCCCTTTCTTTTTCAAAATTTTATATATTAATGAAACGATACTGAAAACATACCTTGATACGATGTGGAAGATGTGAGTCTTAGACCCAAATATATACAATTAATCGATAGTGAGACATGGGATAGATGAATATTTTAGAACACATAAACAAAAATAGAATGTATTTACAAGTTTTTAATTGCAATATCAAACAACTGTAATTGTATTAACATCATTTGTAAAAAAAAAGGAAAAAGTTGCGAGATCAAAGGCATAACACAAGACAAGTTTTAAAAGTAACGGTCTATTTTGAATTTTATGAATTTAATACATAAAATAAGAAAGATCAAACCAAAATTTAGTCAGTTATTGTCTATATAATAAAAGTTCTAATTTAATACGTAATATTTGGTTGTTTCCAAATATATAAAGCCAAGTGAGTGTCTAAATTTTTAAAAACTATTCAAACTTAGGTCTATTTGTTATACGTAGATACAAATAATTGAAATTTAAAATAACAACTTTAATGTTGGTATTATAGTATTTGTTAATCTTAACGTTCATATAACATATAATAACTATTGAACACAAATAGATGCATAATTAATAAATTGTCACGTTTGGTATCTTCAATATGTATTATTTAAAATATAATCAAAATGATCAAATCATAAGACCTGTAAACATTAAAACCAACTTTATTTACTCTCCTAAATCCTAACTACCGATCTTATCATCGATCACGCTTATTTAGCCAAACTCCGGTATCGATTATATTAATTTGCAGGATCTAATAAATCATCATAGGATCGATGTAAAATAATGGCCGATTGAAAGAGAGATTTGGGTGATTAGGTTAAAAGGAATTGAATATCAAGAAAACCGGGTATTAAAGTTAAAACAATTGAATATTGGAAAGTTGATTTTGAAACTTAAAGTTAAATGCTTACATTAATTATTAGTAATTTAATTTCTTTTTGATTTATTTAATTGTTAATAAAATTAGAGAAGTGTAAGATATATTTGGAAACAAAGGTAATGGACCAATAGAGAAGGGGCATGTGGAGGCAATCCCATTTGTTTTAATAGTATAGTAGGATATTTTGTTTGATTATTATGTCCTCGTCTGAATTAACACGGTCAGAGCAACCAACCGCACCGAAAAAAATTTTACTTACCGATTTAGCCCGACCCGAATGGCCGAACCGAACCGATTTTTTTTTCAAACCGGTATTCCACTGAGTACCAAGTAACCAACCCAAAAATATTCCGACCCCTGTGAAAAAATTTTCTGGATCCGTCACTGTCTATCTGGTTTTGTTTTTTTATCAAAATTTTATTTATTTCTTCTAGAAGCAACTTTGGAAAATTTTAGGAGAAATGTTGTGTATAAAGACTAGTTTAAAGTGAAGTGACTCGTGGTTGTTTCTATTTTTGAAAAATGATATTATTTTTTGTTTGGGTCATTTTTTCGAGATGGTTAATGAGTTATTTCAGATTTAAATCATATGATTAGGGTGCGAGATCTAAAGGTGTTTTCAGTTTTCGCAGTAAATCAATTCGAATGCTGATCTTGCACCCGTAACAAGAACTGGCTTGTGCAAAACATGGCAATTCAAGGTTTTGGAGAACAAACCAGTTATTGGCAAAAAAGGAAGCAAAGATTGATATAAGTTTTCTTATTGGTTTAAATATGTGAATGTTTAAAAACTGAAATACTACTTATACATTTATACACAAGTCGATTGTGTAACCAAAATATCAATCAGCAAAGTATACATGTATATCGTCTAAACTACGATCATCTCGGTCTTCTTGCAAGCTCTTATCCTGACTTCTGCCGTGTTCTCGCCTTCAACATTCAATACATCACAACATTCCCCTCTATTTCCAACCTAAACCATCAAAAAAACTATATACTATTAGTTTCATCATATATATATACGATCATTTATAACACTTATGTGCACAATATCTTTTTTTAAGGGTATCAATAGGCTTACAAAGTTTAGTTTTGTAGCAGGAGAGTAAACTCGAATCTTTGAAATATAATCCGCTGAATTATTTGAACAAGGTTCCAGTTGACGGGGCTTGTAACGAACGTAGGTCACCACAATTTCATATGTCGAACTATTACTGATATTATTACGTATACTATTAGTGAGTCTGGTTATGGAATGGGAGAAGAAAACATGGGGAGTTTCACACGGACTATTGGTGACTAATCGCGTGTTGAACATATAATGTGGTGGTTCTCCTATAAAACTCCATGGAGTAAACGTCTCAAGCGGTCTTCTAAGAATGCTTCGAGGGATAAACTGCTCATAAATGTAAGCCGAGTAGCCCCAAGCTATTGAAAATGCCCAATTTTTAAGCTTGTGATAGCAAACAGTTTGTTGGAGAAGGCGTGACTGGTCTACTTTAGCCGAGTTCATGAGATGTCTAACGGCCTTATGGCGGTCCATGTTGGGGAAAATTGGAGAGGGGACGTCAAGGTGGTGGAGGGAGATCATCGGTGCTTGTGGGTGAGCGGATAAGAACCCGGAAATGTCATTCATTAGATCAATCTGTAAAATCATTACCAAAATATTACATAATATTACAACTCAAATAACTTCATATGTGATACTTAATATTAAGTTACCTGATGAAACCCCTTTTCCAATGTAAGAGGAACACCAAGATCAGCAACACAAGCACTCAAAATCTGATCACCAAAAAAATAATTCGGGTAAGTCTCTATGCAACGATCAAGATTCACGACCAAAGCCTCAACCAACGGGTAACTCATTACAAACCCGGCACCACCAAAAGCCATCTCAAACGACACGTCAAAACTCGACTTAACACATTCGGATACACCACCAATATAGACATATTTTGTGTGATCATACTTCCCTAAAAGCTCCACCAAATTATCCAAGAAAAATATGGTATCATCATCTCCCATAATATACCATCTAACATCCTTATCTCCCTCCTTGAACGTCTCCAGGATCGTTCTCACAATCCTGATGATGTAAGGCTTCGCGTGTCTGGAGTACACCTCCAGTTTTGTGGTGTCCTCAGACACACGGTATTGAGGGAGATAATCAGATGGCCATGGGAGCATATCTGCCGTGAGGTTTTTATCAAAAAAGATGTATCCACGCGTGATGTTTGGGCGCCACCATTCTCGTAAATACAACCTACGATCACGCCATGTCTTGACGGATCCCGCGATAGTGAATACCAGTTGGCTAATATTTGTAGTTGTAGATGGAGGTGGTGATGGTGTAGGTGAAGAAGCAGCTATATCCAATGTTTGTTTGACTGGTAATATGTGGATGGAAGATTGATAGTTATGATACATTATAAAAATGTATAGAACAAAGGCTGAAATGACCAAAATCTTGTATAGATTTGATCTTGTTGACACATCATTATGATTTTGTGGGTTCATTTCAACAAAAGCTTTCTTCTTCCCTTGTAAAATCAGTTGTTGATAATATATATATTTGTTTAACTTGCTTGTTTTTGTACTTATGTTAAAGGTTTTTAGGTTTAAGTTGTCTTCCTAGGCATCCAGAAAAGTTTGATACATATATCTTTCGTCTGGGGATGTCAAATTACTTGATTAATACCATATAAACATATTTTGTGGCTAAGATCTCTTATCTTAAAATTCTATTAATATTTAATATTTAAGATCTAATTAACTAGAACATTTTTAAATTAATCTTTATACTTACAATTTGAGAGGTTATTGTTGGAATACAATTAAGAGGATAAGGAAAAATAAGAAGAAAAGAAAAAAATATTTCATTAATTATGTCATGCATAAAGTTAGCCTATGATTAGTGGTAAGTCTAATAAACACAATGCTAATAAGAAATGATTTAAGTAGGAAATTACAAAATGGCACTAGTGAGTAATATTAATAAGAAAGTCGTTTTTCTAAAAAATAATAACAAATTCATAACATTCCTACTTAGTTATCAACTTAACAAAATAAAAATATATATTTCTCTACACTTGAAGATGTTGCTTTCTCAAAACTTGTGGGAGTCATCGTCTTATCAAGTTAAATAAGGTGATCTCTTATACCATCGGTTCAAGTAAATGCAATTTGATTGAACTAAGGAAACTATATATCCGTTTAGAGAAGATCATTACGTGATTTCCAAGAAAAGGTAAGAATCAATTTTGTTCCAAAAGTTAATATCCCGTAAAGAAATATCTCAAATAATTGTCGTTAGATAAGCAATAATGGTCATACATCGCCACTTCGTTCTCATTCTTGAATTATCTGATTGTATACCCACTATAGTAACTAATTACTTGGTTACTACTTACTACTAGTGGTGTTTTTTCTATCAAGGGAGTAAATCTTAAGAGAGATTTAGAGGCTCTGAACATTTAGTTACGCTTCCCAGGCCTCGCCAGGGGTACTGCCCCTTGACCCATGTCAATTGCCGAAGCTGAAAATCACATTAGTTTTAAACCGGAGGGAACTCCACACAATCTACTCATATCAAAGTTTGATCATGTTTCTCTTTGATCGTAAGTAAATCATGGTTATCTAAATGATTTGATGACCTAGAGATCACTAACAACTACAAAAGTTAACATGCATATATGTAGCTAGATCAATGGTAAATGCGAACATGTTTTAGGGGAAGGATCGTGAGATTGAAGTACTCATCTAAATGTTTGTTATATGATGATCCATAAATCAAGTAAGTCTTCGGGTTTCTAAATTTGGCCCATAAACACAAATCAAGGAGGTACAAGCGTGGACTTATTCGCCCTTATTTGTTTAAGTTTAACCGAGCAAATGAACAAACATAAAAACTCAAACCAACAATATTTATTTATTTTCTTCATTCGATTGTTAGTCATTGAAGAAAGTTTCTTCGTGAAAATGGGTCGAATAGCTTTTGACATTTTTCTTTTCATTTGCATTTGATATAAGGTTGTTAACGAGTTGACTTTATTTGAAATTTTTATTTTTGTTTGTATTTGATATTGAGATCGTATAATTTAACTGTTTGCCTAGCTCTTTTAATGTTTAAATGATTCTTCTAGTCTTCTTTAACATGGTTTATTTAAAAAGAACAATAATAATAATAAGTTTGTTAACAATAACAATAACAATAATAAGGTTGAATAAAAATTAAAGAAAAACTACAATATATTCATTGAGTAAAGATAATTTTTTTTATTATAATAGATTAGTTAAAAAAATGTAAATAAAAAACACCATTTTGATTTTTTTTTTAGACAATCATTGTGATAAATATATATTCTTTTAACCAACACGGGTTTGGGAAAATGACGGTAACAATTATCCAACCAGAAAAAACAAAGAAGTTGAATTAGTTATGAAAATGTTTGAAATGTTTTAACTTAAATTTTTTCACCGAAGCGTAGGTGTTTACGTGCCCTTCACATGTTTATAAGACATTGAAAGTGAACACAACTAAACAATTTTAGATAAGCTACATTTCGTACATATATAAGGTATTTGATTACGTACCCTACCTTTTTAGACAAATACTTAAAATAATTTTCTCTAACTCTACACTTTTAAAAGTGAACTAATTTGACATGCATGAAAATGTTTCTATGTAGATAAGTATAAAAATGAAATATTGATTGTGAAAGCAATGTTTTATGAAATTTATTATTTTCTAAGCTTGCTGAACTAATTAAACACAACAATTTATTGCTGGAAGTAAATAAGAATATATAAATATACATGTTTTATTACTTTTTAGTTTTTTAATTTTAATAAATGGAATGAATATTTCGTTTGAGACATAGTGACAAAATGTTTCTTCTTTATTGTCATAAAAAATTTACACTAGTATTTAGAAAAACTAGTTAAATATATTCACAACTAGTTTTTATTCCTATATTATGGGGTTTTTTACAATATTCGTTTATAATATTTTTTTATTTTAATTTTATTTATTTTAAGGAAATTAATAATATACATAGAAAATTTGTTGGAAACCTCACTTTTTAACAATTTTCCAAGAAAAAGGTTACGTTGGAAAAACAAATGTTTGAAAATCATTTTCAACTGTTTTTTAATAACTTTTCAAACAAAATTGCTACAAAGATATATTGTTTCAAACTTCATAAAACTTTCCTACAAAAATGTATGCTACAACATTCCAACGAAATTCCAACAAAAAATTTAATTTTAACAAAAAAATTCAAATATGCAATATAAATTCCAAAAAAAATCTGATAAATATCTTTTATTGGATTTTGTTGGTAAGTTAGCAACAATTTTCCAACGAAAAGTCTTGTTGTTACTATTTTGTTGCAAAATTATAGCTAGTTTTTTTTGTTGACAAGTCGTTTGAAATTTGTTGGAATTACTTATCGTAGGAAATTTGTCGGAACTTTTTGTAGGAAAATGTATTGTTTTCTAGTAGTGACGGTGTGAAGCAGGGTCATTCGAAATCGTGTTATAAATCCATTGAAAGAGAATAGCATCGATCGATTCTAGAGATCGATATAAGTGGCGGTGACTTTTTCCCATTCTCTGTTGAATATGATAGTGTCAGTGTTGGAAGGGTGACTTTGTAAGAAATTAAATTCATGATATTTTACGGTTATCCGGGTTGAAGCTTGTTGTCCATGGTGGAAAAGAGGTAGAAGACGATGAAGGAAGAAGAGCGCGGGTCGATGTTATAGGGACGACGGCTAAGGTTTTTGATACCATATAAGAGAATAATAGAATTGCTTGCCTTTTCTCATTATCACCAACCAATATATACAAATTCTGATTACAATACTTCAATTACAAATAACTAATGATATATTTTCTACACAATGGTATCCTAGTAGTTACAAATATTAAACCTAAACAAAAGTGAAGTGTATACAAAAGAAAAAATAACTAAAATTTAGTTAACAAACTGTACAAATATATTGGTACACATTATGTATATGTCGTCTAAACTAATAGGATCTCTGTCTTCTTGCAATCCCTTATCCGGATTTCTACCGTGTTCTTGCCAACAACATTCACTATATCACAGCATTCCCCTCTGTTTTCAACCTAAATGATGAAACAAAAGAACAAGTATTAGTTTCATTGTATATATAATCACAACATTCACCGCAGCTTGTTGCCCGCCTACCTGCTATGTTGATGTAATATCTATGTTTCTATATAATGAGGATTATTGCAAAAGTCAATATATATATATATATAATCACATAATATTGTCACATTAATATGTTTATCAGGATAGTTGGTCACAGGCTTACAAAGTTTAACTTTGTCGCTTGAGTGTATAATCGAATCTTTGAAATATAATCCGCAGAATGATTTGGAGAACAAGGCGGCAATTGACGTGGCTTGTAACGAACATAGGTCGTCACGATTTCATTTTTTGTGGTATTAGTATTACTATTACTGTTATTGTTATCGAGTTTGGTTATGGAATGAAAGAAGAAAACATGGGGGGTTTCACATGAATTATTGGTGACTAATCGCGTGTTGAACATATAATCCGGTGGTCTTCGTTTCAAACTCCATGGAGTAAACGTCTCGATAGGTCTTCTAAGAATGCTTCGAGGAATTGGATGCTCATAAATGTAAGCCGAGTAGCCCCAAGATATCGAAAATGCCCAATTTTTTGGCTTGTGGTAGCAAACGGTTTGTTGGAGAAGGCGCGACTGGTCTACTTTAGCCGCGGTCATGAGATGTCTGACGGACTTATGTCGGTCCATGGTGGGGAATATTGGAGTGACAATGTCGAGGTGGTGGAGGGAGATCAACGGCGCTTGTGGGTGAGCCGATAAGTACCCGGAAATGTCATCCACTAGATCAATCTGTAAACCATCATGACATATATTAGGACTTGACATAATATATGCATTAGCATAGCATATAAGATGAATATATATTACCTGATGAAACCCCTTTTCGGGCGTAAGAGAAACACCAAGATCAGCAATGCAAGCACTCAAAATCTGATCGCTAACGAAATAAAACGGATAAGTCCCCATGCATCGATCAAGATTCATGACCAAATCCTCGGCTAACGGATAACTAAACGCAAACCCTGCACCACCAAAGGCCATCTCGTAGGAGAAGTCGAAATTCGACTTGACACATTCGGATATCCCACCAATATAGAAATATTTGGTGTGATCATACCTCCCTAAAAGCTCCACCAAATTATCCAAGAAAAAAATGGTATCATCATCTCCCATAACATACCATCTAACATCCTTATCTCCCTCCCTGAACGTTTCCAGGACCGTTCTCACGATCCTGATAACGTCAGGCCTCACGTGTCTGGAGTACACCTTAAATTTTGTGGTGTTCTCAGACACGCGGTATGGAGGGAGATTAAAATAAGGCCATGGGAGAATATCCGCGGTGGGTTCTTTATCAAAGAATATGTATCCACGCGTGATGTTTGGCCGCCACCATTCCCTGAAATATGACTTGCGGTCACGCCACGCCTTGACGGATCCTGAGACACCAAATACCAGGTGGCTAACATTTGTAGGCGGAGATAGAGACGCTAAAGGTGATGGTGAAGGCGATGGCGAAGAAGAAGTGAAAGCGGCTTTATTCAATGTTTTGTTGTCTGGTAAATAGGAGATGGAAGATTCAGAATTATGATACACGGTTAAAATGTATAGAATGAAGGCTGTTGCGGCTAAAATCTTGCATAGGTTTAATTTTGTTGGTAAAATGTTATTATGCTTTTGTGGGTTCATTTCTTCAAAGGGTTGGTTTCTTGAATCTTGTTGCAATCTGTGGCTGATTATATTCGATTAACTTATTTGTTTTTGTACATAAGTTTTTTACTTTTTATAGGTTCTTTGGGTTTATAGGTTTAAGTTGTATTCATGTTCTTTCAGAAAAGCTTAATATATCTTTCGTCTGGATGCCAAATTTCTTAATTGATTTTGAGGCTAATATTTCTTCCTCTAGAACAGTTAAGGATTAATAATTATTCATATACAAGAACTAAAAACAAATTAAAGATTTCAAAGCGGGAAAATATTGATATTACTAGATTTGATTGATTGATTGATTGACAACGGAAAGATTTGCTGTATTTGGCTAAATTGAAGTACAAAATGTCTAGCTATTCTAAAAACTATAACCTGAATTAAAAAAATAGTTAGAGAACATGATATTCATAAACTTAATAATGTGATGGTGCATCTAACCATTAATAGTATATACGTGACCAGCATTAACTTAGTTTTGTTTAAGGATGGTGGGTTGAATTCAATATGGAACCCCAACATTGAGTTTTATACGAATTAAGACGACACAAAATTGAAAACTATGTTAGAGAGTGAAGCCATACACAACCAGCATATTTTCGGGTTTGGCATGAACGTAATACTTTTAATTAACACATAATAAATTATTTCAATAAAAGATACAAGTGTGTATAAAACAATTGTGTTTACACTATAAACTTGATGGATGTGTTTTTTAACACCCTAGCCTGATCCAGGTACATCTAAAGTTATATTTTGTGTCAACTGTCAAGCATGTTAAATGAAAGGTATGATCTTTAATTCATTACACACATAGTGAATTGATTAGTGATCATTCTAAATTAAGCCATCTTTCGATGTAGTTATCTTTCTAAGTTTATTATATATATATATATATATGTGTATACATACATGAATATGATGTATCTACGCTTCTGAAAATTATTACGTAAATAAACAAAATTATTAGAATACGCGTTCTTTGAACAAAGTCGTGTGATATTAACACTAATTGTGGTGTTGGACACAATGACTAGTTTTATTGAATTAAATAAGGTGGTCTCTTAAACATTTGGTTCAAGAAAACTATCCATTTTTAGAAGAACACGTGCCTTACAAGAAATTAAGGACTAAGAATCATTTTCGTATCAGAAGTTAATATCTCGTGATGAATATATTAAATTACATTTTTAGTTATATTATTTAAATTGCTAAACAATTTAATTTTTGGGAATTCTATATTGTTGTAATTACATAGGTGATCTTATATATACAAACTTATAAAATTTAAAAATGAGTTTTAATACGTATCAGTGAGAGTTTTCTGAAAAAGAGTTTTCTGAAATAACAAGACACCAGGTAATGTTTAATATTTTGAGAATCGATCTGTGAATAAGTTGCGTTACTGAGGGGGTGTTTGAGATTCCTTATTTACCTCCTTATAACTTATTTAAGGCATAAGGTATAAGTTACAAAGTTGTAACTTATACATTATACACTCACAAAACCTAAGTTTTTCAAACACCTTAAAACTTATAACTCGTAAGTTATAAGCTATAAGAAGCTAAAATAAGGAATTCCAAACACCCCCTTATTTGACGGTTCAATGGGGCTGGCCGGCTTACAAAAGTTGACATGCACATGTGTAGCTAGACACCTAGACCAGCCATATGGCAAAGGTGTAACCTTCTAATGTTTTTCTTTGTAAATATAATTAGTGGAAATCAGTCTTACATTGCCCATGTGTAAATGAGTTTGATCCACACATACAATCTCATTCCAACTGAATAAACGGTCATGGTCAGAAAAATGAAAATCAGGATGTTCTCAGGCATATGTATCAAACCTCTGGGGGTGGCTGGTCTTGTTAAAATAGTTTCTAATTTTATATTTATAACCATGTGAAGGATCTTACATCCCATTGTGTCTAGTAATAATATAAAATATAAGAAAAGGTAATTGCTTAATGTGCATTAGGTACAAGAATACTTATATTCATGAAATTGATCCATGAAATCACATCACAATATCTCGAAATCGTCAACACATATCCAATTAATCATTTGTTCACCGAAATATTAACAGTTTTGGATCGCTAATCGGTCAATTTTTTACTTTTCTTCACGAAAACCGTTTTTGAGCATTTTAGTTTTTTGGCTGAGCGTTTTAGTATTTTTGTCTTTGAGCGTTTTTGTTTTTGCTTTTGAGCGTGATTCGTATACCCATCGTACGTTAAACAATTATTGTATTGTAATCTCACCCTATAAAATAAAATAATTAATTTTAAATAAAATGTAATAAGTCAAGCAAACGCATTTTCTTCTGATTCTTCTAATTAATACTTATATGGAACTTACTCTTACACTACACGAAAAAGAGGCCCGATATAATACTACGTTTTAACTAAAAAGAACTGAAAATTTTGGTTTTGAGAAAACAGTTAGGAGAGTAGTCGACTACAGATACATTCACTAAAGGTATGAATCCAACCCAACATGATTTCTGATAATTATATGTTTGGATTATTAAATAGAGGGGGTTGTTAAAATAAACAATTCAATTTTATAATCCAAAATATTTATTTTTCCTGATTCCTAATTTAGTTTATTTTGCAGTTGGGCTTCTTGGTTGACCTTTCAAATGGGCTTTATCTACCTTGGGTCAGACTGGATATGGGCTAATCTTAACTGAACTCTTGCGTAACTCGACTATTTTAACACTCACTAATAACATCCAGTTGCACCGTGTGATTTTATTATATAAAGTTGTCTACATTATTTAATTAAAATATTCAAACAAAACACATGTGCGTTTTAGAAAGTTCCAAACATCATGATATTATGAGGGGCTAACTGCAAAATAAGGTTGTATAAAACATTGATTCGTTCTTCATTATACCGACGCTTCTGACCTAATTGCCTCCCCCTTGCTGCTTGTAAGATGATTTCTCTGATTTATACTCATGTTATTGTAGGGGTATGGTACTAAACCCGCGCGCAAGCTTTTATTATTCTTATAGCTCGTAAGACGCCTCGCGCGCAAGCTTTTATTATTCTTATAGCTCGTAAGACGCCACGCGCGCAGGCTTCATTATTCTCATAGATCCGTAAGTCGCCTCGCGCGCAGGCTTCATTATTTTTACAGCTCGTAAGTCGCCTCACGCGCGCAAGCTTTATTATTCATATAGCTCGTAAGACGCGTCGCGCGCAAGCTTTTATTATTCTTATAGCTCGTAAGACGCCACGCGCGCAAGCTTTATTATTCATATAGCTCGTAAGACGCCTCGCGCGCAAGCTTTTATTATTCTTATAGCTCGTAAGACGCCACGCGCGCAGGCTTCATTATTCTCATAGATCCGTAAGTCGCCTCGCGCGCAGGCTTCATTATTTTTACAGCTCGTAAGTCGCCTCACGCGCGCAAGCTTTGTTATTCTTATAGCTCGTAAGTCGCCTCGCGCGCAAGCTTTTATTATTCTCATAGCTCGTAAGTCGCCTTGCGCGCAGACTTTTATTATTCGGCGTGCTATATCTTATTCATGCTAGTGCACCATCATTATCATAAAAACCACAACACGTCACCATCATGAAGAAAACCTCCCAAAACTCAAAGACAATAAAGATAAGGCCGAAGAAAAGGGAAAAAACCGCCTCACGCCCTAACACACCTCATAAAGTCCAGCGCTCCACCTAAACGCTTGCGCGCCCAGGAGCAACGCTGGACTTGGGGGGGCTTGTAGGAGTATGGTACTAAACCCGGTTTTACGACCCTAAATTTATTATGTTTGGCTTATTTTATTATATGGACTAATACAATGTTATTGGGCTGAGGGGGTTTTGTGGAGGTAACCCTAACTGGGCTAGGCCCATTAGGGTACCATGATGGTGGCCATGAGGCTCCCTATATAAGGAGGTCTCCACCTCCTTATTAGGGGTTGGTCATTCTCAATAAGAGCCACAACCATATTTTTGTGTCTGTGAACAAGAGATCCTGGAGATTTCTTAGCGGTCACCTCCACACCCCCAAAAGTCATTGCAGATCCCAACCAGCCGGAGAAGAAGATCAAGACGTGGTTCGTTCATCTCGAAATCCGTGGAAACATCGTCATGGATCAGGTCTGATTCATCTCGTGTTTCGACAGTTATAAATACCAAACTGGTTGTATATATATAATATATTTCTTGGTTTTTTCCCCTAGATCTTGAGTATGTTATTTTCTTTGTTCTTTTTGTTGATAAAGTGCCTCTATATGCTATCCATTATATATATATATATATATATATATATATATATATATATATATTTTCCTTCTTATGTTTAGGAGAATGTCGAAAACTGTCCAAAGGTGAATCATCTGCAGGTGAATCCACCGGAGGGAGCTTAAAAGTAAAACTTTATAGCGGAGGGAAATGGGAAAGCAGGGGAGGCAATACTATGGCTGTCCAGTACGTTGGAACCTGCTCCACAAATACGTTTCAGTTGCCCATCGATTTCAAATTTCCAATGTTGACTAATCAAGTGAGACAGATACTACTGGCTTTATCCATGAGTGAGGACTTACACTTAACTTGTAAATTTCCTTTTGAAAATGGAGTTGATAGCAAACTCAAGTTTTTTCCGATGTTGCTTGCTAAGGAGGAAGATTTCAAGGAGTTTAAGTTGCATCAACATAATATCATAAAAAACAAGACTCTTGAATTGTTTGTCGGTTGATCTCGTGGTCTTTTTATCTTGTTTCCAAGTGGGTATCGGGTTGTTGGGTGATCTCATGTTTCCGAGTGGGTTTGGTTGGTTTGTTATTGTTTTTTTTTCAAGTGTGGTTTCTTATTTACTATAAGTCTTGTATCCCCTATTATCGTTTTATGAAACTGGTGTGTTTGTTTTCGTGATTTAAAGTTCATAAAATTTAACTCTATTATGATTAACAAAAGAATTGTATCAAAAAAGAAAAAAAAAAAAGTAAATTAAATTAGATTGAATCGCATTTTATTTAATTGTAGCTTGACCTTATTACAAAAACAAATTGATGTTAAACTACACTATACAATCAATGTTTTCAGACCTGGTCTTGACGCCTTACAGAGTCAAAGGTCGGACCAACCAGGACAAACGGGTGTTTAACCCGGATAACGTCATAAATAATATAAATATATATAAAAAAACTTATTACTTTTAATGAAACTTTAGAAAACATTTAATTTTAATCCAACTATTCTAATAAACAAAAATAATGAAAATTGTCATAACCACATTCATTCTTAGCCTCCTATTTTTCTAATCTCTATTCTCTTCAATTTATGTTGTCCATAGGCCATGGGTTTAATTTGTATGACCCATTAGTTCTAATCAAATATATTATAGGGTTGAATTTTGGTTGTCGGTTACTATATCTGTCGCCTCTCCTCTTCCTCTTATGTGCTGCAGTCATTGATCGAAGCCAATCTCCATCCTCTGTGTTCATATTTCCAGGTAATATATGTTGATAATCCTACTCATCTTTGTTCATCAGTAGCTATACATATGAACACTACCATTATTTTTCTCATATTTAAGTGTAAGTCTAAAATTCAAAAAGTATATGATGTCTTACTATAATAATATTTTCAAAATTAGTAGCTAGCCTATCGTTCATAACGCTACCCCTCGTAAATTATTGTATAATGTGCACTAAAATCCGTTTTTTTCGAACAAATATAAGTGTTTATGGTTCGATTAAAATTATCACGTAACCGGTCATTGGCTTGACTTCTTTTTTCTTCTATTTTTTTATTTCGGTTTGTTGGTCGGTTTCAAAATTTTCAAAACGTAGTGAACGGTTAGTTCGCGGTTTATACTGGCAACCGGCCATATGAAACCAGACCATACTGTAAATGTTGAATGCATTTTAATGTTTTTTACTATTAATTATTATATATGTTTTGTAATATATATTAGATATAGTTAAAATTTAATTGAACATAATCTTTTTATTACAGATAACTTGACTATACAACTTCAAATTAACCTAATTGAAATACGATTCATTTTGTGATCTTTGTTGTTATTATTTCACATCCTAGATCTTCCATTAATATTTACCATATATATGGTTAAAATTATCATTTTTTATTTTTGATCCTCTCAAGTATCATATTATGTTGGTGTTTAGTTAAAATTGATGGTACATTTAAATTAATAATTATTTTAAACTAAATTTATTATTAAAGTTTAAACTGTGAAACCTGGAACCAGGCCGTTAGTAACGATTCGGTTTCAACTTTCAATTGCTGAGTTTGGTTTTGGACGACAAAAAATCAGTATTAACGGTCGAAAGTTTAACTTAAAAACTATGAAAACCAACACTGTACACCCATACGTAACATGTTAATTTATTTAAAATGAAAAAAATTATAACAATATCATATCCAAATTAAAGAGAATAAAATGCTCGTTTTTATGGTGTAATTTTTTTATAAAAATATTAACGTTTGAAAAGGCTATAGTCGTTTAAAAATTAGGGGTGGGAAGTTAGTTTACAACTTAAATTAAAAACATAATATGGTTAAATATGAGGGACCAAACTTGTAAGTTGAATGGATTGTGTTTAAAAGACAAGTTTACCCTTACAAACACATATATCTCATGCTTTAAGTGTTGTAAATTACTTAAAAATGAGTGTCTTAATTTACCCTTGTTTGATGTATTATATATAGTATAGATATAGATAGATCATGGGACCTCTTTATCCACACAATCTCTAGCAGTACCTTGAAGATTCGTCATGTGATCAAAGATGCATCAAGGAGGAAGATGAGAAAAAGTTAAAAGTGTACTGCCTAGACAAGTAAACTACAAGGCATTGAAAATAAAGCGGTTTACATGTATTGATATTGGTAAAAAGCTGATGATAGTGCGCAGTGCTTCACATGCAACCAAAGATGTACAGTTGGTAATTTTGAATCATTATAAACCAATAATTAATGCATGAAGACATACATGTACATGGTTATTATACACAAGGTGATGTAATTGTTATTGTTTCATTAGGCATACTAGTCATAATAATGCATGTTCATGGTACAGTTTCTTTAAGTGTGTTGAACAATTTGGGTCGAATCACTAACCACATATTCGAAGAATGACAAAACAAATATCGATTCATGAAATCACATCACAATATTTCGAAATCGTCAATATATATCCATTTAATCATTGGTTCACCGAAATAAACAGTTTTGGATCGTTAATCGATCAATTTTTTCTTTTTTTTTTCATGAAAACCGTTTTTGAGCATTTTAGTTTTTTGCCTGAGCTTTTTAGTATTTTTGTCTTTGAGCGTTTTTGTTTTTGCCTTCGAGTGTGATTCGCGTACCTATCGTACATTGAACAATTATTTTATAATAACCACACCCTATAAAATATAATAATTAATTTTAAATATAATATAATAAGTCAAGCAAACGCATTTTCTTCTGATTCTTCTAATCTATGCTATATATAAAGCATGAGTGAGGGACCTCTTACTTTTTAAGAGGTACCAAACTTGTTGTTTTTAGTACAAACTATAATGCAAAAGATTAAGGCATTTTAAGGGCAATTTTGTATTTTGACAATTTTGTCTTTTAGCATAACCAAAATCATGTACGGTTTATTTTTAATTTATTAAAAAATAATTACAAGTTTGGTCCATTAACTTTAATCACATTCTGTTAATTTATATAATAGTCACATATACACCCCTTATTTTAAGCTAACTACCCCGACGATGTTTAAACGTTTATAACTTTTTCACACGTTAATATCTTTTTAAAAACATTATAACATAAAAACGAGTATTTTATTCTCTTTAATTTGAGTATGGTATTGCTATAGTTTTTTCATTTTATAAACTAAACGTGTTACGTGATTACCATTAGAGACTGACAAACGAATTGGGCGGTTTCGGTCGTTCGGGTCATGGGTCTAAAAGGTTAAGTTTGGAATGAGTCGATACAAAAAGGTTAATTTGGTTTGGGTCGGGACGAGTTTGGGTTGAAAGGGGTCAAGTCATAACGAATTTCGGTAAAACATTGTTAAGCGGAACGGGTTAAGGGTCAAAACTAGTTCAATGTAGCGTTACATGCGCACCAACACCTGACTGAGCGTGCAGAATCGTTGTGTGACGTGCTTACTAACACCGGTTAAGATTCCAATGCCGCAATACGAGCATGCTATCGTCGTGTTACGTGCATACTATTGTTAAGTCACAGTAACACCGGTTACGCATCTGATGTCATATTTGCGTGCAACCTCGCCGTAGCGTGGGGGCACGCAACTAGTTAATACTTATATGGAACTTACTCTTACACGACATGAAAAAGAGGTCCGATATGATACTATTTTTAACTAAAAAAAACTGAAAATTATGGTTTTAAGAAAATAGTTAGGAGACTGCAGATACATGATTTCAATAATTATATGTTTGGATTATTAAATAGAGGGGGGTGTTAAAATAAACAATTATACTTTATACTATATAGATAAAAATCAACCGTCGGTGCCACAGTTGAGTTTTTGTTTGACTATTTATTGATTTAATTTCAATGGATAACCAAGATTGTGGTTTGGTTGGATAGCTTAACCTATCTTTGTTATCTCTTGCCTAGGAGCCTTGGTTCGAGACCGTTTAGTATCAACTTTCAATTTTTTTTATGAGTTATCTTTTAATTGTTACATTAATGTTTTTTTCCCTCTTTTTTTCCATTTAAAATATGATAATTAATTTGAAGTTTAGTTCATATTTGTAATGAATCTAACTGAAACTGAATGAATTTATGCCAACTCACCGATGCAACACGCGTGATTTTTATAAACATGTTAACTTTGCCGAATTATTTTTTTGGGTTTAGTTTCGATATCATAACAAACATAACCGATACCACGCCCCGAATTTGGGTCGATTCGCTACTGCAATGTCCATCTTTTATCGACCGAATAAACGTCGTTTGAAATATGTAATTTTTTTGTATCATATGTTAAACGAGTTTCAATATTATTTTGGGCGTCTATTAGTTTATTTTTAAGGCATAATGCATATACCGGCACAAACCTAATCGGTGGCGAACAAATTCGCGTTCAGAAACTTAATTTTATTTAGTTCTGCTGATGTAAGGAACTTAACCGATACCAACTAAATTTGTGTCCACAACTTGGCGGGTTTACTCCCTAGTTCAATTTTATAATCCAAAATATTTATTTTCCCTAATTCCTAAATTAGTTTATTTTGCAGTTGGGCCTGTTGGTTTACCTTTCAAATGGGCTTTATCTACCTTGGGTCAGACTGGATATGGCTAATCTTAACTGAACGCTTGCTATCTTCCAAAATATTTATTTTGCAGTTGGGCCATCGATAATATAAATGTTGAATGCTTGTAAACAAGTAAACAACTATCGATTGTGGACGCCATGAAGTAATTAAACACGATGAATAATGTCAACATTTTTACAATGAAGATTACCAGATAAGTTAAAATTTTAGTTTTAACTAAATCTCTAGCAAAACTGTTAATTTTTTGTTCCTATACAAAGCATTTTAACTAGGAAATAATGTACCGGTTTATGTTATAAATGTGTCTGAACTCTGAATTATGGATGCAAGAACCCGCCTTAACATGGTCGCGGTTTCAATTCTCTTCTAGATTATCAAAGCTGTGTTAGATTATTGGTTTCAATTTGACATGAAGTTTGGTCACTTTAGTCGATCTTTTTGTCAATTGATTTAGTGATAACTGATAAGATGTTCGTGATTTAAAATCTAATGAATAATAATTAAATTTCAGCATGTGCGTTTATTTGTCGTTTATGAGTCACGACGACACAAATAAAACAGGTAGATATCATTAATGTTCGTGTGGTAAATCGGTTGCAGTTACGAGTCAATTTAATGAGGAAAATGGTGCACCTATTTTGGTGATAGCAATTTGTATAAATTATTGATAATCTGATTGGTGCTACTGTGGTTGTGTCTCGTTTGGTCCCCCATAGGCCCATAGTTTACATCTTCTATATCTCTTTGGGTGGTAGTTGGACTTGGTATATAAATTGCTGTTTTTAGTAATTTCAATTGTCCATTGAATAACTTGAATGGTGATGTATTAGACATGAATATTACTTTTGAATAATTGTATTATTGATAAGAAATGAAATTGCCTATATAAATTTATCTCTTACTTGAAATTTTAATCATTGGTGAAGCTTGGATAAAAACGCGAGCGCAAGGGGTGGGGGTGGGGGGGGGGGGGGTTGTGGTGTTGGTCATACTTGTTATGTTCTTTTGTTTTGATCAAAAACCTTACTACATGTCATTTGAAAGTGTTTTGTGTTTTTAACAATCTTAGAATGTATTAAAGCGTTTCCTTAATTTGATTTATAATATATTAACATTATCTCGCTTTTCAACCTTATCGAAATACGACTAGTATTCATCAAACCTAATATGAAATATAATATCTTACGGTATATGATAATTTAATTATTTATTACGTCACTTGATGATTCAAAATAGAAAATAAGAAGCATTCTGTCATTATTTATTGCGTCACTCGATCATCAATCATCATCTATATAATAATGTGGTTACTTGCTCCTCTCTTGTGGCCAGCCTCACTTCATGCTCTCCCGTGCCCACCTACCCAACCCAAGCTGCTAGTTGGCAAGACGACTCGAAGAACGATGCAGGTTTTAAACGAAACGCTAGCAAATAAAACGAAAGATCCGGTTCCACCAAGGGGCACGATAATAAAAATGATAATCAATGATATAGCTACGAGTTGTGGTGGTAGAAACAATTAGTTTGATGATGATGGACCAAATCTTGTAGATTTGAAGTTGGGACTTGTACATGGTGACCATGAAATATTTTTTAGATAAGGTAACCATGAGTGGTGTAACTAGGTTTGGTATGTTTTGATCAAGTGTTCTAGTTTTGATCAGTGTTCTAGTTTATAGTGTATAATAATATTATGTCCTTTTAATTCTTGTACTTGAAGGAAATCTTGATCAAACTATTAGTTTCTCTTGATATTAAATTAGCGTTTGTCTTATTTCTTAGACGCCTTGCTTGCGGTGTGCGCATATAATGTATATATGTGTGAACCCTCGGGTGGGCAAAAGTGAAATTGCACTAATTTTGACGTTATTTTACTAATATCATGAAAATAACGTTAAAAGTGGCGGAAGGTTAATCAGGCATCATGTGGTGGCGTTAATAGGCGAAAGACAATGGCACATGCACCAATCAGCTGGTGTCCCGATGATTGAGTGCTATGTGCCTTATGTCCAAGGCTTGATGCAAAACTACTATCGAGCCAGGGGTCTCACCGGAAGCAGTCTCTCTATCCCTATGGGATAGAGGTAAGGTTGTCTACATCTTACCCTCCTCAGACCCTATCATAACATTGCTATTGGTGGGATATACTGAGTACGATGATGATGATGATGTTTGTCTTATTTCTTATCTTTACCTAGCTTAACTCTTTCTTTCTTCTCATATGAGACCACCGTATTAAATAAATCGAAATGATGCATTTATGGTATGGGATCAGAACATATCACGATAAAAAAAATAACTTTAAGGTTTCGTACATAGTAGATCTCGGTTGCTAGCGCTTGAGATTATGGTGGTTCATGATTTGTGTGTGGATACCGATAGAGAGCCATTCATTTTTGTGACCGTGATTTCTTGAACTAGTTCACTTTACTAAACAAGTAAGATGATGAAATTTATAACGGTTAGCCTTGGGAATTCATAAATAGGATAGATTTGTACTTTTGGTTTTGTTATGTTATCTTAACTAATTTTTAATGTCATCACATTAATCATTTTTATGTTAATCTTGATAACTGTTTTACCAAGTCAAAACTTTCTAAGTCAACGAATTTATTTGTGAAACACTTTCAAGACTTTACGTGATAATTGATCTTTCTACATTGGTTACTACATAACCTCTCATTCGAATCAGTGTTTACGCCTTGTTCTTCGATGTCATATTCGACTCTCTTTTAAGTGTTTATCTTCATATTACCAGGGCCTTTTATTTCTTTTCTATTTAATTGTTAGACTTGTTTCTATGCGAACAGCACGTTCATAATTTTTTGTTTTTTTTAAAGTTTATATAACCTACCATGTTAATATCAGTGTTTAAGAGTTTTTGTCATTACCTTAGCCAGTTTTTATATGAAAGTTGAATCTAGCTTATATGAACTGATATCTACAATTTCCCCACCACCCCATCATCATCATTGCCAACACTCTAAAATTTCACCACCACCCTGGCACCCCATTATCATCAGGGGTGGCTCGTGGGACAGTGAAAACAAGTTAGGGCTTTAGACCCACGCTCGGTTAAGGCTTTCAAATAAAAAAAAAGACATTATATATAGATATATTATGATGAGTATAGTAAACTTAAATAAATGTATTGTTATGGTGGTAGGCTTGATTGTTACTAAAGTATAGGTTACAATTTTCTTTCTTAAAAATTGGTATGAAAAGGCCCCACAATCTTGTTTCGATTTAAGCCCCCACATTCGTTGAGCCGGCCCTGATCATCATTGCCAACACAAATGCCGTTTTCCCCATAATTGCAAATCACTCTTTCGCCACTACTCTTGTTGTCTCCACTTCTAGAATCACCAAATGAGTTGCCACAACCAACGTGGTAACCACCGCGTTCGCCTTGCACGCGAACATCACCGCCACCCCTCGTCGCCACTATGGATACTACGACGTTCTAACCTTTTTAACATGTTTACAAATCAAACATGGTCATTTTTATCAACAAATGTGTCCAAAATTCTATTTCTATTAACTTTTCGTACTTACACTTTACATCTAATTCCATTAAATTTCTATTTGGATTATTTACAAGTCCTTCTAAAAGATTAAACGAACCAAACGACCCTCAAGTACTAGAGTCTAGAAGTCAAATATTCAATCTTCTCTTGAAGTCTAAATATTTGCAACAATGATGATTGATGAAGATCTACATATGCTTATATTATTGGCCGGGAGAATAAAGTTGATTAAATATCAACAATGAAACACCCTCCGGCCTAATGCTTATTAACGTCTACCATAATTTCGTTATCTTTCATACTGTCCTAAGCAAAAGTGTATGACAACATACTTAATTAAACTATGCTTCATTTTCATTGGAAATGTAAATATTTAAGACCTAATTAACAAACCATCTTTCATTATTCATTTATAATAATTACGGGTGTTTTCGGGTTGTTTTTCGGGTTTCAAAGTTTTCAATCTAGACCCGAAACCCAACCCAAATTTCTCATGGTTTCTTCGGGTTCGGGTAATTTGGGTTCGGGTTAATCGGGTTTTGAGTATCCTAGAAAAAAAAATATATTCCTAAATTTAAATGCAACAAATTCTTCTTTACTTCTAATGTAAATAAATTACCAACAATTAATAAAAGAAAAACAAACCGATAAAACATCCTAAAAAGAATAAAATTTAACAAGTTCAACCATAATAGATAAGACCAACATAATCGTCTTCAATATGGCGTGATTAGGGTGTTGAATTATAATTGCTTTTAATCATAAATTGAAACCTTAATAAGTAATAAACAATCGATTCATAATAGCTGGAATGATAACAGTTGATTTGGACTAAATTCTGATAACATATATGAATTTAAAACTAAAAGTTTATTCGGGTTTTTCAAATTGACCTGTAACCTAGAATTCGGACCCAAGAATCAACCTGATTTACTTCGATTCGGGTAAGCCTTTTCTCAGGATCGGGTTTCTCGGATCAGGTTAGTTTGGGTTCGGGTACGTGTTTTCTCGACCCGAGTTTCGGGTAAAAGTGACAACCCTAATAATAATTATAAACCAAAAAGGATAATATTTCGGGAGCATAATAAACATTTGTTTTCCATCAAATAAACAAGCAAAAACACAAACAATTTCACATATGATCATCCATCCATGCACCACCTAGTTCCGGCAAATACGTGCAGTCGGCATCGTGATGCAAACCGGAGCATACTTCTTCTTAGCCGCTTCCGTCCCACGCTTCGGCTCTTCATCATCCGCCAATGCAACGTTCGCAACCGACAACGCCGCAGCCGCCGCAGCCGCAAACATCATGTCCCTACGTCCATTTGGCTTCTTCTCATCCACCACCACTTTCTCAACACTGGCCACCTTTGATGCATTGGCCATCACCACCAGTCCACGGCGGCTGGTGGGCTGCTTGGTGGCTGTGGTGGCGATGGAGCCACCGAGGAATGAGGATGCCATTGTCATTGATGCCATTTGTTTAGTGGATTAGAAGTTTGTGATTTGGAGAACACAAGTGTTGGTTGGTTGAATATGTTAGGTTAAAGTGGTTATGTGAAAGGTGATCAGTTTGTTATCCATATTGTGGAGATAATATCAAATGGGTTGATGCCACGTGTAACCTTTTATCTTGACAAAAAGTGTAATGTGACTATGTGGTCTGGTTTGAGTGGCCTTAAAACAGTTTTATGATAATATTATTATTTTCTTCTATAAATTTTTATATCATTTTGAGGATTTTTTTTAAAAACTATAGGTAGGTATAAAGATTGAAGCATTAATTATTAGGTTAATTAGATGTTAATAAAAATGATTAAGAGGGTAATTATTTTCAGACTAGTTTACATATAAATCATCTCTTAAGCTAGATGCTAATAAAAAATTACGTAAAAGGATAATTATCTTCAAAGTTTACATAAATAAAAACGTAGATGGGATTATTTGTTACAATTTATTTGTCATGATAAATACTCTTTGTAGCAAACAATCCCATGTATAATCGCACGTAGGATCAAAAGGTTGAATCTTATTTTATTAGTCCAAATCACAATTGTTTAACCCAAGAACAATACAAAAACAAAGAAACACAAACCAGATCAAATGGACAACAAAATTCAAATAATCAAAATGAAGATTTGACACACAAATGAATACAATTAGAATCACAAAAGAACTAAAAATCGCTAACGTGATGAAACCCTATATTAGATGAAGACGAAGACTGAGAGAGATTTTGAAAGGTAAGATCAGAGATCGTTTAGGGCGTTAATTAAACACGTTTATCTTTTGACATTTAAAACACCAGTAAATAGTACTGGGCTAAAATGTATGAGGCCCAACTATAGGCCTGCTTCGCTTCACTGGTTTAAAGGTTTAATAATCAATCGCAAGCCCATTTTGATCAGCTGTAGCTAAAACCCCATCTAATATAGCCTAGCTCATTTGTACACACAACATTTTTTTTATAAATCAAGATTTAATAAACTCATTAATGTTTTTAATAGACATGATTTGGTCATGAATGTCCTTTGTGATATGTTAAAACAGGCAGGAATCCCGACAAAAAATGAGGCTCTTCTGAATTTCTTGTCAGATCTGCTTGACAGAAGGTTTACTCTCCAATCGGTGGACATTCTTGTGTTTGGATTGCGGAGGGGGGGGGGGGATGTTTGTGTGGATCTTACCGGGATGTGTGCAGTAACTCTATGACGCCGAAGAACGATAACTTTGTTCTCAGTGGGATCGGTTTTGCAATTTAAAAGGGGACGACGGAGTAGCTTGTTGCCCGCTTATCAGGCTCTCTATTGTAATTGGATATTTCTTTTTGTTGTTAAAAGGAAACCAACCTCTCAAGTGATGAGAAAAAAACCTCATATATATATTTTTAATATTAATTTTCTATTGAATTAAAACATTTAAATATATTTCAACATACTCTCGTACCCTCAACTCTCAAGTCTATACTCTCGTACCCTCAACTCTCAAGTCTGTTCACACATGCTGACATGCATGGACTAAAATATAACACTAACGTGTGCTTCTAGATATATTGTCACATATGAAGTTCCTTGCTGACTCTGCACTTTTTTTTTCCGGTTAATGCTCCCCAAATTATCAAATTTGTTAGTTTAAGCTATTTTTCTTGATTATAATTTATCATATGCAGTAGCTTATAGTCTAAGAACAATATACGTAATTCTGAAAAGTTAAGTTGGATAAGTACAAACGTATGCAATATAATATATCCTTAATCCTACTAAAAGGTATAGTTAGAATTAGTTAAGACTGAGGGTAATGGCGGGTGAACGGGGGGCGCGGTCCATCGTGGCTGATGATGTGGCTCGCGAACACCGCTACACCTCTCAAGTGAGCCGGGGCGTGGTTGAGCCCCATGGCTGGGACCGTGGGGCATATATAGCCACTACAAAAAAATTGACTTAAGGCAACCTTTATTTCACATAAAAAGTTGCATTAGGTGAAGTTGCATTAGTTTTAGTGCAACCTTTTTATTAGATAACGCAACTGTTTCTTTCAAATGCAACACTTTTAAAGGGTTGCATTTGAAAGAAGCAGTTGCATTATCTAATAAAAAGGTTGCATTAGGCCTAATGCAACTTCACCTAATGCAGCTTTTTATGTGAAATAAAGGTTGCCTTAAGTCAATTTTTTTGTAGTGAGCCGTTGGAGGTTTTGGTTTTTAAAAAATAGCCGTTGGCTATTTTAATCTTTTTTTTTACAAACCCATTATAAATAACTACTCCATTTTATAACAATAACACACCATTCTCACTACATTTCTCTCTAATAATTTAAGAATCTCTCAAGTTACAAACCATGTCGGGCCCGGGTTACGGTAATATCAACATCAACGACACTCAATTTCCCGAGGGATTGAACTACATGGATGATGAATCGTTTCAAGCGTTCATGGATATGTCACAACCCGATTGTTCGGATCCTAGAAACACAACCGGAGCCGACACCGGAGAAGCCGGCAAAACGATCCCACAAAAAGAAGGGGAAGAAAGCCGGCGAAGCGGATGGTCCTTTGGCACCAGAGAAGCGGAAGTCTACTCCGTGGTCTAAAGAAGAGAAACTTGCGTTGGCGAAAGCTTGGATTGAAACATCCCAAGATTGGAATGCGGGTAAATTATTTCGTGAATTTTATTGTTTAATATATCTTTTAAGTTTTGTGTGTACTTATTACATTTTTTATTTATTTTGTAGCCGACTTTCAAAGAGCTCGAGTTTTTTGGGGCAAGGTTCGGGAATGTTTTTATGATCAAGTGGGGAGTAGGGCTCGTACCGATAATATGATATCGGGTCGATGGACCGATACTCGTAAATATGTAGGGTTGTTTACCAACATACATAACCGCAATGCTAACCGAATGCGGCCGAGTGGGTCCAATGATCTCGCGGTTTACCGATTCACTTGTGATGAATGGAAACAAGAGGTGTTGCGGAGGTACGGGGTGGTGAAGACGTTTGACGAGGGCTACTTGTGGGAGGTGCTAAGAAAGTGCTCGAAATGGATTGAACTATGTGCGGAGGACGTGACCGATGGGGCAAAACGTACAAAAACTAGTGTGTCCGGCACATACGTCTCTTCGAGCGGGTCGGAGAATCAAATTGACTTCGACCTAAACTTGTTCGAAGGTCTTTTAAAAGACCAAGGTTGTAGTCGCCCTCCAGGTAGGGATAATGAGAAAAAAACGGTTATTGATGGCGACTATAAAAAAGAAATTACGAGATTGTCAAGTGGCATCTTCTCGATTGGTGAAGCTCGACATAAAAGAAATCGTTTCAAGAGTTTGGCTTTTCTAGTATAAGACTTTAGCCACCTACCGCCATACGACCAAACGCTAATGGAGGAAGAAAAATATCGTATTTGGAAGGAATTTGCGACACAAAAATAAAAACGCTATTTATATGTATTTTTTATTTTCCTTTTTATTTATGTTTTAATGAAGTATTTTAATTTATAACTGTATTCATAACAAAAAATAAAAAATAAATAAAAAATTGGATCAAGCCCCTGGTCACCTGAACCACTACACCCTCTAGGGTTTGGTTGAGGGGCTTGATCCATGGAAATGTCATCGCATACGTGTCGGGTTTTGATTGGATCACTTGGGGCTCAACCAAGCCTCGTTACCCTTAGCCTCAACAAGTTAATTATTAGTCCCCTCCGTGTAGCTCAATTGGTTAAGGGGGCGTAAGACTTGGAACAATAACCTAGAGGTCGTGGGTTCGAAACCGATCTTAAGCGTCAATCGCCTTGCCGTTGAGTGAGGCTGATTTACCTCTTACGTGATGGGCCTGAAACGATCTAGCATGGGCCGGTTTACGTGTTCAGAAAAACACATTTTGGAACAAGTTAATTATTAAAAATAATCGCCAACAAAAACCAACGCCAAAAAAAGAAAATAGTTTACCTTACATTAACATGACAACATTGGCGCTTGTGGTGTTTTTCATGCTACAAATTACCCCTTGTCTTTAACTAATGTTTAATAAATTAAACACCATTATAATATTACTAGCTTTAGAAACCCGTGTATTACACGGGATAAATTAATGTATAAATTACAAAGAATAATTTAATAAAAGATAACTAAGCCTCTTTATATTATATAAAAAATGTATTACAAATATAGTCGTATTATATCATTAAATATATTTGACTTTTAAATCGAGAATGGGTTGTTCTACAATCTGTATACGATAACGAAGCAATGTCACTGAAGGAAAATTTAAAACAATGAGGCCTTTCGGCGTAAAAGATATAGCTAAAGTCTTTCACAAATTTTCAATATTTAATAAACATGGTTTGTTGTAGATTTTTTAATTTCACCAAGTATGTTGTGAAATATATTTTAACAATGTACATTAGTATAATATGTAAATATTTATTTGTATAAAAATGTATAAATATAATACAAATAGAGTTTAAATAAAAGTGAATAATTTAATTAGATATAATATAAATAGAGTGTAAAAGGAAAGTGAATACTTTTTTTATATTTGCCATATATAAGTTTTGGAGGGAAAAAAATTGTAAGAATTAACCACAAACTGACACGTGTCACAATTATTTTACTTTATTAGAATAGGTAGATTTGAATTTCATTTTCAAGATTCCATGTTAGCTAACGTTCCAATCTCATCAATTTTATTTTATTTATCTTATTTATTTATATTTAAGTTTCTGATCATTACGATTAAGTCTTTTTCTTTTCCTTTACTTTTTAAAACACCTCCAAATAAATATTGAAAATTATGATTATGAGGTTATTCTTTAATATAGCATATAGTTTCATACATAACTATAATACTGTCCACAAATACCTTTAATAACAACCAGGCGATAGTGGCATCACGTTACAACGGTGACATTGACGAGCTAAAGTATGTAAAGAGAATTGTATGATGTTGATGCAACTCTAACTTAAATATCAAAACATTGATTAAAAAAGTATGTCGTGAATGCAATTTTTAAAGACACGTAAAAAACTGATAAAATTAAGTATGACATAGCAGAAAATCCAAAAGTTTGTTAAACATCATATTTTATAAGGTGCAGTAAGAAAACAAAAAAAATCAATAAAGAAAAAAAATAAAAGTAGCTTTGACGACTTGTATGTTTATGTTCAATGATTTGTACAAAATGTTTATCCAATATGAAGAGGTAGGTCTCAGCAGAGTCCAGTTGGACCCGCAAGACTCACCTTGAAGAGGGACGTCTGCGCAGAAACCAACTGGATCCGCAGGACCAACCATGCTCAGAGAAGTGACGTCCTTACGCGCAGTACGCAAGCTGGTCCCGCAGGAAATGCCTCCCGATGGTGAAGGACTCCGCCTGTCCCCGCAGCCTCGGATACAAGCCATCAGGGAAGGCCACCCGCGCAGCAAGGCTACACGCACAAGGCACTTAGCTCTCAATCACTCAGTGTCACCTGAAGGAATGAGCGAAGCCGGGAACAATCCCGCACAAGGGCGGGAGGGGGAATACTCCCGCCCAAATAAGCCAGTCCGTACGATACGGGAAGATCTTCTGTACTGTACCTGACGAGGTATGGGAAAAAGATCTGACTAAAGATACGACAGCTTATTGACAACAGTATGGCGAGCAGCATGCTCCTGTACTGTCACTATAGGCCGCTGCCTACTCACCAACTACTGCCATACCACGTGCGTAGCCGCCAGTTGGTGGAAAAGGAATAGTACACAGCAGGCCTGGTCACTATCAGCCGCTGCCTACCCACCAACTACCAGCAGGGCACGTGCGTAAGCCACTGTTGGTGGAACAGGAACACTGTTGCAGCCGGCCACACCTCCTTGGAAACCTACCTTCGGCTATAAATACCACAAATGGTATGACCATCTCATCTTATCTTGTATCATCATATTATACCTGATATCTGCTCTAGCAATCTCTTAATATACATTTATATTTAAAGAGCAATCTAGTCTGATTCTCACGCCGGAGGGTGGTCACAAGGAGGAACCCCCCCCCCCCTTCTCAGTGACAAGCTCACGGTGTCTGTTTTGCAGGTTATCAGAAGAACCATCTTCTCAGGGTCTCACCCCTCGTGGGAAACATCTATCTAACCCCCAGGTTACCAGTAATCTGACAGGGGTTCACTTAGTGTTTCTTCATTGGCGCCATCCGTGGGTAAAGCTAGAACTTTATTCTTCTCCAGTTTTTTCAAACTTCAAAGATGGTTAAAGAAACAACGGTAACCACAACCCCAGCTACTGGGGGGAATACCGGCAACACAGTTTTTACAAACACTACCCCGACTACCCAAGCCGGGGCAAGTGAAGTAAACTTTACGAACACTACCCCAGCTACCCAAGCTGGGGCAAGTGCAGTAAATAATCGCTCACTGGGATTCACCGATACCCAGTTAGAGAAACGAACAAGACTCCCCCGCCAAACACTCGATGAAGTTAAGGCATGGGCGGAGGCACGTCAGAGGGAATTCCAAGCCGAGTTGGACGAACGCTTGCGCAACGTCCAACAGGCTGATGAATTCGAAGATTACTTGGATGACTCGGAGGAATCCGACTCCGACGCGAACCCTCGCCATAGGGCAAAAGGGAAGCGTAAGGAAACGGATTCCCAACCGAGAAGGCATTTTGGACAAGCCTTCAAACCAAAAAGCACAGGTGGAAGTCCACGAGACTTCTCCAAAACATTCAGACCAAACGTTGCAAATGCGGGAACGTCCAAATTTGCAAGGGACATTGCGGAAGCAATCGCCCCAAAAAGTGCTAAACAAATGTTCAGCATAGGCACATATGATGGTATATCTGATCCAGACGATCATTTGAACATGTTCATAGCGGGGGCAACCGTCAGTAGTTGGACGGAACCTACATGGTGTTATATGTTCCAAATGACGCTGGTCGGGGCAGCTAGAGCGTGGTTCGATCGTCTACCGGTCAACCACATCTACGACTGGGCTGATTTCCAACAGAAGTTTAGCCAACACTTCAGCCAGCAAAGAAAGTATACCGAGGAGCAATGGACAATCCTCAAGTGCATTCGAGAAAAAGATGAATCTTTGCTGGACTTCATCACTCGCTTCAACTCGAAGAAGCTAAGTCTGGGTAATATCAGCGAAGATCTTGTTCGCGCTGCCTTTATCCAGGGCGCGAACGACCCAGAGCTCATCCGCACCTTAACGGGTAAAGATGGCATGCCATCCACATGGGATGCCATCATGACATCAGCTAAACGCTTTGCGGAAACGGAGAAGCAACTAAGTAGAGATCTCCCACAGAGCACAAACCTCTACACCCAGAAAACAAGGGAAGAGAACGTCTTTACCGCCCGATTAAACAAAAAACGGAAGCTAGGCATTTGGCAGTCAAGGGTAAACTTTGACACCTCATCCGGCTTGCAGCATCGGTTAGGCGGAAGGGATAACGTACAGTCCAAGAACTCCAGATGGACGCCGCTCACCAAAAGCGTCACCGAGATATTCGCCACCGAGGAGCTCCCATGGCCAAAGCCTCAAATAATCCGACATCGTCACAATGCTGATCGGAGCAAATACTGTGACTTTCACAGGACAAAAGGCCACAACACCGAAGAATGCATAGACGTGAAGGACATGGTCGAAGCATTCGTCCGAGATGGGACGCTCGCGCACCTCGTGGCGCAATGAACGCTGAGCAGGCTGATGCGTGTAGAACCCCAGCGGGGGAAAACACGAATAAAATTTCCAGCTTCAATGTGGAGACTGCATGCTGCGTAAAGAACGAGATCCCGAACCAGGTGCGTATCGGCTCGATGGCACTCCCATCCCAACAACATGGAAGGGAGCTCATTTACACAGTTTGCATGTAAATCAATTCCAAATTTGTAAAGAAAAGGCCAAGAGCCAATTCTAATGGAAACGATTCTCCTTAAAACATTGACGCTGATGATTTTACATTTTTATGAACTAACACGAATATGCCGGTTTTCACCGCATAAATACGTGGAAAGTCGTTGCGTGGGGAAGGCGGCAAAACCCGCATAAACCCAAAAAATGGCAAACCTACACGCAGGTCAGTTGAAGGGGAAAAGTTCAGTTATCCCATCAAATGAAAGTGCCGGTCTATCCGCATGAATCATGAAAGGAAACTGAACACTAACCTATTGACAACCGCGCGTCGAAAGGTTCAAAACAAAATTCTTAAAAGGATGAGGAAAACCTACACGCAGGTCAGATATGGGTAAAGTTTAGCCATCCTACTAAGTGCAAGTGACGGTTCTACCCGCACAATCACGAAAGAGGAAGCAAAACTTCACACCTATTATCAACCACGTTCAAAGGTTAACTTATCCTCAAAGGATGAGGAAAACCTACACGCAGGTCAGATATGGGTAAAGTTTAGCCATCCTACTAAGTGCAAGTGACGGTTCTACCCGCACAATCACGAAAGAGGAAGCAAAACTTCACACCTATTATCAACCACGTTCAAAGGTTAACTTATCCTCAAAAGATGAGGAAAACCTACACGCAGGTCAGATATGGGTAAAGTTTAGCCATCCTACTAAGTGCAAGTGACGGTTCTACCCGCACAATCACGAAAGAGGAAGCAAAACTTCACACCTATTATCAACCACGTTCAAAGGTTAACTTATCCTCAAAAGATGAGGAAAACCTACACGCAGGTCAGATATGGGTAAAGTTTAGCCATCCTACTAAGTGCAAGTGACGGTCCTACCCGCACAATCACTAAGCAGGAAGCAAAACTTCACACCTATTATCTACCACGTTCAAAGGCTAACTTATTCTAAACACTTGGAAAATTGCTAATTTAAACTAAAGTATGCAAGTCATATAACGTTTATAGAGCAAGGAATCCAATAAAAGAAACGGTCTTACCCGCACAAAAGATTTATATTTCATAAATATTCGTTACAAGAATGGCCGGGTAACTACCCGCCTACAAGAGTAAATCTATACAACTATATCTGTGACATCTGCCCCGATCCGACCCGACCCAGGTACCCGTTTCTCTGACCCGATCTCTTTCTTTTATGATTTAATATTTATTTATACTTATATTTTACTTTTAATAATAATAATGTATTTTCCTTCCCGCCTTTTTCTCTCTCTTTCTTTCCGCCGTCCCGTCCCTCTCCTTCTCTCTTTCCGCCTTCTTTTCCCTCTTGTCGCCGTCCCACCCTTACGCCTTGTTTCCCTCTTTTTCTTCTAACTCCTTGCTTGTCCTTTGTTCCTTCCCGCCTAAGGTTGTCTGCGCAGCTCCACGCGCCAGACCCCTTACAAGGAATCCTGCGTGAAGACCACCTGTTTCAGCGATACGCGAGACGAACTCTTCTCGCAGCGCGCTAAGAATTGTAATTCTTCTCGCAGCGCGCTAAGAACGGTAGTTCTTCCCGCGACGCGCTAAGGATTTGTAGTTCTTCTCGCAGCGCGCTAAGAATTATAGTTCTTCCCGCGGCGCGCTAGGAATTCTAGTTCCTCCCGCGGCGCGCTAAGAAATGTGATTCTTCCCGCGGCGCGCTTAGAAATGTAGTTCTTTCCGCGACGCGTTAAGGTTGTTTCTGTCTGCCTTCGCGCTCGCGCTCTCTTGACCTTCTGTGTCTGCCTTCGCGCCTTAGCCTTCTCGCGCTAAACCCTTTGAGTTTCTTCTGTTGAATCTAGCCGTTTGCTTTTGTGTTGTCTTATCTTTTGAGCTGTTGACCTAATCTGCTTTATGTCTGAAAAGCCACTTTTGGCGCAGCATGCGCACCAACCCCATTGGTTGGCAGATAAAGTGACTGACATTATCTTTTGAGATCTGCTTTTGCCATGCTTGACCAGTACCTTTATCTGACCCGCCCATGCCTTTTTACTGTTCCCTGTCAGCTTTATCTTGCCCCCTGCAGCTGCCATATCTTTTGATATCTTTTGTTATCTTTTGTTTTGTCTTGTTCTGTTTGTCTTGGAATCTTTTCCCCTTTTTCTGGATTTATGTCTCCTAGGGTTTTCCTATAAATAATAACATTATTTTCCTAACACATCACACACAAAACACTTAATCTCTCCTGTTCTCTTGCCCCTTGCTCTCTCTGCCATCTTCCTCTCTGCCTCCGTCTTCCTCCCTGTTCTGCCCTGCTTTTCCGGTAATATATATATATATATAATAATTTACTTATTAATTATGCTAACTTATAATCAAGACTTAAAACAGATCGTTAAAACAATAATCTTATTTATAGGTTAACTTGTGCTTGTTAAAAGTTGGTTCTTGCTTTATCTTACACCGCATCGTTTATCAAGTGAGTAATCTCGTACCTAATCCCTTTTTGCTTTTAATGTTTTGGGATGTTCATGTGTTCATACAAACTTAGAGTCTTAAACTTGTTTATGAACTTTAGTCGCGCAGTATCCCATGTGTTGAGGACGTAGACTTGGCTGTTTATTTGTATGTGTGGATCATTAACCGTCTTGTCGGTCTATTCCGCAGTTTTCATGGTACCATTAGATGAACACGGGAGAACTATCGTTTATGATTTTCTCTTTTGTATACACATGCACAGTTTGTCTTGTTTGTGAGCTCAATTGTGAGCACTGGCAGTCTTATGAATCTTAGAGTTGGTCCCGATCAGATTACACCCTTGTTGAAAACCAGACATACACATGTTGCGCGCAGATTTATGATTATGTATTGTATTAAACTTGATTTCTCACCAACACGCAAGTGTTTGACGTTTATTTTAACACATGTTCAGGTTTGCAGTAGCTGTTTTGGAGCTTGTGGACACGTAGGAAGTTTTCTTTATTTTGGACCTAGATTAAAATGTATCAAGACAAGTTATTGTTGTTCGAATATTTTGCCTTATAATATATTAATTTATGTTGGTTTATTTATATCTTGTGTTTACCCTGCGCCTGCGCGAATGAATGTATTTATTAAATATTGACACCCAATAGTGTCACGAGTAATGAAACAATATGTGGCGCCCCGATGTATAATCCGCCTTTGGTCGGGGTGTTACAGATTGGTATCAGAGCTCGTTGACTTTAGGATAGGTGGTTAGACGTAACGGCCTAGAATACTTAAGAGTCCCTTCTCGCGCATGAGAGAAATCTCATGTTTGCGCGCTTATTGTTAATTACTCGTTATTTATGAATATGCTCGCGCTTACGCAATATACGATTTTATGTTTTATTTCGCGATATTTCGATTTTTGTTGAATTTCGATTTTTATTGATTTTTCTTACATATTCGTTTGTTGGGTTTGAAAATCCGAAAAGTCATGGTGATACATGAATAGTTGATTTTCAATTTCCATTTACGATTATGTTCTGAGGTTGGAGACTTGAAAAGTCATGGTGATACATGAATTGTCAACCTCCAATACTCATTTTCTTGTATGTTTTATATTGAAGATTGAAAAGTCATGGTGATACATGAATCGTCAATCTCCAATACTCGTTTGCTCGTATATTTTAAATTGGGAATTCGGAAAGTCATGGTGATACATGGATTGTCGATTCTTGATTCGAATTTGTTACCTTTATTAAGTCTGCATTTAGGGTCATTTATTTTACTTTAACTTTTGACAGTAACTGACTCCGTGAAACCAAGCTTTATAAGATTTAAAACTTTGCGCTAAAACCAAGATATTAACTAAAATTAAAATTTTTATAGAATGCCTCCGCTATCTCGCCGATTTCAGAGAAGAGAAGCCTCGCGCATGCGTAGACAGCAACGTTCCCAGGAAATGGCCGCCGCAATAGCCCAAGCTTTGAGCCAAAACAATACCAACACCTCTAGTTATAACATTAAATCCTTTAACGTGGGTAACCCTCCAAAGTTCACAGGTCTTGAAGGAGCCACCGTGATGCTCCAGTGGCTTGAGAAAATAGAAAACACTTTCCTCCACACCCAATGCCCCTCAGACAGACGAACCCTATATGCTTCCAGTGTCCTGGAATCCAGAGCGCTTACATGGTGGAATGGAGTAGCTCATGCGCGTGGCGCAGAAGCTGCTTCTAGCATGACATGGGAGGAATTCAAGGAAATTCTGACTCGAGAATTCTGCTCTCCCAACGAAGTTAAGCGCCTGGAGGAGGAATTTTGGAATCTTAAGCAGTACAGTGGCGAAGCGCGCGAGTACGCGACGCGCTTCCATGAACTAAGCCTGCTTGTCCCTCACCTTGTTACCCCTTCACGCCGAGCCATAGAGAAATTCCTTGGGGGTCTCCCCATGGAAATTCAAGATTCTGTATGGGCCAGAAACCCAGTAACCCTCTCTGACGCCATTGAGTTGGCCGCTGTGCTCAGCGACAACCATGTCAGAGCAGGAACCCTGTTCCTGCGGGGAACAGAAAAGACCAAACCCACCAAGACTGCCCCTGAACCAACAGAAACCAAACCTGAACCCTCAAACCGTAACAACCTCAAGCGCAGGCGCAAGGCCTATGCGCTTACCAACCCGCCCATTGTCCAGCAACCCGCATACCAACCTCCAGTTTATGCGCCTAACCCACTGACAGCCTACCCAACACCTCCTGTAGTCCACAACTATGCCTTAACCAATCCAGCACTCCCTGCCCCGCCAACTAAGAAACCTTACACAGGAAACCATCCCTTTTGCCCAACCTGTAGATTTCACCACCCAACCCAAACCCCGTGTCGACTTTGTAACCGATGTGGCCGTACTGGTCACACTGCTGAGAACTGTAGAGTCCCTCTCGCCAACCCAATTGCGCCAACACCACCAGTCTACCCGCAGAACCCACAACCAACCTACCAAAACCCACGACCCAGATCGTGCTTTAACTGCGGTGATCCCAGTCATTTCCGGAACGCGTGCCCGAGACTACAAGTTCAGATTACACAAGCGAATCCGGTGAACCAGATTTCAAACCAAGTAACGCGTGGACGAGCTTTTAACATAACCGCGCACCAAGCGCAAGCGAATAATGACGTAGTTAATGGTACATTTTTGCTTAACGGATTTTATGCTTCTGTACTTTTTGATATTGGCGCCGATCGAAGTTTTATCTCTCGCGCCTTCGAGCAGAAGCTTGCGCGACCGCGCGATAACTTAAAAGAAGATTTTTCAGTTGAATTGGCTAATGGTGAAATTATTTTAATAAACTCAGTGATTAAAGATTGCACGCTTAACCTTAACGAAAACGATTTTCTGATTGACCTCATCCCTATGCCTCTTGGAAGCTTTGATGTTATCATTGGTATGGACTGGCTTTCGCATAATCGCGCCGAAGTTATTTGCGCCAAGAAGATGATTCGCATACCTCGAGAAAATGGTGATCTTCATATCTACGGCGAAAAACCCTCCCGCGGTCTTAAACTTATGTCTTGCGCCGAAGCCCAAAGACTCATGCGGAAGAAGTGTATTGCATTTCTAGCCCATGTGGTTAAACCTGCTGAAGAAAAGAAGCTTCGCGATATCCCTGTTGTGCGTGATTTCCCTGAAGTTTTTCCTGATGATCTTCCTGGTATCCCTCCCGCTCGTGAAGTCGAGTTTCGTATTGATCTTGTCCCTGGTGCTTCCCCCGTAGCTAAATCTCCTTACCGTCTTGCACCCGCTGAGATGCAAGAATTGGCCAGCCAACTTCAAGAGTTGACTGCTAAAGGATTCATTCGCCCTAGCTCTTCGCCCTGGGGTGCTCCGGTGTTGTTCGTTAAAAAGAAAGATGGATCGTTTCGCATGTGTATTGATTACCGCGAGTTGAACAAACTCACCATTAAAAACCGGTATCCCTTACCGCGTATTGACGACCTCTTTGATCAACTCCAAGGTGCCTCTTGTTTCTCGAAGATTGATCTCCGCTCTGGCTATCACCAGTTGCGCATCCGCGATGAAGATATTCCGAAGACTGCTTTTCGAACTCGTTATGGCCATTTTGAATTCTTGGTCACGTCCTTCGGTTTAACCAACGCACCCGCCGTTTTCATGGATCTAATGAATCGGGTGTGTAGGCCTTTCTTGGATAAATTCGTGATTGTGTTTATCGATGATGTTCTGGTGTATTCTAAGACCAAGGCCGAGCATGAGCAACATCTCCGATTGGTATTGCAAAAGCTTAGAGCTGAGCAACTCTATGCTAAGCTTTCCAAATGTGAATTTTGGTCTGATGAAGTACAGTTTCTTGGCCATGTTGTCAACAAGATGGGTATTCATGTCGACCCATCCAAAATTGAAGCAATCAAGAACTGGATTACGCCATCCTCTCCTTCCGAGATCCGTTCCTTTCTGGGCTTAGCTGGTTACTACCGGCGATTCATTTCGAACTTCTCGAAGATCGCTTTGCCTTTAACAGCTCTAACGCACAAAGGTAAACCGTATATTTGGGGCTCGAAGCAAGAAGAAGCCTTTCTGATGCTCAAGCGTTTGTTGTGTGAAGCGCACAAATCTCGGTATTCTATTCATCCTGGCGCTGATAAGATGTACAAGGATTTGCGCATTACTTATTGGTGGCCCGGTATGAAGAAGGATATTGCTGTGTTCGTAGCTAAATGCCTGACTTGTTCTAAAGTAAAAGCTGAACACCAACGCCCATCTGGTTTGCTCGAACAACCAGAAATTCCTACGTGGAAATGGGAAGGTATAGCGATGGACTTTATTACCAAGTTACCTTTGACAGCAAGCAAACATGATAGCATTTGGGTAATAGTGGATCGTTTGACTAAGTCTGCTCACTTCCTGCCCATTCGTGAAAACTACCGTGTTGAGCAACTCGCGCAGCTGTATGTCAAGGAAATTGTTTGCCGTCATGGTACTCCTTTGAGCATCATATCCGATCGCGATGGCCGTTTTATATCTCGCTTTTGGAAATCTCTCCAATCTGCGCTAGGAACTCGTTTGGACATGAGTACGGCATATCATCCTCAGACTGACGGTCAGTCTGAGCGAACTATTCAAACTCTTGAGGATATGCTCCGATCTTGTGTTCTTGATTTTGGAGGTAATTGGGATTCGCACCTGCCTTTGATCGAGTTCTCTTATAATAACAGCTATCATTCCAGTATCGGTATGGCCCCATTTGAAGCACTTTACGGTCGTAAGTGCCGCTCCCCGATTTGTTGGAGCGAAGTGGGAGAAACTCAAATCACAGGACCCGAACTTGTTCAAGAGACAACCGATAAAATCGCCAAGATCCGTGATCATCTGCTGACTGCCAGAAGCCGACAGAAGAGTTACGCAGATCGTAGGCGAAAGCCTCTCGAATTTCAAGTTGGTGATCTTGTTCTCCTCAAAGTGTCGCCTTGGAAAGGTGTTGTCCGCTTTGGGAAGAAGGGTAAGCTTGCTCCTCGTTATGTTGGTCCATTCAAGATTCTCGCGCGTGTGGGAAAAGTTGCCTACAGACTTGACCTGCCGCCCGCGCTCAGTAATGTGCATCCAACGTTCCATGTATCCAATCTCAAGAAGTGTTTAGCTGACGAGAACCTTCACATTCCACTTGATGAAGTTCAAGTTGATGAATCTATGCATTTCGTTGAGAAGCCTGTTGAGATTATGGATCGCGAGGTTAAGCAAACCAAGCGCAGTCGCATCCCTATCGTGAAAATTCGTTGGGAGTCCAAGCGCGGAGCCGAGTTTACATGGGAAAGGGAAGATCAAATGAAGATCAAGTACCCGCACCTGTTCTCTGCGCAACCTACTTCGAGATAAATTTCGGGACGAAATTTCTTAAAGTAGGGGAGACTGTGACATCTGCCCCGATCCGACCCGACCCAGGTACCCGTTTCTCTGACCCGATCTCTTTCTTTTATGATTTAATATTTATTTATACTTATATTTTACTTTTAATAATAATAATGTATTTTCCTTCCCGCCTTTTTCTCTCTCTTTCTTTCCGCCGTCCCGTCCCTCTCCTTCTCTCTTTCCGCCTTCTTTTCCCTCTTGTCGCCGTCCCACCCTTACGCCTTGTTTCCCTCTTTTTCTTCTAACTCCTTGCTTGTCCTTTGTTCCTTCCCGCCTAAGGTTGTCTGCGCAGCTCCACGCGCCAGACCCCTTACAAGGAATCCTGCGTGAAGACCACCTGTTTCAGCGATACGCGAGACGAACTCTTCTCGCAGCGCGCTAAGAATTGTAATTCTTCTCGCAGCGCGCTAAGAACGGTAGTTCTTCCCGCGACGCGCTAAGGATTTGTAGTTCTTCTCGCAGCGCGCTAAGAATTATAGTTCTTCCCGCGGCGCGCTAGGAATTCTAGTTCCTCCCGCGGCGCGCTAAGAAATGTGATTCTTCCCGCGGCGCGCTTAGAAATGTAGTTCTTTCCGCGACGCGTTAAGGTTGTTTCTGTCTGCCTTCGCGCTCGCGCTCTCTTGACCTTCTGTGTCTGCCTTCGCGCCTTAGCCTTCTCGCGCTAAACCCTTTGAGTTTCTTCTGTTGAATCTAGCCGTTTGCTTTTGTGTTGTCTTATCTTTTGAGCTGTTGACCTAATCTGCTTTATGTCTGAAAAGCCACTTTTGGCGCAGCATGCGCACCAACCCCATTGGTTGGCAGATAAAGTGACTGACATTATCTTTTGAGATCTGCTTTTGCCATGCTTGACCAGTACCTTTATCTGACCCGCCCATGCCTTTTTACTGTTCCCTGTCAGCTTTATCTTGCCCCCTGCAGCTGCCATATCTTTTGATATCTTTTGTTATCTTTTGTTTTGTCTTGTTCTGTTTGTCTTGGAATCTTTTCCCCTTTTTCTGGATTTATGTCTCCTAGGGTTTTCCTATAAATAATAACATTATTTTCCTAACACATCACACACAAAACACTTAATCTCTCCTGTTCTCTTGCCCCTTGCTCTCTCTGCCGTCTTCCTCTCTGCCTCCGTCTTCCTCCCTGTTCTGCCCTGCTTTTCCGGTAATATATATATATATAATAATTTACTTATTAATTATGCTAACTTATAATCAAGACTTAAAACAGATCGTTAAAACAATAATCTTATTTATAGGTTAACTTGTGCTTGTTAAAAGTTGGTTCTTGCTTTATCTTACACCGCATCGTTTATCAAGTGAGTAATCTCGTACCTAATCCCTTTTTGCTTTTAATGTTTTGGGATGTTCATGTGTTCATACAAACTTAGAGTCTTAAACTTGTTTATGAACTTTAGTCGCGCAGTATCCCATGTGTTGAGGACGTAGACTTGGCTGTTTATTTGTATGTGTGGATCATTAACCGTCTTGTCGGTCTATTCCGCAGTTTTCATGGTACCATTAGATGAACACGGGAGAACTATCGTTTATGATTTTCTCTTTTGTATACACATGCACAGTTTGTCTTGTTTGTGAGCTCAATTGTGAGCACTGGCAGTCTTATGAATCTTAGAGTTGGTCCCGATCAGATTACACCCTTGTTGAAAACCAGACATACACATGTTGCGCGCAGATTTATGATTATGTATTGTATTAAACTTGATTTCTCACCAACACGCAAGTGTTTGACGTTTATTTTAACACATGTTCAGGTTTGCAGTAGCTGTTTTGGAGCTTGTGGACACGTAGGAAGTTTTCTTTATTTTGGACCTAGATTAAAATGTATCAAGACAAGTTATTGTTGTTCGAATATTTTGCCTTATAATATATTAATTTATGTTGGTTTATTTATATCTTGTGTTTACCCTGCGCCTGCGCGAATGAATGTATTTATTAAATATTGACACCCAATAGTGTCACGAGTAATGAAACAATATGTGGCGCCCCGATGTATAATCCGCCTTTGGTCGGGGTGTTACAATATCTATCCTAGCAGCGGGAAGGGATCTTCAGGATCAGGCTTCAGGGCCACTTCCACTTGGACCAGCCCCATCAGTAGAGCGTGGCAGTTCAAGGAAAGCTTTGAGGATAGCGAGCCCGTCATCAGCAGCAGCAACTTCGTTTACCTTCTCCACCACCGGATGCGGGAAGGCGGCGTATTGATTTACTGCTTGGTCATATATGGCTTCAGTATCTACATCGAATAAAGGGAAGTTGGAAGGCGGGATGCCTTTCTCAACGAACCCCTGACCAAGCAGGAAGCTGGCCTTTTCCCCATCCTCGTGAGAAGCGTTGAGGGCTGCGCTCATAGCATCGTCGTAAGATGTCTCTGAGAAGACCCGATGCACAACCTACAAAGAAAAATACAAGTGTCAGAACCTTTTCTATTTATAAGGAAAAGCGTGAAGACATGAAGATAGACTTACCTGAGACAACGCTTCTCGAAGAAGCCATTCCTTGGCAACCAGAGCCTCTTGGAGGGCAGCTTGAGCTTCGTTACGGGCACGTTCGGCTTCATTCTTGTTGAGATTGGCAAGCAACACTTCTTTAGCCGCAGCCTCTTCGACGCCCTTGAGCTTACGCTCGGTATGGTCAAGCACCCCCCTCTGGTCCAAGATTTCTTGAAGCTTCTTAGCATCCTCCATCGCCAAGGCATCATGAGCCTGCTGGAGAGCCTCTAATTTGGCTTTAAGTTCTTCATTCTCCACGCGCAGAGGCTCAGCAACAGCTTCAGCCTTGGTGGCCCTCTCGGTTGCGTTCCTCGCAGTTTCCTTAGCCAGCCGAAGCTGTTCATTAACAGCTTGGGCAGCCTTGGAACGGGCCTCGAGTCGTGCCTGAACTTCAACCTCAAGGGCCTTGAAGGCCTTCTCCTTTTCCGCAGCTATAGCGGAAAGCTTTTGGTTCTCCTCCCGGATGGCCCGCGCCTGAGCAACTTCTTTAAGGCGAGCTGCTTTTAACTTGTCGTTTTCACGACAAAGCAGCTCGACGCGCGGCTGCATCCGAGCAAGGAGAACCCGAAGCTCATTGGTTAGCCTACCCTCCTGGTAGCTAGCCATGGCTTCCCCCAACGCACCACTAGGAGCAGCATGACGAGCCCATTCCACGCACTCCACAGGGGTGCGAAGGGTTGTTCCTCGGCGAATGTTCCATCGTGGAACATACACTTCATTGGAATCCGACACTGCAAAAAACAAAAAGCAGTTAGGAAAAGATGATAAAAAATATGTAAAAAAAAAAAAAATGGGCCAAAAGAACCCTACGCACCTGTAGGGTCAATTACAGGCCGATAGCCGCCGAACCCATCACCTGAACCCAATGGAAATCTATCCAAGAGGTCAGGCAGATGGGAAGGTGGCGGAGAGATGCGAGAACCCCCATGCGTACCTGATGTATCGGCCGTCGTTGCCGATGGCGGGGGCATCGTAGCAGCCGCCGCGGTCGCTGCCGCGGAATCCGCAGCAATCGTAACCGCCGGCTCAGTGAAAGATGCTGCAAAAATCGAACTCACGGCCGGCGGTGACGTCATCTCGGCTGGAACAGTCGGCTCAAAGGAGTGAGCAACTGAACCAGCGGGCGCAGGCGCAGCCGCCTGGGTCGTCGCCTCAGGTAGGCTGACCGGGCCTACCGTCATTGGCGTGGAGGTACCACTCTGCGCTCGACCCTGGAATGCGTCAACATCCACGCCTGCGTAAAGAAGATAAGTGTTAACGATATAAAGCTATGAAGATAACAGCTAAAGGAAAGTTGTACCTACGGGTTTTCTTGAGCCTGAAGGTACGGAGTGGCGGGGACGAACCCGATGGAGCCGGCCTCTTTGCGCCGGTTACCGTCGTCTTCTTGGGCTCTCCGGAGGTGACAGTCACAACCTCCGGAGCAGTGGTCTTATCGCCACCGGGATTCCCCGCCACCTCTTCGCTCTCGGTCTCCGAATCAGACCGAGGCGCTGGATCGGCAGTGGAGGCCTTCTCCTTCCCCTTCCCGCCGGCAGCCTTCTTCTTCCGCACCAACGGAGGACCATCTGCGGATTCCTCATCAGAACAAACGATTAGAGGAATTCCAGCAGAGGTTTCAACATTGAGGGGTCGAGGGTCGAAGAGCGCCTTACCTGGCCGACGGGCGCTAAGGATTTCATGGCCTAGTGGATAGACCTCCACGAACCGATCCGCCGTTTGTTCGAGGATGGGCAACTCGTTCTCGTCCAGAGCGCGAGTACCCATCCGGGCGGGACCGTCAGCCTCCCGCGGATTAAGGAGCGACTGCAGGTCGTTCCCCTCTGAAATAAACAGAGAAATAAAAAGTTAGAAGAAATTTCAAAATCAACAAAAGGGAAAAAGGCATACCGTAAGGAACAGAGTTCGAACCGTATTCGAGGACGATCGGAATCTTGCGCGCATCAGCCTCCTTCCACACGCGGCTCATCCCCAGCATCACCATCCCGGATTCCGCAAACCGGTAAACCGGAGATTGGACCCGAGATATCTTCGCAAACCATTCCGCCTCCTGGTAGCTGGAGGCGTGAAGGCTTGGGAGAGCTTGCCCATTCTTAAACTTCATGGCAATAGGGATAGCGCGAGCGGATATGAAGAAGAACTCCCTCTTCCACGAGCGAAGGCTGCGCTCGGTCGCGCAAATCTTCAAACCCTTAATCCGGGTTGTCAACGTGTACCACCCCTGGATGCACCTCCAAGTGTAGAAGGTCATCAGGCGGTCAACGTAGGGCTCAACGCCCAAAATCCGGCACACCCACTCGAAGTGGCGAATCTTGGCGATCGCCATGGGGTGCAACTCGGTCAGATGAACACCGTGCCTCTCGAGGACACGGTAAACAAACTTTGTCAATGGGAACCTAAGATTCCCATAAACAAAGAATGCTGCATAAACCCCGATCTTGCCTCTGGAGGCATCGTACACAGTATGATGGGGTTCAGGAAACTCAGGCTCGAGAGACTCGAGCATGAACTTCCTGACGACATACCGGTACAGATCGCCAGGCAGAGCACACTGGCACTCACCAGCAGTACTCTTGTCATCGGCTATGGATTCAACATCACGAGACGACATCTTGTGAAGGAAAGAAGAAAACGATTTCGGGAGAATGCTTGCCTGAAAAGGGGAGTATTCGCCGGAAATCGCTTAAGAGATGAAGAGAAGAGTGAGTGTGGATTACAAAGAACCCTCTCCCCCTTTATATACTAATCGCAATTAATGCGATGAAATCAATGCGGAGGAGAGAGAAATCGAAGGTGCAATGAAACTATGACACGTGGCAAAAAGCAAGCTGGCAACAGCTGTTGACAGGACGCATACCATTAATTTCGCGGCCACGCGCCCGAAAAATCGCGCCCACGCGCCTGAAAAAGCGTCTGGAATGACCATGTACTGTCACGTCACCATAACTTCCTGCACGATCTGACACAGTCAGAAGAAACCGTCGCACGACGTTTCAGAGTTTTGGACTGTTCTTATCTTTCCACCAACTCTTCGAATTTCAAAATTCAAAATTCAAAAATATCAAAAAGTAGGTGGGAAACTACCCCCCTTACCTTGGCGAACAAGTAACCGTAAGACGGATGCGGGTACAGTGTTAAGGCAAAACCCTTCACATACCTAGCACCCGCAGGGAATTGAAGCCAAGAAAACCTTGGCGAACAAGTAACCGTAAGACGGATGCGGGTACAGTGTTAAGGTAAAACCCTTCACATACCTAACACCCGCAGGGAATTGAAGCCAAGAAAACCTTGGCGAACAAGTAACCGTAAGACGGATGCGGGTACAGTGTTAAGGCAAAACCCTTCACATACCTAGCACCCGCAGGGAATTGAAGCCAAGTACCTCGGCAACCAAGTAACTATAAGACGGGTGCGGGTACAGTGTAAAGGCAAAACCCTTCACAAACCTAGCACCCGCAGGGAATTGACGCCAGGAATACCTTGGAAGTAAAATAACCGTAAGACGAGCGCAGGTACAGTGTTAAGGCAAAACCCTTCACATACCTAGCGCTCCGCTGGGAATTGAAACCAAGAAGGATCTTCTGGGCAATGCTTGCGGAAACGGAAATAACATCCCCGCATAGCGGGAACGTCGAGAACTACGTTGTTTGAAGCTCCAGGATGGAACTGGTGGTCTTAACATAATTGATCACTATGTTCAAAACCACCAAAACCTCATGGAGAATCCACACAAGTGGGACTCAACGCTCCTGACGTGCGAGGAGGTTACAGCCTACCCGCATCATACCCAAAGACCAAGCAGGAAACTCGGGAATTTCTGCAAGTGACAAGGACTTCCACGGGAAGAATCCCCATGGAAAACCTTAAAAAAACCCTTTTCAAAACCCTCTGCTTAAGTCCAAAAGTTCACCTCACTTTATTAAACACTCATGAGAAGAACATTGGACTGGGGGGACTTGAAGAGGTAGGTCCCAGCAGAGTCCAGTTGGACCCGCAAGACTCACCTTGAAGAGGGACGTCTGCGCAGAAACCAACTGGATCCGCAGGACCAACCATGCTCAGAGAAGTGACGTCCTTACGCGCAGTACGCAAGCTGGTCCCGCAGGAAATGCCTCCCGATGGTGAAGGACTCCGCCTGTCCCCGCAGCCTCGGATACAAGCCATCAGGGAAGGCCACCCGCGCAGCAAGGCTACACGCACAAGGCACTTAGCTCTCAATCACTCAGTGTCACCTGAAGGAATGAGCGAAGCCGGGAACAATCCCGCACAAGGGCGGGAGGGGGAATACTCCCGCCCAAATAAGCCAGTCCGTACGATACGGGAAGATCTTCTGTACTGTACCTGACGAGGTATGGGAAAAAGATCTGACTAAAGATACGACAGCTTATTGACAACAGTATGGCGAGCAGCATGCTCCTGTACTGTCACTATTGGCCGCTGCCTACTCACCAACTACTGCCATACCACGTGCGTAGCCGCCAGTTGGTGGAAAAGGAATAGTACACAGCAGGCCTGGTCACTATCAGCCGCTGCCTACCCACCAACTACCAGCAGGGCACGTGCGTAAGCCACTGTTGGTGGAACAGGAACACTGTTGCAGCCGGCCACACCTCCTTGGAAACCTACCTTCGGCTATAAATACCACAAATGGTATGACCATCTCATCTTATCTTGTATCATCATATTATACCTGATATCTGCTCTAGCAATCTCTTAATATACATTTATATTTAAAGAGCAATCTAGTCTGATTCTCACGCCTGAGGGTGGTCACAAGGAGGAACCCCCCCCCCCTTCTCAGTGACAAGCTCACGGTGTCTGTTTTGCAGGTTATCAGAAGAACCATCTTCTCAGGGTCTCACCCCTCGTGGGAAACATCTATCTAACCCCCAGGTTACCAGTAATCTGACAGGGGTTCACTTAGTGTTTCTTCACAATATCTATCTAAAAACCTGTTTACCTTACATGTAACGAGAAACAAGTATACGGCAAATATAAATTATGATTTTACTTAGTTTGAGACTAATATCATCGGCATAATACTTGTAGTATAACAATATGTCAATATCGCCCTTGTTATTTTGTTAGAAAGAATATTTATATTTATTTTTTAATAGTTGACCGTCAATTTGGTGTCCATACTTGTACCATTTGTCCATTTATGCTATATAGTTATGACCTTATGACACCCTATACATCAGCTAACTAGATAATTAATTATATTTAAACTAGTTTTATAAACTAGAGTCTGACTTGATCGAATTAAACAAGTAGTTTACTTGCAACATATTGGCGTTTGTGGTGTTTTCTTGTATTTAACAACATTTTATGTTATATTCGAAATTCAATTTTAAAAAATGACATGCTTCCCCAACGGTCTAGTTATCCATTAAATTTGTCTCAACTTTCATTGTATTATATGGAAAAAAAATCATTTAACCCATTTTAGTAATTAATTATATAATATTTTTAGATACATATAAACTTACACGTTTATAATTTTCATGCAACACTATTTTTACAACAAAGAAATATGCAAATTGATTTGGTGATGTGTCCGTTATGTGATGAGTATCAAGAAACAGTAGAGCATATGTTCACGGCTTGCAGCTTCTCTAATGATATTTAGGCTGCGAATTGCGATTACTTTATGGTGCCGATTGCCATCTATCTATGCCTTTTCGTTTAGAGATCTTATGAGTTTGCACGATGGTGTGAAGGGGTTCGAACAAGATTAAAAAGATGGTGTGGTTGGTTTTGCTATTGCAAGTTGGGCAATTTTAAAAGCTAGAAAAAAAAAACTGTCTTCAAGCAGAAAAAAGGTAGACGTTAAATTGTGAAAATCTAGTCAAACAATTAGTTTGGTTTCCCACTTATAGTCGGCTGACTAAAAAAAGACGATTCAAATTTCAAAAGCACCCAACTAGATCAACTCTATAGGTGGTTCCTAGTCAACCGGCCGCTCCAATTCTAATAACATTGTACTTAGGTTCTAAGACCATGCGTAGTCAAAACGCTTCATCCTTGGGCATTTTGCGTCATGTGGCACCCCGTCAACAATAGAAAATTTTGCAAAAAATGGTGTGTAGCGGGTAAAACAACGCAACTCTCCTATAATAATTACATATATTACTCTGTCTCTCCCCTCCTCACACACAATTTTATCAAAATTTGTGCCTATATAACGTTTTGTGGGAAACGCCTGGCCCAAAATGCCAAGCCAAAAAGTCAGAGGGGGGGGGGGGGGTTATGCCTCTGGCGTTGTCACTCCAAAACGCCACAATCGGCATGGACTACGGATGGTGTAAGAAGCCTATGTTTTATACCATATTTCAATAAAATACACTCACTCTAATACCTAGAATTTATTTTAAGTATTTTATTGTAGTAAATTGAGGAAACATAATGAATAACTGGAGTGTACAAAGGACTATAAAACATTCAAATGGGAAAAACCATATACAAAACGACACATTTAGATTACTTTACGACAAACCAATATTTTCGAGTGTAATTATCATTGACATCTAAGGCAATGTGTAATGGGCGTGCGTTAGGGCGAAAAGTGGGCGAAAGGGGGCGCAAACCCCCCCCCCCCCCGGGCGATATGTGGGCGATAAAGGGCGGAGTTCTTTTGTCGCCGGCTTGAAGAAGAAAATAATAATATTATATTAAACCATTTTCAAACCAATTAAAAATACCATTTTCACCAGTTAAAAAAAATAAATTAAAAACTTAATATAAATATAAAACCAATTAAACCATTTTCACCATATCATACACAAACTCAAACATAAAAATACCAATCATTTTCATCATTTCATACTTCTTCAAACTTAATGGGTTTCCCGGATTCCACGAATTCAAACTCAATAGTTTTTTTATTTATATTTTTATATGTATTTTGTTGTGGTGTGTTTTTTTATTATAATTTATTTTTATTATTGGTGTGTTTTTTTTTAGTTTTATGTATTTTTTGTATTTAATTTTTAATTTTAATACATTTTTATTTAATTATTTAGATAAATTGGTTTTTATTTGTTTAGTTTAATTATAAAAAAAATAAAAAAAGATACTGGGAACCCAATTTGTAGCTCCTACACCGTTACACCCCAAAAACAAATTTACACTCCTTGCTGACTGGGCGCCACGTGTCGCAAATCGCCCTTATTTGTAACCCATTCACTACGCATAGCCTAAGGCTCTAACTCGGGTGTGTCCATCTGGACCATCTCAGTTAAATATACAAATTTTGTACTAATCATTTCTATTTTTCTATTCTAACTTCACTATTTTAAACGACAGTTATTATCTTTTATGTGTTAATAAGATTTTCTAATAATATAGACAATGTTACCTTCGATTTAAATGTTCAATTAAATTAAATCAAAAGGCACACCCGTTGGGGCCTAAAAAGGTTCATGGTTCTCTAACTCGTTTCATTCATTTTGCAACATTGTGTTTTGTCAATCTACCTTATGAAAGTCGAACTCTTTCCTTCCTTTAGAACATAAACTTGTTAGTAACCCTCGAACAAAGATGATATTCCTAGAATTATTATTAGGCCATTTGATGGTGATGATTAAGATCCACAAGTCCATGCATAGCTTCCATGTTAGATTAGTGTGGTGACCACAATCATGTGTTGTGTAACTATTATGCGGCTGTACCTAGGGGTGTTCTTCGGGTTTGTTTTCCGGGTTTCGGGTTTTTTGGGTCGGGTTCTTCGGGTTTCCAAGTTTTAAATCTTGACCCAAAACCCAACCCGAATCTCTCACAGGTTTTTTGGGTTCGGGTAATTCGGGTTCGGGTTTTTTCGGGTTGGGTTAATCGGGTTTCGGGTATCATAGTAAACAAAATAAAAAAACAAAAAATTTTAAAAACTACAATGCTAAAATTAAAATAACATATTATTCTTTGCTCGTAAGCAAACAATCAAATAATAAATCAACATAACTTGATAAAACAATCTAAAAGAAGAATAAAACTAACTCGAACCATAATTGCTTTCAATCGGGCGTGATTTAGTTGTTCAATTACGGTTGCTATTAGTAATAAATGGAACACATAAAGTAACAATAAACAATCAATCTATAATAATTGTAATGACAACAATCGATTATGACTAGGTTTTGATAACTTTAGTGGCTAAGACTAAGCCTATTATACATAAATATATATATTTAATTTCAAAACTAAAAGTTTATTCGGGTTAACCCGAAACTTATAAATCAAACCCGAGAACCAACCCGAATTACTTTGGTTCGGGTTAGTATTTTCTCGGGTTCGGGTTTTTTCGGGTCAGGTTAGTTCGGATTTGGGTACATGTTTTATCAGGTCGGGTTTCGGGTTTCGGGTATAGGTGACAGCCCTATTTGTACCAAGAGAAATGATGTGTTTGAAATGAATAAATAAGTTGAGTTTGTTCCATTCGAGTTTATAAACAATAAAAAGAAGTTTAATGACAGGTAGCGTATAAATACTTAAAATTATTAAAATTCTAAAAAAGTTGTTTTAACTTTCTACATTTTACATATTATATATACTAATCATTATTGATAGGGGCCTTACTACCATGCCGGTTCCCAATTAAATATGCACGGACGGAACTACACAATGTAGCGTTCTTGGGTCTCTCATCCACCGGGTGTCGACTAGGCTACTTTATATATAGGTGTGGTCCGTGTCCGTCTATGTCTCCAATTTTCAATTAAAACAAGTAAGAAAATTGGAAAACTTGAACTGTTTTATTTAAGCTATATTGAAAATTGGACTAAGTACATATAAGAAAATATATATGATGTATATTTTCAAGAGAAATTTAATATGGAATAGAGAAAAAATAAAAGAAAAAACTAATGCGTTGGTATAATAAATATATAAAAGAAACTTAAATGCTAGAGAAGGGTTACAGCAATTAAACAGAATATTATTGGAAAGTCAAATATTAGATACTAGAATATGTATAAACATGAACATTGAACAATATTGCACATGTAACATATACCTCGTATGATTGTCAATTTTATCTATGTTTTAAATGCATGATGTACAGTGTATCCTTCCCAAAAGCTATAAACAATAGACGGCTAACAAACTTTGCCTTCGTAATGACCGTATTTTGCTTCACCTGCTTTCCGGTCGAGGTTGAATTTTACGACATGTAAACTAATTGGTTTCATCATGTTGACTTAAAGTAACGTTTAGTTTTGACATTTTGCTATTTCAATGTATGAGTCTTAATGGTTCGGCTGAAGTTCAAACTGAGATGATCTTTATTCTTTAAAACCGTATCAAACAGTTTAGTTTTGGACTGATTTCGAAAGCATTTAGTATCAAACCAAGCAATCTTTAAAACGATGATGGAGTGGGCCGAAATCAATTGCATAGCAAACTAATCCAAGGCGTCACAATTTGGTATATATTTTGGGGGCATGAAAAGATCTTCAGTGGTGTACTGGTGTTAATTACGTATTTGGGGGTCACGTAATCAACTTATTTATCATACGTATAAATTAATTACGCAGTATAAATGTATAATAGCTTCTCAAATGTAGCGTTTGAGTAAAGGATAATATGAATTTTTATTACTAAAAAAAGAATGATATGAAATTTTACATTAATTAAATTATTAAAATACGAGGCTCCGTCATCCGTGGCATTCCCATGAGCCATGACTGCTTTTTAGTTTCACTGTTGATTTGCCGTCGTCAAGTTGTTGGTTCCTCGAACTTCGAAGAACACCAAACCACAAACAGCCTTCCTACGTAATTAATTTAACTCCATGTTCTTTCCTTCTTACGAGGTTACCCCGCACGCTACCTTCTCTCTCACTTCTCCAACCCATTATTTATAACAACTCAACTTTAAGTAATTATATCTCAAACAAGTCAACAACAAACAATGTCAACCAGATGTAGAAGATCAGTCAAATGGCACACTTCACCCCTACCACCTACACCTATAATATTCACCAACTTACCCAGAAGACATACTACTCGCCGTAGGAAAACAAGAGCCACTGGTAATAAACAACCAGTGGAGGTTATAGAGACTTATAATTACAAGGGGAAGCTTGAGAGCTTGTTTGGTGTGGAGAGAGAGTTTACGCGTTCTCCGGTGGTGGTGGAAGATGATGGTGGTGAGGTGGAGATGTTGAGGGAGGAGTGTAATGTTTTGAGGATGGAAAGGAAGCAAGTGTTGAAGAAGTTGAAGAAGAATCAAGTTCGAATTGAAAGAACGCTCAAATCTGCTTTGAAAAGTGTTGCATCGGTAAGCTGTTCTTTTGATTATTATTATTATTATTATTATTATTATTATTATTAGTATTGTTTTAAAGTTTGTCTTATGATATTATCATTGATCGTAAGCGAGTTGTGCTGGGCCAACTTCGAGCTCGAATAAGCTCGGCTTGTTTTGATCTTTATATCTAAAGTTTGAAATAAAGCTCAAGCTCGCCTTGTTTATTTTTAAGGCTCGTGCTCAACTATTTTTATTTATGAGAGTTGGAACTCGACTTGTTTGTTATTATTATTAATAATATATACAATGCTAATTATATCTAGATACGTTTTTAATTAACTAATTTTACCTCCTTATAACTTATAGGTGTTTGGAAAAGTTTGGTTTTGTGAGTGTATAAGTTATAAATTACAACTTTGTAATTTATTAACTTAATAAGTCATAAGGAGGTTAAGGAGGTAAAATAAGGAATCCGAACACCCACTAAAGTTGTTATGTTTTAATACATATTATGTCGTTACTTTTTATAAAATAATAATAATGTTAATTATATAAATTTATACTAAATATTGTTTAAAAAGTATACAAGTAACTGGCCTAGTTAAGCTTGTGAACAAACTGGAACTCGATAAGTGAAGTTCGGGTTTGGACTCGTTTTCTTAAACTAAGCTTTTATTAGGCTCGAGCTTGTTTAGGAAGCTAATGCACCAAATGTTTTACAGGGAAGAAATAAGCTTTGTGAAGGGAAGAACACAGAAGTGGTGTTGGAGGAAGAAATAAAAAAGCTAACAGAGAAACTAGAGGAGTTGCAGATTAACTACATTGGTGAAGTCAACGGTGATTGCTCAATGTTGACTCGAAAAAGTCAAAAGTCAAAGGGAATTCTAGATCAGATGGAGAAAGATTACAGATTAATCGTTAACAATTCTGTTGCGGGTTCTGCTTCGACCTCAAAACGAATCAATTATAGTGGCCATTTGTCTTTTTCTAACAGATTCTATGATCAAGCAAAGGTAGTTAGTTATAAATCAAATGATCACATTTTCTTGTTTTTCTTGCTATAAATCAAGAAAACACTTTTTGTGACAGGAGCCATTGGTGCCACGAGAAACTGGCAACAAATGCTCGGGCCGGTGCAAGTTGTTGGTGAGGCGGATGGCAGAGCAAGTGCGAGGAGATACCGAACAATGGTCACAAATGCAGGAGATGCTTGGACAGTTGAGACAAGAAATGCAAGAGCTTCAAACTTCAAAAGACTTTTGGGAGACTCAAGCTCTTGCTTCCAATCAAGAAATCCAATCCCTAATGACCAATGTAAGCACACTCGCGTTCGTGTGTATATATGTTGGTAGGGTTGGCAAAACGTGTCTAGTCGTGCTAAACAATAATTGTTTATTGTTTTGGTGATTTAAGGTTGACGAATGGAGGGAGAAGGCAGTCGAGTATGAAGCAAAGGCTAACACGCTTCAAACCGAGTTTAATATGGTGATGGGTGAACTTGAGAAGTTGAAGAAAGATCAAGTGAAAGAACTTGATTTGACCCCCAAAAACGTTATTATATCTTTAGGTAAACAAATCGAACGTGAGGTGAAGAATGGGTTGAGTTGTCGAATGAAGGGACAATGTGATGCCATCAATAGTAAGAAAGACTCACAACTATCGTCACTCCGGAAACAACTTGTAAAGGAGAAACGGATATTGAGTTCGCGATGGAAGGAAAACCGGTTAAATAATAATGAAATGTTGAGTGACGGGAGTCGTAAATGGCGTAACTTGGTTAGATCTCCGTTTAAAGATATTGGTAATTCTTCATCATCATCAATGGTATGGTAAGGTAGAAAAATGATGCAATTTTCCCTTTGCATTGCCCTGAGTTGCAAAAATAAAATATTAGTTTTTGAAAACTGTTTTTTTGTCGTGTTTATGGTGTATCAGTTTTCTATTTTAGCTTAATAATACGATTGTTCGTTATGGTTTGAAATTTGAATACTTATGAAAGTCGGATGATTTGTATCTATGAATGCAACTTTTAAAGGTGGTTCATTTTAGTTAGTTGTTTTAGGTGCATTTATTATTCGAATCGTTTCCAAAATTTCAAATTTTGCTTTTAGTCGAAAATCACAACTTCAAATTTCAATCACCAATTCAACATTCGTTTCGATTTTTGATACATAGTATTTGTGGTTTTCGATTCAAAATTCGAATTATAACTAAAAACTTAAGGTTGTTTCAGTTATGTTCCACTTAGTACAAATTTTGCATGATTGGAAACCATGCTGAAGAGGTAGGTCCCAGCAGAGCCCAGTTGGACCCACAAGACTCACCTTGAAGAGGGACGTCTGCGCAAGGACCAACTGGTTCCGCAGGACTCACCATGCTCAGAGATGAAGACCTTACGCGCAGTACGCCAGCTGTTCCCGCAGGGAAAGCCTCCCAATGGTGAAGTACCCCGCCTGTCCCCGCAGCTGCGGATACAAGCCATCAGGGAAGGCTACCCGCACTAATAGCAAGGCTACACGCACAAGGCACTAAAATAATTCAGTGTCACCTGAAGGAATGAGCAAGGCGGGAATACTCCCGCCCAAATGAGCCAGTCCGTATGCTTCTGGATGATCTTTTGTACTATACCTGCCAAGGTATGGACAAAATAGACAAGATCTGACCAAAGCAGCCCATGAACCAATCACAGGGTGACAGCTCACCGACAACAGTACGAGGAGCATGCTCTAGTACTGTTTGTCACTATTAGCCGCTGCCTACTCACCAACCCTTGTCGTGGCACGCACATAGCCTGCAGTTGGTGGAAAGGGAACAGTACACAGCCGGCCTTGTCACTATCAGCCTGCCTACCCACCAACCAGCATGGCACGTGCGTAGCCCATAGTTGGTAGAACAGGAATATTATACAGCTGGCTGTACCTGCTTGGAAACCTACCTTCGGCTATAAATACTCCAACACCTTGGAACGGTAGGATCACCTTGTATCTTACCTTCACTAGCTATTTCTCTCAATATATACTTATATTCAGAGCAACCTAGTCTGATTCTCATGCCGGAGGGTGGTCACAAGGAGGAACCCCCATTCTTAGTGACGAGCTCACGGTGTCTGTTTTGCAGGTCATCTGAAGAACATCCTTCTTTGCCGGACCTAACCCTCGTGGGAAACATTACTTAACCCCTAGATTATCCATAATCTGCCCGGGGTCGCTTAGTGTTTCTTCATTGGCGCCATCCGTGCATAAAAGCTAGAACTAATTCTCAGTTTTTTCAAAACTTCTGAAAAAATGGTTAACGTTACTCCGGTCCCAAGGCCAGTAAGTGACCAAGAAACCCCGGTAACCACAACCTCAGCTACTGGGGGAACACCGGCGGTTACACAAATTTTACGAACACTACCCCGGTTACCCAAGCCGGGGCAAGTGCAGTAAACAATATTTCACTGGGGTTCACTGATGCCCAGTTGGAGAAACAGACGAGGCTCCCTCGCCAAACACTCGATCAAGTTAAGGCGTGGGCCGAAGCACGTCAGAAGGAATTCCAAGCTGAGTTGGATGAACGCTTGCGTTCACTCCAACAGGCTGACGAATTCGGAAGCACTCGACAACAGCTCAACATGAACAGTGAGTGCGAGTACTCGGACGATGATCGAGAGGAATCCGACACTGACGCGAACCCTCGCCATAGGGCGAAAGGGAAGCGTAAAGAAGCGGACTTCCAACCAAGAAGGAATTTCGGAGAAACCTTCAAACCAAGGAACGCGGGGGGAAACCCACGCGACTTCTCCAAAACTTTTAGACCAACTGCTGCAAATGCGGGAACATCCAAGTTTGCAAGGGACATTGCGGAAGCAATCGCTCCGATAAGTGCCAAACAGATGTCCAACATCGGCACTTATGATGGTCTATCCGACCCAGATGATCACTTGAACAGATTCATAGCGGGGGCAACCGTCAGTAACTGGACGGAACCCACGTGGTGTTACATGTTCCAGATGACGCTGGTTGGAGCGGCCAGGGCGTGGTTTGATCGTTTACCGGTCCACCACATCTATGATTGGGCGGACTTTCAACACAAGTTCAGCCAACACTTCAGTCAACAGAGGAAATATACTGAAGAGCAGTGGACGATCCTCAACTGCGTGAGAGAGGAAGATGAATCTTTACTAGACTTCATCACTCGCTTCAACTCCAAAAAGCTGAGTCTCGGCAACATAAGTGAAGATCTTGTTCGCGCCGCTTTCATCCAGGGCGCCGAATACCCAGAGCTTATCCGCACGTTGACGGGTAAGGACGGCATGCCATCCACATGGGATGCCATCATGACGGCAGCTAAGCGCTTTGCCGAGACGGAGAAGCAACTGGGTAGGGATCTTCCCCAGAGTACACACCTCTACACGCAGAGGACCAGAGAAAACAATGTTCGGATCGCCCGGCAGAACAAAAAGAGGAAGCTAGGTATTTGGCAGTCAAGGGTAAACTTTGACACCTCATCCAGCTCTCGCCCTCTTGTTGGCGGAAGGGATAACACGCACCCTTCATGCCGAAAACACCGGTGGATGCCACTCACCAAAAGCGACACGGAGATATTTGCCACCGAAAAACTACCATGGCCAAAAGCTCCAATGATCCGGCAGCGACCTAATACGGATCAGAGCAAATCCTGTGACTTCCACGGGACAAAGGGTCACAATACAGAGGAGTGTACATCCTTGAAGGATATTGTTGAAACATTCGTCAAGGATGGAAGACTTGCACACCTTGTGGCATCAATCAAGAATGGAGGAAGGAATGATAACCGGTATAAAGGCAACGGACGAAAGCCCGTTGACATCAGCATCCACATGGTTCATGGCAACATCAGAGGAAGAAAAAGACGAACGACAGAACCATGCGAATGGAAGGAAGCTGAGGTGCGCTTCCCGCGAGTGCCAGGAGGACCCAGCAAGGAAGGCCCTATCGTCATCAAAAGCCAGCTGGGGCATTACATAACTTCCCGCACTCTTGCTGACGACGGCGCCTCGTCAACGGTTATGTACATGCAGTTCTTTGACAAGCTAGACGACGAAGACAAAGAACTCCTGGAAACGGTTTACGCCTCAATGGAAGGGTTCGACGGCAGCACAAACACCCCTTTGGGTATCCTATCTTTCCCCGTCATCCTCACCGACGGGAAATACTCCCGCACAGAAGACGTGGACTTCGTCGTAATGAGGAAGCCACATCACACATACGACATTCTCTTCGGGAGAGACGGGATGGCAAGATTCAACGCCGTGGTATCTTCAGTCCACGGCATGATGGGATGGCCAACTGCTGAGGGTGTAGCGATGATCACCGGTATCCCCCAGACTTTGGTGAGTGATAACGGCACCAACTTTGCTGACAAGAAGCTACAAAAGTGGCTGGTGAGTGATAACGGCACCAACTTTGATAACGGCACCAACTTTACCTCAGTGGCACACCCGCAAGGTAACGGTGAGGTGGAAAGACCAAATAAAAGCATCGTCGAAGGCGTAAAGAAAAGACTCCTGGAACACAGATCCGGCTGGGTAGACGAAGTTCCACACGTCCTTTGGGCAAACAGAACGCTGAAAAAGGCCAGTACGGGAGAAACCCCGTTCAGCCTCACTTATGGCACTAAAGCCATGGTCCCCGTCGAAATTGGTTTGCCCTCACCAAGGGTCTTGATTCAGCCAGAAGACAATGATGCGGAAAGACGGTTAGACCTTATGCTAACCGAGGAACGCAGAGACTTAGCCGCAGCGCGTGAAGAAAACTACAAGCGACAATGTAAGGCCCCGTTACCGGTAACCCTACTTTCGTGTTGGATTTACTCATAAACACAGTTCTAAATATCAGAGTTAATTAAAACATTTATGCGGAATATAAAACTTTCATTAAACATTACATAATTCATAACTTATCTCAAAACATCCTTTGTCTTTCACATTAAAGCATTAAAATTAGAACATTATAAGTCTTCAGATGCCAGACTCTTGTTCAGTGCCATGTGTCTCCTCAAGCGAGCTGCCTCATCCGACTCACCTGCGTGCATACTAAAAGTCAGCTACGCTGAGTGAGTTCTAGATAATCACATAATCATACCATTCACATAACATTACATTCTTTCATTCATACTTTCATACTTTCATACTTTCTTACTTTCTTACTTTCTTTTGTATTAACTTACCTTCATATCTTACGTTATAAAGAGCATTACGCCCTACATTCCTCGAGTATTATTAGGGCTCGGTACCCTCTTTCCTCGAGTATTATTAGGGCTCGGTACCCTCTTTCCTCGAGTATTATTAGGGCTCGGTACCCTCTTTCCTCGAGTATTATTAGGGCTCGGTACCCTCTTTCCTCGAATATTAGTAGGGTTCGGTTCCCTAGTTCTCGAATATTAGTAGGGTTCGATTCCCTCTTCGTTACCATACAACCATACATCATACCTCGAGTATTATTAGGGCTCGGTACCCTTTCCGTAACCATACAACCATACATTATCATTTCTTTCTTTAATTATCTCTATCACGTTCATATAAATAAACATACATAACATACTTACCTTATACATAGCGTTACAACCTGACAGTACGTGCAATATCCGAAGATCGTTCACGTATCATCAAGCAATCATTCATACATTTCACATTATCCACATAAGCATACACTTATCTCTTAGGATAAGCGTATTAACAAACATATTGAGTATGCACACAGCCCCGAAAATATAACACATAAATGGGGCTAGAAACTCACCTGAACACGGTTACATTCACCGTTAATCGTAATCCCTTTCTTCAGCTGTGCACGGCTGACTGTATAACAAGTATACGTATCAATTAACTACCACTTCTCATAATGTATTTCTATCTTTATATGACCCACAACGAACGGGGGTCCGGGGGCAGCGCCCCTTGCAGCGGGGTCTAGGGGCGGCAGCCCCTAGCAGGGTCCAAGGGGCAGAGCCCCTGGCTGGGGTCGAGCTGCTAGGTCAGCTTGGAAAAATTTTATTTCCATTAACTGTCTTAACACATTTTTCATTAGGTTTTTAATTTATTTTCTAATCGAACTTGGCTTTAGGCGAAGTTAAACCTTAGGCGAACTTAGCTTTAGGCGAAGTTAAACCTTCGGCGAACTTAGCTTTAGGCGAAGTTAAACCTTAGACGAACTTAGCTTTAGACGAAGTTGTCATCAGGCGAACTTGGCTTTAGGCGAAGTTAAGCCTCAGGCGAACTTAGCTCTAGGCGAAGTTGTCATCAGGCGAACTTAGCTTTAGGCGAAGTTAAGCCTCAGGCGAACTTAGCTCTAGGCGAAGTTGTCATCAGGCGAACTTAGCTTTAGGCGAAGTTGCCATCAGGCGAACTTAGCTTGCAGGCGAAGTTCATCAGGCGAACTTGGCTTGCAGGCGAAGTTCATCGCTTTGAAGGCGAAGTTGCCCAGATAGCCGCAGTTTCGGTTTCTGTCCAACATTTCGAGCGATTTTAACACCCTTGTTACGGTTCAACATCACCCACTACGCTTCCCGACCATTTTCGGTCGTTTATACACTAAAAGCTCGGATCTTTAAACTTCAAAGATCAAGAATCATACCTTTTTGAGCTTGTTTGGGTCTTGTTTATTTTCTTAATCACAACTAGTCTCTCTCTCTCACACTCTCGGATCTCGCCTCTCTCTTCCGGCCGCCGGCGGTTGAGGTGTGTGGTGTGTGTGTTTTGGAAGTGTTAGAGAGTATGGTAAAAATGAAGATATTTTGGGATTTTGGGGGTATTTATATCCCTGAAATCCCATTCTCATTTAACCCATCTCAATTAATCCAAGTCCAAGACCCGCTCCTTACCCGATATTAATTAATTACGCGAAATCACTAAACATATCTTCCTTTATTCATCATTAAAATTTTAGGATGTTACAGACAAATGCAAAAGTACTACAACACGCGGGTAAAACTCTGCAACTTCAATGTAGGAGACTACATATTGCGTAACAACGAGGCTTCAAACCAAGAGCGCCCAGGAAAACTGGCACCGGTCTGGGAAGGACCGTACATTATCAAAGAAGTTTTGGGAAAAGGCGCATACCGGCTCGAAAGGCTCGATGGCACTCCTATCCCAAGAACATGGAACGGAGCTCAATTACGCAAATGTTACATGTAGATCAATTCCAAACTTGTAAAGAAAAGGCCTAGAGCCACTTCTAATGGAAATGATTCTCCTTTCACATTGTGTTGATAGCCTTACCTTTATACTTATGAACTTTCCACACTGATGCCGGTATTCATCGCATAAATATGGGAAGAAGTAAGTCGTTGCGTGTGGAAGGCGGCAAAACCCGCATAAACACATAAAACGGTAAAAATTTCTAAGGAAAACCTTCACGCAGGTCAGCTATAGGTGAAGTCTGGTCATCCCAATAAATGAAAGTGACGGTCCTACCCGCACAATCATGATAGAGGAAACTGAACATTAACCTATTGGCAACCGTGCGTCGACAGGTTAACTTATTCAAAACACTTAGAAAATTTAAAGAAAAAGATGAGGAAAACTTCCACGCAGGTCAGATATAGGTAAAGTTTAGCCATCCTACTAAGTGAAAGTGACGGTCTTATCCGCACAATCACGAAAGAGGAAGCAAAACTTTAACTTATTATCTGCCACGTTGAAAAGTTAACTTATCTAAGTACTCAAGAAATTGCTAAGTTAAAACAAAATATGCGTGAAATAAACAAGGCAAGGCATTAACAAATAATCTTTATTCCATCAACAATCAAACATTAAAAGAATTGCTGGGTACATACCCGCATACAAGATTAGAAGTCTACAAACATAAAAATCTACTCTAATGGTGGAAAGGGATCTAAAGTATCAAGCTTCAGGACCACTCCCACTTGGACCCGCACCATCAGTAGAGTGTGGCGGTTCAAGGAAAGCTTTGAGGATAGTTAGCCCATCATCAGCAGCAGCAATCTCGTTTACATTCTCCACCACCGGATGCGGGAAGGCGGCATACTGATTCACTGCTTGGTCATACGCAGCTTCAGTATCCACATTGTAAAGAGGGAAGTTGGAAGGCGGAATGCCTTGTTCAACAAACCCTAGACCAAGCAAGAAGCCAGCCTTTTCCCCATCCTCATGAGAAGCGTTGAGGGCTGCGCTCATCGCATCGTCATATGATGTGTTCGTGAACACCCGATGCACAACCTAAAAAACAGAAGTATATCAAAAACTCTTCTAAGTGTAAGGAAAAGCGTAAAGAAATTGTGAAACTGCGCATACCTGCGACAACGCTTCTCGAAGAAGCCATTCCTTTGTAACCAGAGCCTCCTGGAGGGCAGCTTGAGCTTCAATACGGGCGCGTTCGGCTTCGTTCTTTGTAAGGTTGGCAAGCAACACATCTTTGGCTGCAGCCTCTTCGACGCCCTTTAGCTTACGCTCAGTTTGGTCAAGCACCCCCCTTTGGTCCAAGATCTCTTGGAGCTTCTTGGCATCTTCCATGGCCAAAGCATCATGAGCCTGCTGGAGCCTCTCTAATTTGGCTTTAAGTTCCTCATTCTCGATGCGTAAAGGCTCAGCAACAGCTTCAGCCTTGGTGGCCCTCTCGGTTGCGTTCCGTGCAGTTTCCTTGGCCAACCGAAGCTGTTCGTTAACAGCTTGGGCAGCCTTGGAACGGGCCTCGAGCCGGGCCTGAACTTCAACCTCGAGGGCCTTGAAGGCCTTCTCCTTTTCCGCAGCAACGGCGGCAAGCTTCGCATTCTCCTCCCGGATAGCCCGCGCCTGAGCCACTTCAAGGCTACGCGCCGTCTTTAACTTGTCGTTTTCACGACAAAGTAGTTCGACGCGCGGCTGCATCCGGGCGAGGAGGATTCGGAGCTCGTTGGACAGCCTACCTTCCTGGTAGCTGGCCATGGCCTCCCCCAGCGCACCGCTTGGGGCGGCGTGATGCGCCCATTCGACGCACTCCTCAGCAGTCCGGAGGGTCGTTCCCCGGCGGATATTCCACCGAGGAGCGTACACCTCGTTGGAATCACGAACTGCAATAAAACAAAAAACAGTTAAGAGAGAGAAATGATGAAAGGGATATATGCCAAAATAACCCTACGCACCTGTAGGGTCGACAACAGGCCGATAGCCACCAAACCCATCACCTGAACCTAAGGGATATCCATCCAAAAGGTCAAGGAGATGGGAAGGAGGCAAGTATTGGCTAGACGCCCCAACCCCAAACGTACCTGAAGGACTGGCCGTAGTCGCAGGCGCCGGAGGAGGCATGGTGGAGGCTGCCGCGGTGGAAACCAACGGAGGTGAACTCACCGGAGGTGAACTCACAACCGTGGCCGCGGCTGCGGAAGAACCCGCAAGAGAAATCACCGCCGGCTCAGTGATGGATTCTGTGAAAATGGCACTGACAGCCGGCGGGGATAATGTTACAGCTGGAACAGTTGGCTCAACGGGATGAGCAACTGAACCAGTACTGCAAGCAGGCGTAGCCGCCTGGGTCATCGCCTGAAGGTAGGTTGACCAAACCTACCTTCATGGGTCCAGAGCTGCTCCCTCCCGCTCCACTCTGGAATGTCGTAGCATCCACGCCTGCACGAAGACAAGATATATAAGTATAATAGCGGAAAGATATGAAGTTAAAGTTATGTACACTTACGGGTCCTTTTGAGCTTGAAGGTGCGAACAGGCGGGGACGAACCCGATGGAGCCGGCCTCTTCGTACCGGTCACCGTCGTCGTCCTGGGCTGCTCGGAGGTGACAGCCGCTTCAACCTCCGGAGCAGTGGTCTCAACACCACCTGGGTTCCTTGCCGCTTCTTCACTCTCGGTCTCCGACTCAGACCGGTTCCCCTGATCGGCAGTGGAGGCAACCTTCGCCTTGCCCTTCCCGCCGACAGCCTTCTTCTTCGGCGCAAGAAAAGGACCATCTTCGGATTCCTCATCAGAAGATGACAAGATTAGAGGAATTCCAGCAGAGGTTTCAGCATTCAGAGGGCGAGGGTTAAATAGTCTTTTACCTGGCCGCGTGGCGCTCAGTATTTTGTGGCCTGGCGGGTAGGCCTCCACAAACCGATCCGCAGTCTGCGCAAGGATGGGCAACTCGTTCTCGTCAAGAGCACGAGTACCCAACCGAGCGGGACCGTCAGCTTCCCGCGGATGCAGGAGGGACTGCAGGTCATTTCCCTCTGAAATAAAAAGAAAAACAGTTAGAAAAAACCTTAAATCAACAAAGAAGACGGAGCATACCGTAAGGGATAAAGTTCAAACCGTATTCAAGTACGATGGGAATCTATGGCGCATCCGCCCCAGCATCATTCCACACCCTGCTCATACCGAGCATCACCATCCCGGACTCCGGAAAGAGGTAAACCGGAGTCTGGATCCGGGAAATCTTGGAGAACCATTCCGCCTCCTGGTAGTTGGAGGCGTGAAGGCTGGGGAGAGCTCTCCCGTTCTTAAATGTCATCGCTATAGGGACGACACGGGCAGAGATGTAAAAGAACTCCCGCTTCCAAGACCGAAGACTGCGCTCGGTAGCGCAGATCTTCAAACCCTTGATCCGGGTGACCAGGGTATACCAGCCTTGGATGCACCTCCAGGAGTAGAAGGTCATCAGGCGGTCGACGTGGGGATCCACGCCAAGAATGAGGCACACCCATTCAAAATGGCGGATCTTGGCGATCGCCATTGGGTGTACCTCGGTCAGGTGCACACCGTGTCTATCCAGAACACGGTATACAAACTTCGTCAACGGGAACCTAAGATTCCCATAGACGAAGAAGGTGGCATATACCCATATTTTGCCCTTGGAGGTATCGTACACCGTCTGGTGTGGCTCTGGAAATTCATGCTCGAACGGCTCGAGCATGAACTCCCGGACGAGGTACCGGTAAAGCTCGATGGGAAGAGCACACTGGCATTCGCCAGCAGTGCTCTTATCGTCCTTATCGGACGTAGACGTCGGGTTCTCGACATACAAGTCAGACTCCTCGACGGTAGCTTCTGGATCATGAGTAGACGACATGTTTTGGAGGTAAAGAACGATTTCAGGAGAATGCTCGACAGAAAGTTAGAGTATTCGCCGGAAATCGCTTAGAAGAAGAATTAAGAAGTGAAAGTGTGGATTACCGTGAACCCTCTCCCCCTTTATATACTCATCGCAATGAATGCGATGAATTTAATGCGGAGGAGAGAGAAAAGAGCTGGTGCAATGAAACTATGACACGTGGAAAAAGCAAGCTGGCAACAGCTGTTGACGGGACGCGCGCCGTAAAATCCGCACCCACGCGTCCGAAAAATCGCGCCCACGCGCCTGAAAAAGCGTCTGGAATGACCATATACTGTCACGTCGCCATAACTTCCTGCACGTCCTGACACTGTCAGAAGAAACCGTCGGACGACGTTTCAACAGTTTGGACTGTTCTTATCCTTTCACCAACTCTTCGAATTTCAAAAAGATTCAAAAAGATTCAAAAGTAAGCGGGACTATACCCCTTACCGTGGCAACCAAGTAACTATAAGACAGGTGCGAGTACAGTGTCAAGGCAAAACCCTTCACATACTTAGCACCCGCAGGGAATGGACTCCAAGAATACCTTGGAAGTAAGATAAACTATAAGACGAGTGCGGGTACAGTGTCAAGGCGAAACCCTTCACATACTTAGCACTCGCAGGGAATTGAAACCAAGAAGGATCTTCTGGGCCATGCTTGCGGAAAGGGAAATAACATCCCCGCATAGCGGGAACGTTGAGAACTAATTTGTTTGAAGCTCCAGGATGGAATTGGTTCTTTAACATAATTGATCACTATGTTTAAAACTACCGAAACCTCGTGGAGAATCTACACAAGTGAAACTCAACGTTCCTGACTTGCGAGGAGGTTACACACCTACCCGCATCATACCCAAAGATCAAGCAGAAAAGTCGGGAATTTCTGCACGTGACATTAGGGAAATCGCGGGAAGAATCCCCACGGACAACCTTAAAACTAAATCCTTTTCAAAACCCCTTGCTTAAGTCCAAAGTCCACCTCACTTATTAACAATTCATGAGAAGAACATTGGACTGGGGGGACTTGAAGAGGTAGGTCCCAGCAGAGCCCAGTTGGACCCGCAAGACTTACCTTGAAGAGGGACGTCTGCGCAAGGACCAACTGGTTCCGCAGGACCCACCATGCTCAGAGATGAAGACCTTACGCGCAGTACGCCAGCTGTTCCCGCAGGGAAAGCCTCCCAATGGTGAAGTACCCCGCCTGTCCCCGCAGCTGCGGATACAAGCCATCAGGGAAGGCTACCCGCACTAATAGCAAGGCTACACGCACAAGGCACTAAAATAATTCAGTGTCACCTGAAGGAATGAGCAAGGCGGGAATACTCCCGCCCAAATGAGCCAGTCCGTATGCTTCTGGAAGATCTTTTGTACTATACCTGCCAAGGTATGGACAAAATAGACAAGATCTGACCAAAGCAGCCCATGAACCAATCACAGGGTGACAGCTCACCGACAACAGTACGAGGAGCATGCTCTAGTACTGTTTGTCACTATTAGCCGCTGCCTACTCACCAACCCTTGTCGTGGCACGCACATAGCCTGCAGTTGGTGGAAAGGGAACACTACACAGCCGGCCTTGTCACTATCAGCCGCTGCCTACCCACCAACCAGCATGGCACGTACGTAGCCCATAGTTGGTAGAACAGGAATATTATACAGCTGGCTGTACCTGCTTGGAAACCTACCTTCGGCTATAAATACTCCAACACCTTGGAACGGTAGGATCACCTTGTATCTTACCTTCACTAGCTATTTCTCTCAATATATACTTATATTCAGAGCAACCTAGTCTGATTCTCACGCCGGAGGGTGGTCACAAGGAGGAACCCCCCCTTCTCAGTGACGAGCTCACGGTGTCTGTTTTGCAGGTCATCTGAAGAACATCCTTCTTTGCCGGACCTAACCCTCGTGGGAAACATTACTTAACCCCAGATTATCCATAATCTGCTCGGGGTTGCTTAGTGTTTCTTCACATGCCAACACCTATTTACATATGATACCCGATAACTTTCATTTAGTTACATATTTAAGCCCACAACTTTTTATTTGGTAGCCCTTGAATTCTAATAACAAAAAAATTAACACAACTTTTTAATATAGTAACGCTCATATTTCGTTAATTACATAAGTAACCTCACAACTCTTTAATACGGACACTATGCAAGTTTTTATTTTGGTAACCCAAGTTTTATATATGGTACCGTGAAACTCTATCGCCCGAAGTCATGCCGAGCGGCCTTGTTACACGCGAGTTTTCATTCACTCTATATGAGGCCAAAAATTGATCGATTAAAGTTCCAGATTAATGATTAATTTGATTAATTTCAAGGTTATCTGATCAGTTGGCTTCAACAATTTAAACTTCAATTGGTTAATTGATCAACCGGCTATTTATACAAACATGATGTGAACGATGAGAGAGACATTGATGATTGCGACGGAAGAGGACGATGCTCACGACGGTGGATGGAATCGTTAAACTTTGACGGGACGATAGAGGACGGTGGACGTCGAACATATCGCTTAAATTCGAATAAATTACACATATAAAATCAAAACGTCCACTCGGTTTTTTAAATACACCAAGCATCTAAGAAATAAATTTAAAAGGCAAATTAAATATTCTGTGTTGATTAATATAACATGAAACATGATATAAATATTATGGAATGAAACTTGGATCCATTTTCTTTGGAAGATGATCAAGAATGAGAACCTTCCAAGAAACAAGATTTCTGATCGAAGCGAATTACACGTGTAAGAAAACCATTTATTTAGCTTCGCTAATCTTGTTTTTGGAATATTCTCATTGTTAACCACCTTCATCGCCTCCATTAGTTGGCAAGATTGACGACCGCGGTGTTGTTGATGGTGTCTCTCTGATGTAGATGAAACTCATAATATTTCTTTTTGGACTCAAATTGTGAAATATATATACAAATTACAGACAGGGCCGGCCCGTGGGCCATTTAAAGCAAGGCAGTGCTTTAGGCCCCCAACTCATTAGGGCCCCCATCCAAAAACAGGTTTAATTAAATATGGGCTTTGAAAATTGACAGATGGGCTTGTATTGGTTTTGTGAAGTTGTTGGGCCACTAATTGAAAACAAAAAAGAAACCCTTCCAGCAAATTATCCCGTCCCATTTACTTTATAAAAAAAAAGAAGCATGCTTATTATTATTATTATACATATCATAGATGGTTTTCTATTTTCTAGGGCAAGCGGCGCTGCTTCGCAAGGACCGAAGGGTCAATGGATTATCTTCACCATCACAGATTCCAAGTCTGCAGGTTACAACGGCTCTCTCTTTTGATGTACTAACTATTAAAGATGAAGATTTCATCTGATTTCACCCACCCTCAAATCGATTGTAAGATTTAATTTGAGAAACTTGATTGTGAAATCTGAAAGTCATTGATTCAAAGGCTTATAGTCCAATATCTGAAATTCGTTAATGCTTATTTGAAGGCTCCGTCCTGTATTTTTGTCAATCTGAGAGCCGAAGGGAAAAATTGACTCACCGAACAACCGTCTATTCGGAATTTCTTAGCAGCCAGGACTTAAATTCTTCTGAAGTCTAAACCTATTTTGCATCTTCAAGGTACACTAATTCTTTTTTATTTTAAATTTGTTTGCAATTTATGAATTTTGACTGTTGTTTCTAATTTTTTATACATAGATTTTATGTGGATTGTTAAAATTTTGTTACTTTGTTGATACCTAATAAGATTATTTATACTTAGGCACTTAGCTTTTTTTAGCCAGGTTAGATTATTTGTGAACTTGTTTGCAACTTTTGGATTTATAATGTCAAATAGAAATAGGAAGTATGAGTCGGGTCATGCTAAAAGGTTAAAGAAACAAAAACGAGAAGCTTAAATGGAGTCACTAAAAGGATCTTTACTAAAATATGTAACAAACTTAAAAGATAACAATAATGAACATATGAATAGCGATGGACCTTCGAATGTAGAAGAACCTAATAGCGATGCACCTATAAATGTAGAAGATTATGAACTTAATAACGAAGAAGAACCTATAAATTTTAACTCCACCAACGATAAACTTATTAGTTTATTATTGCCGATCCCAAGCCCGGGTAAAGGATGAGGGTTTATATTTGGTTTTTGAGAAAGGACCCAACATTTTAGTTTGCTTTAGGCCTTCAAGAACGTAGAGACGGCCCTGATTATAGCTTTAGCTAGCGATAATCAAGATCATAATTCAATTTGAAATTTTGAGCTCAAATAATTATATCTATGCAATACAAATTTGGCGAAATCATCACAATTCGATTTGAATTTCTTTGTTTATCTGAAATCATCACAACTCAAATAACTAAAAAATAAACATAATTTTTATAGTTATAGATAAAGAAATAGCCAAATAGGATATATTTTTATAGTTATAGGTTAGTATGGGTGTTTTATTAATATAAAAAAAATGAAAATGTCATTAGATAAGGCAGGTTGGGTTCAAATACAGAGTTTTTAAACTTGAAAGTCGTTGGAAGGGTATCAGATTGATTCTGACCGAACTCAAACTAGCAACGTTGAAATTGTCTCGTGGAACTATACGTTATTAGAAAAAATACTAAGTTTGTTTATGATTCACTAATTTTTATAATGACCAAACAACTTTGATTGTTATTCAACAAGGGGGGTTATCCTGCGCAACGTGTGAAAGAATTCGTTATGCATCAGTTCGGTTCGTTATTGTACCAACAATCGCTATAGTAACAGAAAGAGAAAACTCAAATGGCCAAAAGGATAGCGACACGTGTTTTACGTGAATCGAAAGCCATAAAATTTTTTGATAACAATGATACTGTAAGTCCTGAATCTGGGTCACTACAATATGATATCAACCTAAACACGTCAAATATGCGGAATCTAGTTAACGTGGTGATTCAAGAACAATATAAATGAAGAACAAGATGTAATACTCCAAATGCACACGATTATATTATTAAACCGTCTGGTACATGAGATTACACAAACCGATATTGCTCTCTAGATGGTAGCTATGAGTGTATTCAATAACTACTCACCAACTGATCAACTAGCAACCCTAAACCCTATACATGTATTCTTTATATATAGGGAAGCTAACAATCAGGCCCAAAGTAAAGCCCAAAGCCCACCGAGATCCCTTAGTGATCTTGGTTTACATACATAGCCCAACACTAAACCCAATAAACATATAACTAAGCACAAACCACCAAATATGGACCCAACAATCTCCCCCTTGGTTTGTAGCTTCGTTCTTGTTTATTTCACTTCAAACTAGCCTAACCGAAATCCATAGGGATTTCGGTATTACACCAATGCATTTCTTCAACTCGTCTTCGTTTACATCACTTTAGTCTTGATCATGTCGTGGCCCTTTGATATGCGTCATTCTAACCAATTTATGACCCAACAATCTCGCCTTTAGACTGATGCTTTCAAGATCGTCAGAATCTTTACTTGAACATGATCAGCAACTTCAGCATCTGCATCCAATACTCTATCATCGCCCCCTTTTTGACAGCATCATCCAATTTGAATCTCAGATATTTCATATGCTTCCGTTGCAAGAAATCATTCTTGAAAGGACAATCAACTTTGATAGAAAGATCAACCAAAATATTTTTTGAAAACAATTAAATAAAACAAAAAAAAACAGACATATTTTTGTAATTTTTTTTATGTTTTTCTTGTTTTTTAATTTTCTTGAAAAGACTTGAGATGAGATCATACCAGCTAAAACAACTATAACACAATAACCAATATCAGATTTCATGAGCTGAAAATTTCAAAACAATTTCTTAACACGTTTGTTTCGACAATAGTAATCAAGAAGTAAAAATAAAATAAATGAAATAAAACAAAACCAAAAACAACAAATAAAACAAATTTAATCACCCGGTCTTCTTGTAATTTAGCTAAAATTTGGGATCAAGTTTCAGTTTTTGATAAAAACACCGCCTTTATGAAAAGATCCAAACATGGAATCATATCGTTTAAGGTACTGTCACAAGGATTCATGTTCAGCGTTATTATGACATTAAGAAACAGGTTGATAGTGTGTATCCCATACTTAGCATGATTTTTCATCACATTAGTGATATGATTAAGGTTCAGTTCGGCATAAAGCTTAGATGGACATCACTCATGGACCTGTGATGCCTCCTATCTCTTCTCAAAGCTTATTTGGTTTTCCCCAGATCACCTCAATTTGACTTTGACCTACTGGATTTGGTTTAAAAACTTTTAATGACAGAACTTATTTATTTGATTTTTCTTTTCAAATTTGCAAACATATTTGAGGTTGAACGTTGGACTTACAGTTTAATTAACAAGCCTTTCATTCAGGATGTTAAAGGACTTATATTATTGACTCCACCCCTGTAGTTCTGTTATTAACCCTCATGTTTGTGTTTTTCTTAAAAGCTTGTGAACATTTATCAACTTTTGGTTGATTATATATTTAAAGTAATTTTGTTCACATTTGTTCTTTGTCATTCTCAATAAGATACTTCATTTTCGGAACCAAACACCAACGGGCTCGTGTATGACTGGGTAATTGCTTTTTTGCCTATCATTCAGAGAATGTATATGGAGACATGCACATGTCTTCAAAATGACTCTCCACAGTAAGTTTAGCATATTTAGTTTTTATCACTTCAACTTTTACGCATCATGGAAAGCTACCATACACATCAATGACTGTTCTAGAGCCCTTTAAGCTTGATAACTTCACCTGTTAGGCACACAGAAACAATTTATTTATCACTTTCCAAAGGCTGGATCAATTTTCATTTGAAAATATTTTAAAGCTTCTAAAACGCTGTTAACTGAATAGTAATATCACTTCCCATAAAATTACTGAAGACAAACATGTTAAGAACTCAGTCACCCCGGTCACTCTTCAATTTTCAGGTAAATGGCTATCCTGTATGACCACTAGTGGTTAACAGGACCAAAACACATATGAGAATACGTGTCCCTCCAACTTGAAATTACCGACATACTTTTAAGTGAAAGAATTCAAAACACAGAAATACATCACAAACGCCCCAGATGCTTTCAGTCTTTAGATAAATGGCTATCCTGTGAATCTACAAGTAGATCACCGGACCAAACATATACAAGTATATGTTCTTCAAACTTGAGCAACCGACATAATTTTAAGCGAGAGTGAAGTTTGAAAGACATAGAATTTTGTTATTATTAAACGCGCACACACACACTCTTTTTGAATTTTTTAAATTTCTCCCCCTAAATTTGTGCAAAAACTTTTATGTACAAATTTAATCTCAAAAAGACTCATTCGTCGAAACTAAGTATTTAATAAAAAATAAAGTGTGATAGTCAGCCAACTGATGTACTATCATTTCTCATATACGTTCAAGTCATTTTCTCATTTTTTTTGAGAAACAAAAAAACACTATACTTGAAAGACTATACGTGAACATATTTTTTTTTTGAATTTTTAAATTTAAAATTTTAAAATCCTTTTGATTGATCAATCTTTCATACCAAAGTGATACGGTTACCTTTTATCTTCAAGACGTCATTTTTCATTTGTGAGAATCTCCCCCTAGGAATAAGCTTGTTTTGAGATTCTGCATCATTGCGAGTTGAATGTCTGGAACAAACCTTTTAATATGCAATATATTCCCTGGTTTGTTCCTACACACTTAGAGAGCATATTAAAACATTCTATCACCCTAAATCCCGTCCAGGCAACAAATAATCCATTTCATGGTTTAAAGATTTAAAAACAATGGATATTTGCCCTGTCTTGTGCCTGGAACAACCCATTTAATAAACAATGAATTTGTGGATGTTCCTACACGTATAGCGGGATCAGTTGGACATAGGAACCCAAGTCATAAATATCTTGGGGTTCCCTTGAGCATCAACATATGTGACCTCTTGCCAACTCATATCTTTCCCATCTTTAACAGAATCATTTGTTAATACAGATTCTGTTTGCTGAGTTTTAAGTTTCCATGTCTGTCTTGGTTTAATGAAATTTGAAAGAACAGACTTTGGAGTGGAGCAATTAGAATTCGAACTCTTAGAACTCTCAACACTCTTTAATTTCTGAAAATTTATTTTTTCTTTTAACAGTTTCTAAGTCATTTGAGTGCAAACCTGTCATATTAGCTTTGAATCCTTGAGTATATGTAACCCGTTGTACAGATACTCGTGGTTTTCTAAAATAAGCATTTTGTTTAACCACTGGATTCGGTTGAAACCTATTACCTTTCACTTGAGAAGCTTGTCTATTAACAACACGGTAGTGACACTCCTTTGCCAAATGCCCACCGTTCCCACAGACGAAACACGCCTTCATCCTTCTTCTAAAGTCGACGGAAGCACTTGCCTCATGTTGGAATTCCTTCTTAGGAAAGGTTTTTCCATTCTTCTTGCCCCTTGACGCAGCCTTCTAATTTAGCTTGTAATAAGGAACATATAGACGATGGACACAATTTCTGGCTATATGTCCTGGCGTGCCACGGTGGTAACATGTTTGCCTCTTAATAAAGGTAGCACCCGATAATTTATCAACACATGGAGATCCGTAGGATCTATGAGGACGAGACTGTCCTTGTTGTGCTGATTTCTTACGAGCCTTCCCTTTGATGCCACAACTCTGTGTATTATTATTAGTACAATTTTGAGTTGTGGTGTCATCTGAGTTTGATGACACGTTAGAATGAGATTCATTTTCACCAGCCTGAACCCCTTTACTATCAGAAGCAACATCATTTACTATATCTGCACATGAAGTAGAAGCATCAAAATTTTTCACACATTTAAAAACATGCTTGATTTCCTCTAGGTATTGTGATCCAACAGTTTCAGATTGAACCTGTTTACCATACTTTATGTCTTTTATCTTTTCCTTCTGTTCTTTGGTAACAGGGGTAGGGACATAATTGTGGTTGTAAGGTGGGGGGAACCTGACTGTATCCTATTCCCTCACCTTCATTTTCCTTCCACCATTACTGGTTTTCATCATTGAGTTAACTACTTTACTGGAACCTTCGAATTTTTTAAAATTAAATACAGCCTTTTCAAACTTGCTAATTAGATTTAAGATTTCTAACTTAGAAGCTTCCAGTTTAGCAGTCAAATCAGCGATTTCTTGTTTAGCATCACCATGGTGACAACTCTTTATGCTAAAATCAGACTTAAGTTTCTTAATGTCTTTGTTAAGAGATTCAATTTTGTCTAAAAATCTCTTTTCATTTTTCTTAAGTTTAAAATTCTCTGATTTTATTCTTTCCATATCTCTACTTAGACTGTCATTATAAAGTTTATACATTTCTATTTTCTTACCACAATTTAGAGAACATGGTTGAAACCTTAGCTCAGATGAATTTGCTACTTGTGAGGTAGCAGAATGATTAAGAGTAACTCCAAACATTGAGATGAGTTGTGGAGAATCTGTTGAGTAATTAAAAAGATTAAACTGATTTTCCCACCAAAATTTATCGAAAAAATACGATTGTCAAAATTCTCAATAAAGATGTCCCGCTCAAAAGAGGCGTCCAGGAAAAATTTTGTTCAAGACAATTTTTTTGAATTTCCCGCCAAAATTTCGCCGAAAATTACCCGAAAAAAAATGTTTTTGTCAAAATTTTCAAAAATGAATCTTTACTTATAAAGAGTATTCTGGAAAAATTTCGTTCAAGGTTTTTTTTTTACCGAGTACCTCTTGACTTTGACCAAATACTAGGTTTGGCCGAGAACTAGGTTTGACTGAGAATTAGGCTTGGCCGAGAACTAAGTTTGGCCGAGAACTAGGTTTGGCCGAAAATTCAGTTGACCGAAAACTATGAAGATTGGCCGAAATCACTTGATTTTGGCCGAGAACACTCAATAGTTGGCCGAAAACACTTGGTTTTGGCCGAAAACAAACAAACTTCTTGGTTGTTTGGGCCGAAAACACTGAACAGTTAACCGAAAACCCTTCCGTCTTGGCAGAAAACACCTTTTCTTGGCAGAGAACACTTGTTTGACCAGCTAATTTTGGTAACTAAATAAAATCCGAAATCTATGGGATTTGAATTTAAATCCAAAATCAATCCAAATTCTTTCCAAGTTATTTGATCTACAGCAAAAAATAATACTCCTTCTTCTCCGATAACCTTCTCGCCGGAAAATTCACCACAACCACCAAAAAACAAGATCTTGAATCTGTTAATATCACAATAACGAGCCTGAATTCGTCCAAGGCTCTGATACTAATTGTAAGTCCCGAATCTGGATCACTACAATATGATATCAACCTAAACACGTCAAATATGCGGAATCTAGTTAACGTGGTGATTCAAGAACAATATAAATGAAGAACAAGATGTAATACTCCAAATGCACACGATTATATTATTAAACCGTCTGGTACATGAGATTACACAAATCGATATTGCTCTCTAGATGGTGGCTATGAGAGTATTCAATAACTGCTCACCAACTGATCAACTAGCAACCCTAAACCCTATACATGTATTCTCTATATATAGGGAAGCTAACAATCAGGCCCAAAGTAAAGCCCAAAGCCCACCGAGATTCCTTAGTGATCTCGGTTTACATACATAGCCCAACACTAAACCCAATAAACATATAACTAAGTACAAACCACCAAATATGGACCTAACAGATACGGTACCGGTTAACGACAAATTAGTAATTTCGTGGTTTAATAAAATTTATATCAAAACTTTACGCCGCAACCGTATTACACGAAGATAACATGTAATAACCGGAAAATTTGCAAAGTCGAACATTGAGAAATTTAAATAACATATTCGGATTCATGTTTCTTATAATTAAAGTTGATCCGTAACCAAAATAAACAACTCTTTTTTAAGAAATACGGACCTATACATTATGAATCGACAACTATACTTGAAACTTTATGTAACATTATAAATTGAAAGTTATTTAAGAAAAAAAAGCTATTACAAGGTTCAATGTTAAAGCAAATATGTATTGAACTACAGACAATTTCAGAATATATAAAATATATACTTTATTGTTAAAATAACGAATATGGTAAGCAAAGTTTATATATATAAAATAAAACCTACAACGTGAGTCAACTTTGATAACACGTATGTAACCCGATTAGTTACATTACTATTTACAACTATGTCAAAACCTAGTTTTTTTTTTCTTTTAAGTTTCTTATAATTAAATATATTTTCATTAATTTTACTCCTTTAAACCATCCCAAATAGGGGGAGTTAAAAACGGCCGTTGAAAAACTCTCCTCTTAAATTCACATGACATCTGCCCATACTTTCTCCATGAGATATTTTCATACTTTCTTTCTTATTTCCTCTTAAATTTACAGAAATGATTCTCTCTCGTCTCTCCTATGACCTATCTTCTCTCTCCTCAATCTCTCGAAAACAATTCGGCTTCGATCGTTACTCCGCAAAAATTGTACAACCATCAATTTCCTCCACATCGACAATCTCTACCCTCTAACTCATGCATAAAACTCCCAAAACCGTCTGTGTTGGAGAAGCCCTTAGTATGATAAGTTCTAAGATGCATGAGAGACCGGTTAATTATTCATCATTTTAAAACTAGCCCTACTAATGATGAACCATATCACGTGGAAGGGGCTAGCTAGCATCCAAAGATATATGATACGTTTCAATGAGTTATTTACTGGTTCCAACCTAGCTACTTGAAATTGGACTCATGGTGGCTGTATGTTACGAACAAGATTTAGAGAGTGAATACAAAGCATAAAAATGGATACCAGAAGTAACTAATTTTATTCTTCACGATCAAATTGATTACAACGCAACGGGAATTACAAATCAAACACAACAAGATCACCAACACAACGATCTAATACCCTCTAACTCAATCTATCAGACTATAAGTTCAACAATAAGATGAGCCTAACCCTTGATTACACGATTTTTGCAGAGAACAAATGAAAAACGAATGAGTTCTATAAAATGTGAGTGTTATGTATGAAAACTCTTTAACACATGTTTATATAGGCTTGAGTCAGGCCGACCCGTTAGTATAACAAACCAAAGCTAGGGCTTCCAACAATTTTGGGCCTCATATATATAATTAGTTAGTTGATCATGTTTACGGTCAATCTTGTTCTACTGTAGTGGTAAAATGTATTGTTTGTTTCCTTGACTACTAGGGATCAAATCTTGCTCCGTGTCAACAATTTAAGATTTTTGAATTAAGCTAATTCACTAGTTATTTTTACAAGTTTAGAAGATTGAAATTCAATATTATATTAGTGAAGAACGCTCACCATTTTTGAAAATTAGGATGATATATGAACATTATATTTGTAAATGCCCACGTTTAGATTGTCCATGTGTTGTCCGCTATGTTTTTCAATATCTCCGATCAAGTTATTTTCAAGCTGTGTCCCAACACATTTACACTTTGGTTAGTTTTTTCTAAGAAAATTGAAATAAATATTGTCAAGCTTATGTTATAACGAGACTAATTTGGTTTTATATTTAACTTGTCTATTTAATTAAATGTGAGCAAAATAGGAAAATATTGAAAAATACGAATCCAGTTACTTTTTTAAAAGACCTACATTTTTTACTCGCTTAGAGCCACCAAAATAGTTGGGTCGGCCCTGGCTCGAGTGTAAAACGAAAATCTGAATTTTTTGTTGTTGTTATAAAACCCGTTATAGTCCTGAGGCTTTATCAGCAACCCAGGCCCAAGATTATTACACTTGTATGTAGCTTGTTGAAAGATTAAATTTTCTCAACAGAAGCTGGCCATGACACGACCGGGCGTGTCACACACCCCTTGTCCCCTAGATTAAAGCTTGATTTCGAGTTTCTAGGCATGGCGGTGTTAATGTTGACATGGTCGCGTTCTTTGCATAAGCCCGTTAATTGATCTGTTATGTTAATTAATAATCTTAACTACTGAGTATACAGTTCAACGATTTGGAAAACAATAGATAAATAAACAACATATAACCATAGAAATGTCACCATTAATCCAGTAAAAATTATTCCATGATATATTGTTTGCATATACAGCTTATATATGCTTCAATTCATGAATATTAAGATATAGCTAGAAAACACAAAATGCTTTTTAGAGGGTTTTTTATACACAAGAAACAACTAAGAGATACTCGAAAAACTAGAAACACTCAATGCAGTTAGAAGCCGGCCGAACTGTTTCATGCGTGCAGCATATTTGGTTCTGATAGGCAGGAGGGTGCTCATCATATCATCAGTAACTTTCATCTTCCAGTTTTACAGATTTTACAGAGAACATAATCATCAAGCTGCAACAAAAACATGATCAAAGTTTCAATCATTTCTTAAATTAAGTACACAAATCGATCGTTAGGTGACAAAAAAGGAAATGAACCTTCATGCCATTCGCATCCAACCGCTGTCTTTCATAACCATTGGCAACATCATACTCATGCATCAGCCAAGCGGTTTTAGTCGAGTTTTGATCAGGGCGTCCTTCATGATAAGAAAATCCCGTTTTGACACCAAGAATATTGCCCCCATTGTCCTTGATAACCTTGTCAAGACCCAAGATGGCTTTCCAATAACCAGGACCAGCGTCTTGTCTAGTACTTATACCAACGCAATCCTTCCTCTCCCTCGATGAGAAAAAGTACCATACGCCTTTGTCGGCTTCAGGGTAATTTGCTGTTTACAATATAACATCTAACTAGATCAAATTAAGGCAACCGATAATTCTGATAATCAAAATATAATGAATGGAAACTCAAAACAATTATTATTATTATTTTATTCATTAACTAACAACAAAATTGATCAAACATACAAGATCATTATTGCATTAATATTAGCTAGTAGAAGAAAATCAAGAAATAATAACAAACGTAATGGCGATTGAATTCAAAGTATATAATGATACATACCTGCAAGATCTTTTGGATGAGTGTCGTAAGCGTTTGCTTCGGAAATGTTGCTTCTGGGAAGGAGCTCATTGTTGATCTTTTTGAGGAGGAAATGTATCATGAGTTGTTGGTCTGTTGGAAGGAATCGATACCCAGCTGGTAGAGAAGCAAGGTACTTAACTACCAGCCGTTGAAGCTCTTCCATTAATGGCGTCATTTGAAGTGTGTGGTTGTTATCGGTAACAGATTTCATGGCGGGAGTGGTATTATAGTAATGAGATGACTGGGTTTCTTGAAATGATAGCAGAGAATCAATTGTATATATAGTGGTCTGGAAGTTTCTGAATTTCGTTATATAATATAACCGAATAACGGCAACAAGTTAACATCTAAATTTATTAATAGTATCTATTTACCAATATTATTATTACTACTTGTTTTTTAACTGCAATAATTTTAGCGACTGGCAGGTCGATAAAACTATATTAGCAACGACTTGTAATCCCGAACCTAAAACCCGAGAAACAAACTTGATGCTATTGGCACACAGAAAAATTAATGAACATAATTTTAACATATTAAGTGACAAAGAGTTGTTATTTTTAGAAAAAATAGTTTTAAAATGCATGCATTCTATTCCAAACATTCGAACAAACACTTGCATAAAATTTTAAGTTGGGAAAATGTAAGGCCCTGTTTCCGTGCCCTACATTTGATCGTTGGATTTACTTATAAACAAAGTTCTTACAAATCAGAGTTAATTAAAACCTTTTGCGAAACATAAACATCAATCATTTATTACAAAGCATTCGATCTTTCATTTAAAACCATAACATAAAACATCATTTTTAAAACATCTTTTGTTCTATCTTCATATGTCAGCCGTTCACTCCATGCCATGTGTCATCCTCATGCCGTCTCGATAAACATATATACCTGCATGCATACTAAAAGTCAGTTACGCTGAGTGAGTTCTATTTAATCAGGCAACATACAATTTATTCTTATATACTTTTACACGTATCTGAAGACACATATTAATACTGTAACCCTGTATAAATATCCATAAGAGGAACATCATTATTTATTAAAAGGACCATGGCTATTGCCCATGCTATATATTTTCCATAGAATGACACTCTGTATAAATTCTCCATAGAAGGACACTCTACATACTTCCATAGAAGGAACATCCTATGTATTTCCATAGAAGGAACTCTATGTTTTTCATGTAAGGAACACTATGCTTTCCATTTAAGGAACACTATACTTTCTATTAAAGGAACACTATATATTTTATCCGTAAAGGGAACTCTATGTATAAGTTATTATTTAATATCCATATAAGGAAATCATCACTAATCTTGGCAATACATGCAATATCCGAAGATCGTTCACGTATCGACAATCTATTAGCATCACATACATACATCATTCATACATCATTTATATCAATCATATCTTTAACTACCACCTGACGGTACATGCAATATCCGAAGATCGTTCACGCACCGTCAAGCAATCAGTCGTGTCTATAACATATATCATACATGGCATACACTTACCATTTAAGGTAAGTGTATTAACTGTCACATCGAGTATGCACACAGCCCCGAAAACATAACAAGGAAATGGGGCTAGAAACTCACATAAACTCGGTTACTTCTTCCGTTAATGGTTATTCTTTCTTGAGCTGTGCACAACTAACTGTATAACAATTACACGTATCAATTATCTATCGCTACTCAGAACGTGTCTCTAATCTATTTATAACCCTCAACAAACGGGGGTCCGGGGGCAGCGCCCCTGGAAGTGGGGTCTAGGGGCGGCAGCCCCTAGCAGGGTCCAATGGGCAAAGCCCCTGGCTGGGGTCGAGCTGTCAGGTCAGTTTGGAAAATTTTTATTTTCATTAACTGTCTTAACACATTTTCCATTAGGATTTTAACTTATTTTCTAATTTGTTAACTCATTCCCTACAACGAATTAAGCCTGATTCGTGGTCTAATTCGCTATTCTAGTTCGTTATCCTCACATAACGAATTAGCAAGTAGCGAATCACCTGATTCGTTACTTGATTCGCTATGCTAATTCTTTATCTGAACAATATCTTATTCGTTACCTTAGCATAGTGAATGAGCATATAACGAATTACCAGATTCGTTATCTTATCTAACGAATGGATAGATACGAACTAAGAGCTCATTCGTTATCGAGTCTCGCGAATTGGGTCCCATTCGTTATGAACGCGTAACGAATTGGTCAATCACAACGAATCATCTATGTTCTTATCCAGACTTTGACTTAGAGGTCAAAGTCAAAATTGATAAGAACATAAACAGTCAATCTATCTCAGATCTTCAATTAAATCTTCGTTTCTTAACGAAATAGCATGATTTAGGTACCGTTGGAATCGTCTATGCAGCGCCTACAAACCCCAAGGGTCCAATCATCCAAATATTCATGTTTGTAGGGTGCGATTTAAGCATCTATAGTACGGGTTTATTTAGTTTAACAATTAACCTATCAAACGTTAATCAATTTCAGTAAGTTTAGATTCGTTGGATTTGTTTTTATCATACTAAATCAGATCCGAGATTTCCAAACGAATTCGAGCCTAAATGAACAATTTCTAAACATAAACGTACCTTAAACGAGTCGGTTTAACGAACACGGTCAAGTCTTTATGTTGTTTTGGTTCGTCACAACGATCTAGCACCAACGGGTTCGGGTTTTCATCTTTGGATCTTGGCTCAGGTTAAAGGATGGTGTGTGTGTGTTTCTCAAGGTGTAGGCTATGGTCTAGTGATAGATAATAATGGAAAGGATTAGGGTTTAAGGGGTATTTATACTCCCTTAAGCCCATGGACCTAAGGCTCATCTTTCCTTTTTAGTCCATAAGTAATTCCATCTACTTAGCCTACTTGAACCATCTTATTATTACGTCGTCATTTCTCTACCAATTCTAGTAAACTTTTCTATCATTAACGAATAATACATTAAATATTTTTCTTGAAAATTTCGGGATGTTACAGAAAATAATCAAATTGTCCATTTTGAATATTCTTATTCTAAAATTGTTCATAGAAATCTCAACGGTTCTATCATATCCACTCTAAAATCCACCTGTCCGTCCACTTATTCTACCCCAATAACCAAATACCATATATAAAAAACTTGACAAGAACGTAAAAAACATTCTTGTCACGTTTTCTATATGTGGTGTTTGTTCATTTTTAGACATGTCGAAAATCTTGAAAGCCAGAGTGGGGCAATAGGTCTCTCCAATTTAGGGATGCCGTGGCCTAAAAACACATTAAAGTCGTCGTTCTAAAAAAATATTTCTTAAAATTCATTTTGATGGTATTTTTTTTAACTTTTGTCATTTATATGATTTGTACTAGGGCTATTGAAAAAGTTTGTGGATCGCTCGAAAATAGTTTGCTCTAAATGAGCCGTCTAGACACGTTAACTCAGCTCGCTAGCTTGTTTAAATTAAACTCTAAATTTTAATATATAATAATATCAATGGCCTACCAAACTAAAAATAAAAAATAACATAATTAATATATATATATATATAATATTAATATTAATATTATGTCACTCGGGCTTTAAAACAATGTAAAAAAGGTATAAAAATAAAACATATAATGTTTTAAAATTTCTAGTTATAAATTTTATATAAATTTTTGTTAAAAATTATAATTTATATTAAATTTTGTTAAAAAAAATAGTGGGTCTTACTAATAAATCATGTTATACCAAGATTGTGTTTTATCAAATTTTGTTATACAATTGTGATTTCTCTATTGTTTTTTTTTCCAGTGTTTTCTATGTTGAAAAACACAACTGGTGGAGATGTTGACCGTTTTTTCGGTAATGGAGATGACAACCGTGTACAACGACCTTTTCTGGCTATAGCATTTCGTTGACTTTTTCCGTGAGTTTTTTCATGCAAGGTGGTGGCGGTGGGCGGTAGATGGTGGAATGGTGGTGGTTGAGGTCGGTGAAGACGTAACTGAGTTTTTGAGATGAAAGTTATGGACCAATATGTCCTTCTTAGCTTTTCCAGAAAATCAAACTTTTAACTCGAACTCAGCCCTTATTTTCTTTTCAAACCAACTATGGTACACATGATACATTATTAGTCGGAGTGCCTGTGTGTTATAGCGGGAAGGCAACGAATTTTATTGGTAACATTTCGGTTTGCTATTGTGCCATCATTACTTGCGCGTTGCAGTGGGTCTTTTGTCTGCAGACAGCGAGTGACTAAATTGTTATTCTTAAGTTATGTTTGTCGTTTAAACAACGATTTTGAGACGTAAACAAACACATTTAAAGATAAACTGATGTGAAGAAATACAAACGGACACTAATTAATAGTAGAGATAAACATACATATATATTAAACTAGGGGAAGGTTAACGTACAAATAAAATTAGCGTGTTAAACGTGAGAATCAAGTAGAGTAATTATGTAATTACATCGTAGAGTAATTATCATTTATATAATTACTCTACTTGTATATATAATTACTCTACTTGATTCTCACGTTTAACACGTTAATTCCATTTTAAAGTATAAAATGACATCATCGTTACCATACCGTATAAAAAAAATAGATAAAACAATTCATAAATGCCTTAAACAAGTTGTTAAGAGTAATTGCATGTCCTTTGGCCGCTCTATTATTGTTAACGCACTCATATTGCTTTCGATTTTTTCCAAGTTGACATTCTTATATATGTTTAAGTGCATGTTAGTTCTTTTTATTCTGTTTGCATGAAAAGATCGTATAGAGAAAGATAAATAACAAATATTGAAGTAACATATTTCATCCTTCTACAAATACCAAGTGATATACAGTTTCAAACACATTAATTAATATATATAAGAGTAATAAGACTGTCCAAATATAAAAATAGAGTAAAGAAGTGATTTCTTCCACTGCTTCTGATTTCTTGCCAGCAAACCAGAAGCACACTAAAAAATGTGGGCATGTAACATATTTAAATAAAGTAAGTTAATGTGGTTTAAAGTTTATACCATATACAAATTTTCTAAAATTATTTCACCTACCGTGTTTACACTTTTGACCCAAAAATATTCAAATTAGCCTGGTTTTCTCTTTGTTAGGCAAAATATGTATCAATCTCATCAACCAAAATCAACCAAAAAGTCAAAGCTCTCAAAAGTAAGTTTTAAGTAAGTTTTTATTGATTTGCTAATAGTAGAAGAACCATTATCACAACTTTTTTTGTGTGAGTGCTTAACCAAAAGTAAAATTTTAACGCATTATAAACCTTTGTAAAATAAAAAATAAAATAAAAATGGTTAAAAACGATTATAATTTTATTAGGAGCTCCTTCCATACTTTACAATATTTTAAAGGACATAAATTATAGATTTTGTCATTAAGAAAAATTTCAAATAAAGGACTATATATGAGTGAAGGGGATTAGGGGATCCTTTAAAAATCCGGTCCATAATCTGGAAGACAATAAAAGAAAATATTATAATTTAGACTTTGATATAATATTAAGTCCGATAAATTTTACACAAAGAACATATTATTATTATTATTGTTGTTGTTGTTGTAAGTTGATTTGTGTTTGTTGTAGATTTTTGTAATTTGCGAACAATCAGTAGTATATTAACCGTAGTAAGCTGTAGTAATCCGTGAACGTACGTACGGTTGTAAACCGTGTATTAGTTAACTGCAAAAGCTAAACTAAACATATCTTATTAATTAACCGCAAACGCTTAGATAATGACACTTGAAAATAAAACTAAACATAAACGTACATATTGACAGTCAGCATCCAACATAAGGTAGACAAGTAACACCTAATTAAGATCATTCTCGATCCATAAAGTAGTTAATCCAGTCATCAACCTTTGATTCTTCAAGCTTCTCTGATTCATCAACCTCTGGTCGCTCCTCGAGTTTATCAAACCGGAACTCGCAATCATCATCAGTGTTAAGCCAATCATATCCCTCTTTGGCAAGCATAAGTTCTATGTTTCTCATGACATTGGCACGCCCGTCACACTCATTTCCGCCTTGCAAAACCGATTGTGCCTCTTCTGGTGATGGTGGGTTAGAACTTGGATCACAACTATATGTCTCTGGATGCACATATGAGTAATTTTGGCTAGAACCCGGAATTGGTAATATGTTTTCAACATATTGTATGGTAGGATTTGAATTTTGGCTAGATTGCTGAACCACCACATGATTGTTCTGATTAAAATGAGTGGGATGCACATCTTGAATTGAGGCCACATAAGCCTGGTGATAAGGGACCATAACTTGATCAATATTATTATTCATGCTTTGATGATTAGGGAATTGAGTGACCACATTGTTCTGATCAGCCTGCTCGTTTTGGTCCATAATATCCGTTGTGAGATTTTCGTCATGAGAATTGGAGGCAACATCTTCTTCTTTGATCTTCTTTTTGTAGATCTTACATAGAACATAATCATCAAACTGCAAAAGATAATCAAATTAATTAAGTTACAACCTGAATAAAAGTATAAAGCGCGATGATTATGTGCCAAAAGGGAAGAATAACAAACCTTTTTATCGTCTGAACCCCCCTTGACTACGTATTCATACATCATCCACTCCGTTTTAGTCCCCTTTGGTTGATGCCCTTCATAATAAGCCAACGACTTCCTCCTACCTATTGTAGTCTCGTTTCCTTTGATAGCTATGTCAAGTCCCGTGGCTCTCCAGTAACCAGGACCAGCATTTCGACTTGGTCGGTTACCACGGCTATACTTCTTGTCTCTTGACGAGAAAAAGTACCATGCATCTTTTGTAGCTTGCGGGTAAGCAGCTGCATATATAAGCAATGATCATTAGTGTTAGCCGAGTTTTTCAATTTATTATTTTGAGTCTAGTTTAAATATTATAATTGTTATTAACGTGTTATCTACATGTACAACAAATAAATATTATTAGCCAATACAGTTTTTTAAATTGTTTTTACGAAAATATAAAAAGCTTGTGATAAATGATCAATTGATCATAATGTAAGTAATAAGTATATATATACCTGCAAGATCCTTGGGGTGATTTTCATACAAATTAGCTTCGATAATCCGAGTCTTGGGAAGACTTTGATTCTTGATCTTCTTCCTTAGATAATGGCTAATAAGTTCTTCATCAGTGGGCATGAATCGGTATCCAATTGGAAGGGAATCAAGATACTCAGCCACGTTCTTCGCCTTGGTTGAACCAGCACAATGACACCCACAAGGATTAACTTGACCACCATTGATGCAATTTGAATTTTTGCTAGATTGCTGAACCACCACATGATTGTTCTCTCCTTGAAGATGAGTGGGATGCACATCTTGATTTGAGGCCACATAAGTCTGTTGATAAGGAGCCATAACTTCATCAATATTATTATTATTCATGCTTTGATGATTAGGGAATTGAATGACCGCATTGTTCTGATCAGCCTGCTCGTTTTGGTCCTCAATGTCCGTTGTGAGATTTTCTTCGTGAGAATTGGAGGCGACGTCTTGTTCTTTGATCTTCTTTTTGTAGATCTTACATAGAACATAGTCATCAAACTGCAAAAGATAATAAAATAAAGTTACAACCATTTAACATATCAATAAACGTATAAACGCAATGATTATGTACATGTCAAAAGGGAAGAATAACAAACCTTTTTATCGTCTGAACCCTCGACTACAACGTATTCATACATCAACCAGTTCGTTTTAGTCCCCTTTGGTTGACGCCCTTCATAATAAGCCAACGATTTCCTCCCACCTATTGTAGTCTCATTTCTTTTAATAGCATTGTTGACACATGTGGCTTTCCAGTAACCAGGACCAGCATTTCGACTTGGTCGGTTACCACGGCTGTACTTCTTGTCTCTTGACGAGAAAAAGTACCATGCATCTTTTATAGCTTGCGGGTAAGCAGCTGCATATATGAGCAAGAACACTAGTGTTAGCCGAGTTTATCATTTACCATTTATTTTAAAATTTATTCGCTAGTTATTATTTTGAGTCTAGTATGAATATCATTAATATGTTACTTGCACGTACAACAAATATTATTAGACAATACAGTTTTCCAGTTTTTTAAATTTTTTGACGAAAATATAAAATGCTTGTTATCATGATCATATATAATGTAAGTAATAACTAATAAGTACCTGCAAGATCCTTGGGGTGATTTTCATACACATTAGCTTCGATAATCCGAGTCTTGGGAAGACTTTGGTTCTTGATCTTCTTCCTTAGATAATGGCTAATAAGTTCTTCATCAGTAGGCATGAATTGGTACCCGGTCGGAAGGGAATCAAGATACTCGGCCACGTTCTTCGCCTTGGATGAACCGGCACAATGACATTGACACACACAAGGATTAACTTGACCACCTTTGATGCGGTTTGAAGCAGAAAAAAGTTGTTTTGTATAATTTCCAACATCAATATCGTCACCGGTTAAAAGTGTAGAAGCCTTGCGCTTTCTTTGGTTGGCAAGATTAACGGCTGGGGCGGCGGTGTGGTTAACATTGGTGGTGGTGGTGTTATGGCTTGCAGTAGTGTTCATTGTTGGGTGAGATGGAGACATGGAGTTCGTTATGATTTTTTTGAACTCAAATAATGACTTTGTACGTTTATATATAATGCGTACGGGTTACTTTAGCCATAATCATCGGATAGGATATTAATTTGAATTTGTTGGTTTATAATATAAGAATAATAATAATTCATTTGGTTATTTAATTAGTAGTAAGTTATCGATATTGACGGTCACACATAAGAACGATATAAGCTTATAATATTATGTATGTTTTGGAGATGTAAATTGCATGAACACATCATAAACGCGGCGGTTCAATCATATACATCATAAATCCTCATCAAAAATCTTGGTTATACCTTATCTTATCTTATACTATACTAATAAACAAAATAATGATGCTTAATTGTTTTAAATTTTTAATCATATTCAATCCTAGCATAAATCTTCGAATCTCTCTTCTCTTTAATCCATGTTATCATGGGACATAGGCGAAAATAGTGTGACCCATGAGTTACCACATTTTCAATATATTTGAAGATATTATGTACATATTAATGACATTTACAACAATTTAATATCTAAAATATAATTATAGTACCTAATGTATAAATTATAATTATACCTTAGTTTTTGTGTATACCTTAGTTTTTATTAAAGAAGTCAACATTTTTAAACAATAAAGACTTGTGAATTTAGTTTGAATTATATAAACGTTTCTCACTTCATATATGTATGAAGTTTTTATTATGCTATTTAATTTAAATTTTCAATTATATGATTATTTAATATTTAATCTTTAATTTAATATTATAAACATAATCATTTTTCAAAAAACTTTTAAACATTAAAACCATGATTATTTATAATAAAAATGGAGTCCTACAATTCATGCATTTTTGCTGAAAATTTATAAATCCGAGTTGGAAACCGTCAATTCCTTTTTCTTTTTTTCTTTTACTTCATAAACACTTATTACATAATCAATTTTAACAAAAGAAATAAGATCACATACTTATGAGATGGAATTCATTAAGATTTTTTTGAACTCGAATAATGAACTCAATTTATATATAACATTGGCGGTGCTGCATGTCATGGTTTAGCTATAATCACGATATTTGAATTTTGCATGAAGATTCAAAATCAAATGACAGTTAAACTTTCGCATTTAAAAAAAAAGGTGGCAACGATAAATTATATTATATATTCTTTCTTAACTATTATAAGTTTATAACACATATTATATTTGGAGTTTTGTATAAGTTTTGAATACATGCTACACTTTTAGGCGGTTGGAATCCCCTCCCAGATCTTTTTTATGCGACGTTGTTTTGTGAGCGTGGAAACACAGGTCACCATTTTTTTACTCGAGTCTTTTAATTTTGTGAGTTAAGTTGAATGCCATCCTTTTATTTTATTCGTCTTTTATACCTTTAGCTTCATCTTCTTTTGTTCATGTAAAGCTCTATAACAACCGATCACATTTCCAATCATCGTATTCATCATCCTTCAAAAGTGCCTTCTTCACCAAGCCTCTCTTCTTAGCTCTAATCAGTCGACATTTATTATATATACAATCACCGCCTCGTCAATCCTCACTTCATCGATTTCAAGTGATGTTCTCGCACTCATCTACCAGGTTAGAAAGAAGATATCAAGATTAAATTTGAATTTTGCATGTCTTGTTTATTTTATTATGGATTGTTGTATTTGTATATTCGAATCTTGTTGGAATATTTGAAATTAATTAATAGACATTGTCATTTTAAATATTGCATGATATTACCTTGAGAGTTGTGAGTAATTAGTTCACGTCCCGGCATTTTCGCCTTAGGTTGGGTGTGACAGTGGATGCGTCCGGAGTCTAGATCGATGTATTATTTAGGGTTAGTATTTAGGTATATATTATGACATTATTTATATAGAGAAAATATCAAAAGATAACTCTTCCTTAGAGAGAGAACTACATAACTAATAAAAAAATATTTTTAATTTAATTAAAAAAAATATTTTTAAAATCATTTTTTCTTTCATCCTTCTTATATATTGTTATTTTTTCACCACAAAAAAATATAAAAAAAAATCTCGTTGTAATGCATATATGCAACATGTTGACTTTTTTATAATGCATATGTGTAATAGTATGTATTTTAATATGTGAAATAGTGTTGGATAGCATATATACAAATGTTTTAAAAACCGGTTGAACTGGATTTCGGTGACTATCCCGGTTTTTCATACCCGGTTTATGTGAGCGGTTTTCAGAGACATCGAACCGGCCGGTTTTTTATGAAAACCGGTTTATACCGGTAAACGGGTTTAAGCCCACTAGATTTTAATTTTTTTTATGAGGCCCATTTTGTTTTACTTGCATTTACAGTTATGTTAATTGTTAACATTAACCTAGCCGTTTGAAAATAACCTACCAGTATACTACAACCATTCATGCTTCACCCTTTGAAGTTTGAACGGCTAATCTTTTACTTTGAATCTTCAATATCAAGGTAGGCTAAGTTTCCATACCATATTGTGTTATTGGCTAATACTATCTAAATTTCAAAGTAAAAATAACTTCTTGTTTAATAATTTTGTGTTGTTTTTTGTGTATGGATTAACTTTTGGATGGTATTTTATATGGAATTATGTATTTTGTTTGTTTTTAGTTAAAGTTGCATTTATATAAAATTATAGGGTAAACTAGACAACCCGGTTGAACCTCCCGGTACAATCCGGTTCAACCGGTTGTACCATTTTTAAGTCCAATCCGATACAAATAAAATACCATTTTTAAAACATTGATATATACAGTTGTTTGTATTGCATATTTGCAATAGTGTTATATTATATATAAAAATTAAAAAAAATCGATATAATGAATATGTGCATTAATGTTGTATTACGTATATGCATTAGTGTGCATTGCATACAATAAATATTGTTGTATTTGCATATATTCAATAATGTAAATTGTATAATGCAATTGCGTTGTATTATATGCAATAAGACACTATTGTATATATAAAATACACATTACTGCATATATGCACTACATCGATAGTTTTTTTAAGGAACAATATCAACTTGTTAGAAGGAGGAAACAAAAAGAAATCAAAAAATATTTTTCTTAAAAAAGATAATAATAATTCTTTATTAATTTTTTAGTTCTATCTTTAAAAGAAGTTCTCTTTAGATCGCACCGCGATTAAAATAAACGCATTGTAACACTTAGACCATCATGTTTTAAAAGTATAATAGTAAAATAAAAAAAACGAAAAAAAAACAAAATAAAATTGTTGTACCTGGGGGTATGATATGAGTGGTAAATATAAGGGATACATTTTATTATATAAAAAAACAAGTTTTATCTGCCGCGTTGCGCCGGATAGATCGAAAAAAACTCGGTGGTGATAATCCTTAACGTTGTCAGTCACGGGTGTCGAGGCGATTAATCGAGGCAATGTCATCGGTTTCGTTTACTTGAATTCGACGCGAATTCGGACATTATCGGTTACGCTCGTTACGATATAGACACCGTTGGTAAAACTTGAATGTTAAAACCCAAAAACTAAATTCGTCAGATTAACGTATAAGAAAATAAATTATTCGACGTTTATTTAGTCGGTAAACCCGTGTTGTGGTAAAAGCCAAATGTTGTCGATCTCGGACATTGAGACGGTAACTCGACACGAGTTCAGACATCGTTTTTGGTTATTTTCGTTATAGTTCCGGATCTAAAATAAGGAAAAAATATATATAAAAATTTGAGGTGGACCAATTAAGTGGTGTCAGTTGGTAAAATCAGGCGTTGATAAAACTTGAGTGTTGTCGGTCGCGGATGTTGAGGTTATAAGTCTACGCGTATTCGGTTGGATTACATTATGTTCGTTACGGTACCAGAATTGAAAAAAAAAACCCATAATGGCAAGAACCAATTTAGTGCCTTCAAGTGGCTCAATCGGCACTTAACGACACCAAACTTTTTAATGTTATATATAACAATAACTCAAGTGAATAGGATTATATGAAGCTTTTAATTAAATTAAGGAAAACTGTGTTTTAGTGATCTTAGTTATTACATATTGGTCAATAATAAAATAACTATACTTACACTTTGATCGATGATAATCTTAACTTTCATTTATGTTGTTATGAGCGATTACAATAGCATAATCATTCAAAATTTACACTTGGTGTTCACTCGACTTCTTCTTTTATAAAATGACAAACGAGTAAATCCCGGTTATACACACGGTAACCTAATAGAAAAAAGCAACCTCATATACCAGCGATTGCAGACAGCGCTGGGTAGCCCATGACCCGTCACTCGAAGGGCTACTGCGGTAAAACTCGGTTAAAATTAGATTCGGACTTAAGACCTTGCGGTCTTTTACAGTTTTACCCACATCGTCACTTCCTCTCCGATGTTATGTGAGCTAAAGCTCATTGGCCACTCAATTTCTTTCACAATAATAATTATGAATTAAACAGAAAAACCGACTAATAAAATCGAGTATAAAGTATATGTAAATTAATTGTATAGTATATGATGATTATGCTATCGAGATTAGTCTCGACTAAAAAAATAAAATCGAAATTATCATTGATCAATCGTACCTATAAGTCTAGGGACGAGTTTGTTAACATTTTTATTATTTCTTTTGGGATCAAAATCCAATCAATCGGAGAGTAAAAAAACCCCCAAATCCAATTTCCGATAATCGCCGGCAATCATGTCAATGAATACGAGCTTCGCCGTCGGCATCGTCGCAATTACGATGCTATTACATGCTGCTTGCTCAACTGTTCAATGTAAATATAAATGACTCTATGTCTTCCATTATTCAATTGTAGCTGTAAATGTAATCAATTAAAACCTAATTTTTGTTCTGATGATGATTAGACAGAGCTATGCTCAAGATCACCGAGGACAAGTTTACCGGGCCTCCTTATGAAGTAAACTCTCTCTGTTTCTATGTTATTTATACATTATGCTATTTAGGGTTCTTATGAGTTAATTTGGTATATATAATATGATTTGCAGGTGCTGGTTGAGTTGGTGTTAGTATTGGTTTTGAGTTTGTTTGCTGGATTAACCGTGCCCGGGAATTTCCGTTCGATACTCCCGGATTCGGACGAGAATAGGTAATTCTAAATAAATGCAGCTTTTGATATTAACTTACATAGTTACATGAATTCGAGGCTTCAATTATATATCGAAATTGTTTACTCACGTGTAACACACGCGTTATTTGGTTAACTAGTATATTAAGCTAATGCTTAAGCTAAAGATATGATTAAGTAGGCTACTGCTATTGTAAATACTAAATACACACCGACTAATTGATTGTAAAGTTTAAAGGCAAACGAAACATGTTAGATCTTATTAACATCTACTTGCAGTTATTTGGTATGACTAAGTGTACACCTTAACAAGGTTTTCATTAGCAATGTTATATTTATGACTAGAATATGTCTAAAGAGTTCGCAAGTGAAAGGCGCGATATCAGATGGTCCTTTTGTGAAACCAAATGTTATTTTCAACCGTCTTATTACTTGCTGACTTTGTAGATGCCGATTAATTTGGAAACACTCGTCTTTATATTTTTTTATATGTTTTCTTTTGGTCTCATTTTTCTACTCGTGTTCTCTACTGATCAAGTATGGTGTGATGACTATGTACATTTATTTACAACTAATAGCCTAGTTCTTTTGGTATTAATGATGCTTTATGGTTATGACATCTTGTGTTAATTTCTTTGCTTTTTTTAGTTACCACTTACAAAATAATAATGAAAAAATGGTACCAACTTTCATAGCATTCACTTAATCGCAGATACACGCAATATTAGGCATAATAAGCACATGGTATTCAGAAACATTGTATTTGTGAAATAAGTGAGATATGTCTTACTAATTTATATAATGCATTTGGAATGCAGGGTGGTGTCTGTACCATCAAACATGAACTTTATGATCTTTAATCATCGAGGAAAGGCGTTTCCTGCCGAAACGGGCTTGAAGCTCAACTGAAAGGACCGGATATGTTCTTTTAACGGAACCCATCTTTTATAGCATTCATTTTATCAACCATATTGGATTTAAGTAGATCATTGTGCTAGGCATACATTAGCTTATAAATGTTTTCATCATTTGTTAACATTTTGAAATCTTTCTTTTTGGTTATTTATTTATAATGAGACACACATTCCAGTCGATTAGTGAAGTATACGACATATCAATTACATGAAGGTAGACCATTGTGCTAGACATGTAATAGCTTGTAAATGTCTTTTATTTGTTGATGTTTTTGAAATCGCCCTTTCTGGTTATTTATTTATAATAACAAGGCACATACAAGTCAATGAAGGAAGTCTACGACATGCAATAACACGAAGGTATGGGTCAGAACTCAGAATTCGTAGCACGTCTCAACGGTACTGCGATTGCTACTCCTCTAGTTGCCCCTGGTGTGTTACACTGTTACCGCTTGGTGTTGTTTAAGGGTTCATGGAACTAAACCTTTTGAACAAATAGTCGTCTAGTTTCAGTTTTTCATATCTTAGATATTTAATACATCTCAATTTTATGTTTTATAATTTATTTTTGTTTTGAACGGTAAGACTTATGTTAGTAAACGGTCAGGAACAGCAAGGAGCTAACCAGACAAAAACACCACAGTACAATGTCTAAATCAAAATATATTAGTGTTATTAGATTTATGTAAATAAAAAACAATTAACTCCCAAAACGTTTGAGCTGAAGTAGCCTCTATACGCTTAGAGCATCTGTGGTGGGAACATCGACCACAGTAAACACGGATGAGGAGAGGGTTGACGCTGATGTGAAAAAGAGAGGAAGAGACGTATTTCATTGCAGCATGTCTTCTTTGTGGGAGTCCTCGCTAACTATAATTGATCAAAACAATTTAACTGACATAACAGCTTGACTTACCATGTAAAAAGATGATCTACTATTAAAGTTTGAGAAATCCATAAGATAAAATAAAAATGATTAAATAGTAAGCCAATCAAACAACTGTTCTCACTTAATAGGAAGTTATGCATCTGGCAAAATAGGTGAATCTGGTCATAATATTACTGCAAAATGGGCGAGTCTGGTAATAACATTACAAAATAGATTGATAAGCATTTTTTAACAGATCGGATTGATACGCCATAACGCTAACATACTTTACTCTTGGGTTGATACATAAACTTTTTTTGTTCATTTTTATAAACATAATACACTTAATACAATTAAAGTCGGAAGGTTGTACGCATTAAGATTGTACTTTGTACAACTTCCAACCCATTAGGCCCGTTTACCTTTCAACTAACTTTAATATTTAACAATTTAACCTGTTAGGGTACCATAAACCAAATTGATCCGTAATAAGTTACCAGGTCAAAAACTCAAAATTTCAAATTTAGAAAACAATAATGCAGCACAATGCTTAAGCAAAATTATCTGCACCTCACTTTAAAAACTATCCATTGTGGCATTACGTCAGCTGAACCAGCTTCATGAAGAATTATCAACTAAAATACAATATTATATACACAAGAAAATGAGAAATACATACACTCAACATCAAGACACAAGTTACAACATTATATATAGCTATCACAAGCTTCATGCACAGAAAAATAAACATTTAACAACTCATGTAAGCAGTAAAGTACAAACAAAAACAATAGTCATACTTCACAAGAATCAAAAATTATGAAAAACAACAAGATAATCACATAAATGACTTGTTCAATTGTCAAATGATTTCTTTTCATGATAAAGCTACAATTCTATAACAAACATTAGAAAAAACCTGATCGAGTTTCAAACCCTTGAAGAAACTGCTATCAAGATTCACATTGAGCACCTACATTGATCTAATTTTCACAAAGCTTCGTACTTTATGAAAAAAGTTATATGCGTGCCATCAAGGGCGATTCAGTAATTTCATCTACAATTGAGGAAGATCCGTCGGGTTCTCCATAGATTGTCTTAAAATATACTGAGCTCTCCTCTTCTTGTCATCCATGACATCATCACGCCCGAACCAAGATAAAATTATACCCGTACCCCTGTTCCATAGCCTCAAATCCAATGAATCACCAATCATTTTTCTACCATTATTGAAATTCAACCGAACCGAAGGCCTCCTATCTAAATAATCCCGTTCTCCATTCTCACCCAACTCTGAAACCCTACCATTCAAAGATTCTATAACGGGTCTAAAAGTCTCCAATATAGAAACATGATTTTCCATATTGGTATCATTCAAAACATGTTTAATCTCATTCTCGTCTTCTGTTGACTGTTTGCCCGTTTGACCATCACCAATCGCAAGAAACCGGCTTTTTTTACTAACTTCAGAAGTGGACGTCACATCTGAGCCACCAGACAACAACCGTTTCGTTAAGTTTAACAACGAGCTTTCCGCTTTCCTTCTTTGTCTAGCGAGTTCAACTTTATCCGACCGAGGATCCGATGTCCTCTCGTTCCACACAGGCGAGTAAATATACGTATGAGGATCTGGAAACGCAGGCAGCCATTCAGGCACGTGCTTAAACTCAGGCGTTTCACCCATTTGCACAAAACTGGGTGTCAGTTTCCTATCTCTAACAACTGGAAAGCTAGCAACCGGTTGCGCAAAAGGCACTTCTTCAATCACTTCAGCATACTCCATTATCTCCTTAACTGCACCCGACCCTAATAAGCTAGTACACGGTTCCGACCCGCCCGGAAACCCAACCGAAGATCCCAAATCCTCCAAGCTTTGAATTATATCAAACACATTGCATTCGGTTCTATTGGCTACATTAGCATAAAACTTTGCGGTTTTCCCCAAATCCTTAATATACCTAATAACAATATCCGAAAGAGCCTCTAAAGCAGAATCATTAGAGCTATGGAAACCTACACGCTCGCATATCTGACCGACGGCTACTTTCGCTATCGACCTACCAAATTCATCAGCCGCTACCCGATTATTAATATTATTATTGTTAATATTACTTGCCTCGAATTGATCGTCATCTACTCTACCTCCATTGCTCATATTCAAACCCGTGGATCATTAAGGCTTTCTCAATAACAAAATTGAACTCATTTGAATCAATTGTTCGAATAACTGAAACCCTAATATCGCAATATGTTATGTACAGAACAAAAATGAATGTTACAGCGTACCGTTTGGTTCGTGTGAAATTGAAATGAAATTGATAGTGGATCTGTATAAAGATGAACTTGAATTCGTGAATTGTGATGGAATTAGCGTGTTGAAGATCTTATAATGAGTGATTTGGTACGGTCATTTGATTGATTTTGAATGTTGCGATAAACCCTAAAATGACCCGAGTCGGATTGATCAACAACCCGGAGATGGGGGTGGTATTTATAGAGGGGGAGAAATTACGAGTAAGGGTAATGAAATGACAATACCACCCTCGCACATTTTGTGATTTTTTTTAACGACCAACAAAATTGATTTTATTAAAATAAAACAACCGACTGGACTAGTAAGAAGCTAGACATAAGATTAGACACAAAACACCTAACCGTTTTGATCCATTTCGGACTCATGAAAAGCTTAACGCTTTGACTTTCATGCCACGCCAAACAAACGAGTCAGTTTCCTTTCGAATACCACCAAATTTCGTGTCTTTCATGTAGGAACGTGTAGAAATGTAAGATAGACGTGTATGAACGTGTACGATGATATCTACTCTCCAATGTTATGTGCGGAATTTATAACAAAAGTGAAAAACACAATATTTTTAATTTTCTTTTCATTTGTTAAAGCAAATCTTAGCCGGATTGATTATCGGACTAAGATATACTTTAATGGGTTAATATATGGATGATTTATGATAGTGATTTTAGAAAGATGTCAGAGGGATGTTGAAAACACACGGTAAATATGTAAATATATTGATATTCATATATATCATGAGCATTGTTATAGACATTTGGACATATGTATAGGAATAGGACAATATGACATCTACATTTGTACTATCTGTCTCTCATGGCTAAGCACGATAAAATTGTTCTTTTTTAGTTGTTGTCTATTGTGGTAATCTTTTTTATTAAACATAGATATTCTTTTAATCTCTTTTCGTAACAGTGCTTTGACCATAGTTTTAGATGGCCGGGGGGTGTTACCCCTACATCATTACTCAATAACAGTGAAGTACAAAATCATTGATGCTTCTGACTAGCATGATGTGAAGGGTAATTTATATGTGACTCGTCCTCAAGGAACGTCCTCTAGGAATGATAATTATCAATCACTAGTGCGAGTAAATAAGGCAATGATCAATCAACCAGTTAGCAGGCTCACACTCCAACGGATTCATTCCATCTTTAACAATAATCGTATTGGAATTTGGGCAACGTATTATTCATGAGAGGAGGCAAATTGAGAGGAAAGTTGGGCCATAAGAAGACCTAGATGGGCTTCAATTATACGTCTCTAAGACAAGCCTAGTATTCATGAAGCCCATATGCAACAAAACATGAAAAAGAAAACATGAATTGGAACCAATAAAATAAAAATAAAAAAAATATTATTAAATTGGATTACATAATTTAACAATTACTTTTGATTACTTTGTGATGCGATCAACAGTTGGCTGCAACTAAAAGAGACTAACCATTGAACTATATGATGTTCCTACTTTATGTTTAATGAACTTCACCTCTAATTTTAACATTGTTTGTTTACATTTTAATGCTCTATTTTAGTTGATGCTGTTTGAGCAATACAGTTAGAAGAAGGCATTGTGGAAGAAACAATAATACAAAAATTCTCGGTACGTTTGGAGACACACACATAGAGGGTCGTTCATTGTTCAATACAAAATCAATAGAAAGTATAGAAGTGTGAGAACCGTAAAAACATTTATTTTTTCACTGTGATATACAAAATGGTTAATGTAAACCATATAACTGCTAATAAGAAGTATGCACAACTACTTATGTGGTTCTATACTGCAAATTGGTTCGTATTAAGCGTGCCTGTTAAATATGTATGTAGATACGTACGTGTGTGTATTTATGACTATGGATGCATAGTGCAGCAAAATTTACTATGAAATCAATATTATTTTGATGGCTTTTGATTATTTTTGGTTGGCTATAGTTGAACGATAGATAATAGATGTAACAGAGCAGCACACGATTTTTATTACCAATTTACCATCGATGCATACAACCACATGTGACATGACGGACAAAGGGAAAAAAATGTTCCATGAAAATTTAATTTTGAAAACTTAAAATTTTAAAGTCTGTGTTTAACTAATAATATGTTGAACTAATTTACTATTTCGTGTTTAAAATATGTAACATGAAATAAATAAAATGTAGAAGATCAAAAATGGGTCTTGTAATAACTCTTATAAGAGAAAAAAAAGTAGCTAAACAAAGAAAAAAAATCTAACTATAAAATAGAAATTTAAAATAAATAATATTGAAATCCAGTTCAATCATCTACTCGACTTTTCGGTTTTCTAAACGAGGATGGTACAAACGGGGTTAAGTAAACTGGTTATGTAACATGCTCAAGTTCGCATCAACTCGTCAGGTGTGATTATAAGAATCGTGGTCGATTGTATGAATACACAAAATGCTATAATTTGTTATGTTTGCTAAAATATATATGGTATAGTTTCTTTATGCATGGTAGTCACATTATGGATTTCAATTAGTTAATTGGTATATAGAAAGGTGAGAGGATATGGGCACGAGGTGGCTTGCCCGAGAAGTTGTTGTATTATTTCAACACTTATGTAAGAGATGAGTAGCATACATCTATTTTTTGTTGGTATTATTAATTTGTAACGCATGAATTTTCATCCTGTTTGTCACATGTCATCCTGTCACATCGAACAATCTTATCAAGTAGATGATAAGGAATGCTACATGCATATTTTTCATACAATTAGACGTGGATAAAGTCTTACGGAGACGTTTGCGTATTTTACAACAAAGTTGTGTAGTAGATGGGGTTCATTCCAATTATTATCTAATTAAAATTTTTATTTTTTACTTTTTTATTAACACTAAAACAAATAAAGCCACCCACCAACCATTGACCAAGATCCTTCTCCATCCGGCGTGTTTTGTATAAGGCACAACCCACCCACCGGAAGTTAACATGTGATAATTTAAGTTATTTATTAATTATAATAAGATAATGTATGAATGTATAGTAACCATATCCGCATTTACATTTTAAAATTTTAAATAAAAACTAATATAGAAAAGAATCGGTCGTTGTTGGTAGTATACAAACTATTTCGGTACAATTTAGGATAAATACCTAACTAGTTATTGTTGGTAGTATACAAACTGTTTTGTATATAATTACTGACCTACTTATCGTTTGTAGAAATGGTTAAATCGTAATCATAATCCATGATATTTACGTTGACAAATAAATATAAATATAAATATAAATGAATGAGAATATCATTAATTGAATAGATAATATAACACTCTTATGTTAAAGTTATATATAATATCAAGCCTTCGGTTTATCCGTTGTTCCGTAACCATAATTAACAGGTTCACTCATTGAAAAAAAAACTTAGTAGCCTAACAATACCAAAAAATATAAAAAAAATTACTTAAATAAACCGAATCAAACCAAACGAAACCAAATTTTTTTATTTTTTGTCATTCCAAAAATCACAAGCAATATCTTAACTTGTCCTAGCCATGTCAGCATCTTCCTCTTCCTCTCCTATTTAAGGCATAGGCTGCTTAGCTTCATCTGCATACTTTCTCAAAATCGCAGTAACAAACGTGTGTTGTGATAACCGTAATGATGTTCATCGAACTGGTGGTACTACTTGTGGTTATTATTTTGGTGAAAATCACCGATTTTAGCAGCAATTGGTAAGGGATATCCCTTTTAATCACCATTGATATGTTGTTCATTTATATTACTTTTTAATTCTCATTTTCATTCTATTCAGAGTTCAGACCAATCACAATCACTATCCATACCTTACTACCTAATTAATCCAACTTATAATAATCCTCATAACACATCTCTTTTTAGGGCTTCTGCTTCCCCCAATTTTTAGACTCTGAATTATATAACCAAATTCAACTATAATAATAATAATATTAATTATACACTTTATTTTTCATAACATACATAGATAGCCTACAACTTTAGCTAGATATTTTTTGCCTAACTTATTAGTGATGAAACATAACACAACCTATTTTTGTGTAAGCGGGTTGCAATTTACAAATACTTTGGTAGTTTAAGGTGGAGTAATATTGCCATTGCTGTGCCAAAACATCTGATAGGATTTCTCTAATCTTGTTATCTGTTACACTCACTTTTTCAATATATTGCTGCAGGGTTACTTCAACAGACCATTTTGTTATCATATACAATTGTTCTAAGGATGTAAATGAGTCAAGCCGCTTGTGAACTAATTGAGCTAAACTCACTAAAAGCTCAAATCGTGCCAAGCTTAAATGAGCCCGAGCCTGCGCATCAAATACTGAGCTTGACTGGTATTGTTAGTTTAAACAAATCTTCATTTAACATATATATATATATATATATAAATATAAATATAGTATTTCTTTATATAATTACATGAAATTATGACAAAAATAACTAAATAATATATATATTATGTAATATGTAAAGTTATAATTATAAACTTATATAAAAATATTATATACGACTATACGTATATAAATTAATTTATTAACTATATAACAAACGAGGTCGATTTTTACGCATGAACCTTGGAATGAATCGAGCTAAAGCTCGAACTCTCAGCTCAGCTTGGCTCGTATGCATCCCTATGTTGTCCCGGTGTACTATCTGCTTATGTTTAACATTTCCTACCTGAACAATGTTTATAGTGGTAGCCACCTTTATAAGATGTCTGTTCGATTTCTGCATATATGTTTATGAAATTAATCTATTTCGCCTTTGGAAACACTTAATTACCACTCCCTTGATTCTTTTCTGGGGCAATTTACAAAAAAACAACTCTGGTATGCATTCTGTTAAAATTATATGGGCTCTTTTCAATTTTATAATCCATTTTTAACCTTGTTTCTTGTCATTGCATATTGGGCCGTCTTGAGTTCTGGACTTCACGGCTTCATGGATGGGCTACCACTTGTTTGATCAACCCGTTACTCTTCCCTCAATCGAAGGAACTTATTTGGATACAACTGTTGTCAAGCCATGTCTTCTTCATCTCGTCACCTTCATCCACGGCTCCTCAATTGGCACCATGTCTGATTGACCCGGCATTAAAATTGAAACACCACAAGTATACCGTTGTCGCCTGCCTGTATGCAGTCGGCTCCTCCTAGGTTCATCATCACCGTTTTATCACAATCAATTTCATTCTTCTTGTTCGTATTCATCGTTAACCAGTCCGATGAGAGTCGTCTACTCATCTATGATTATATGTAATGTAATTCTATTTCGAGTTGTTTGTAATTGTTTGGTTTGTTCTTATCAGTTCAATCATTTGATTTTTCTTCAATGAACTGTTCCTTAAGAATAAAATTGAATACCCTGTTTCCTGGCACATTCTTATGACCATGTTTTGCGTAAATGATGGTGTTTTGCAGTTTTATGTTTGTTGGTGTCAGTTGGATGATGTTTCTTAAGATCTGAGTATAGATCTTCTCTAGTTCGGGTTTATGTATGTGCGTGTGTGGTACCAAATATAAGAAAATAAGACACGCATTCAAAGGTTGATTGATAAGTGTCTTTGAAGTTGGTTGCTAAATGAAATAAGAGGTCATTCCATTAGTTTACGTTTATAAAATGATTTTATTTTATATATTAATAGTGTAGTAATTTTTTTTATCTATCACCCTTTTCAATTTACCATCGATGCATACAACCGCAAGTGACACGACGGACTGTCCCATGAAAATTTAATTGTTAAAACTTTAAATGTTAAACTTTGTGTTTAACTAATTAAATGCTGAATTTTTGTGTACAATATACGTAACTTGAAAAAATTAAAATATAAAAGAAATTAAGCCTTGTAATAATTCTTATCATAAAAAGAAATTGAATTAGGAAGTCACATTTTGAAATAAATATATTGAATTAGTTCAATCATTTACTTGATTTTTCGGTTTTCTAAACGATGATGGTTCAAATAAGGTTAAGTGAACCGGTTATGTAAACCAGCTCGTCAGGTTCGATAATAAGAATCCTGGTTGATTGTATCAATACACAAAATCCTATAGTTTTATATTTTTGCTAATATGTATGGTATGGTTTAATCTTTAAGCATGCTAGTCACATTATAGATTTTAATCAGTTTAATGGTGCGATAATTTTAATTGAGTGGAGAATATCAAAATATAGAAAGGAATAAGGACATGAGGTGGCTTGCTAGAACCTTGTTGTAATTGAGAAGTTTGTTGCATTATTTCAACGCTCACGTAAGCGGTGAATAGCATATATCTATTTTGGGTTAACATACATCTATTTTTGGTTGGTATAATAATGTGTAACACATGAATTTTCATCTTGTTTGCCAACTGTCCCATCAATCGATCTTATCATCAACGTCTTAGATACGTATTAGGGGATAAGGATCCTACATGCATCTTTCTCATACAATATTTTAGCCTTTAGAAAACTAATATGTAGTGGCGGCCCTGAGAATTCACGTGTTCCGATCGAGCAAGAAAAAACATGTCTCTTAAAACGTAACGAACTAAATAATATAAAAATAATTTCTTTAAAATGATGATTAAAGTTATAGCAATAAACATAACAATTAGCAAAATCGTTGTATTATAATGAGTTTATGGCATACCGAATAGCAATAAACATAAGAGTTTGGGTATCCTAAATATATAAATTTATATAATTTCGTGAATTCTAAAAAAATTTGTGCCCTAAAAAAATGTGCTTGCCAAGACGCCCGCATTGCTCACCCTCAGAGCCTCCCCTAAGTAATATGTAACTATGCTTGTATATGTCGTGTTGCGATGGTGCATATCATGCATTTGGTTGGCATAAGTTAAGTTTGTTGCGATACCAGATCAAAAAACCAAACAAAGCATACATACAATATATTACTTTTTTTAATGCTATTTTCCTTATATATTAACGATGTTTATTCGATTTTCGTGTAAGAAACAAAACATGTGTTTCTATTTTTATTTTAAATTTGTTATAATTTGTTTTTATTTTCTTCGTTTTTTTTTATATATTGACTTAGATTTTTTAAAACGTGACCTATTATTTTTTAAAGTTTTTAATAGTTATTTTTTAAAGGTTTTGATTAATGTAAAACATGTGTCGATATCATCTTTGTCATATAATGACTTTATTTGTTGGATTTTCACTTTGGGTTACTGTAACGAGTGTTAGTATCACACAAATATCCTAACAAATCAAGTCATACTGCATTACTGCACACCCACTAGTTTGTATAAAAATCAAAAGTGTTCATGATATCGTTTTAACGGTTACCAGATAAAAATGTAACCTAATTAATCACTAACTATTTCAATATCTCAAAAACATTATTTATTTTTTAATCGGAGAGAGAAATATTTAATAAAAGAGAGACACGAGAAACAAAAATAAGGACTTCAGTAGAAGTTCACATATGACAACTCAAATTACGTATTAACTAGTGGGATTACCCGCGGGTTGCGCGGGCAAGAAACTAACAGTTGTACATTGGTACATGTTATTGACTCATTATGTTACATCCGTGTAAAGTTCAATTATATCATCATTTGTAACACCATTTTTACAATAATTACTAACATTGATCTCCATATATCACAAATCATGATAAAGTAAATGATTGAAACTAAAAAAATTGCAATAAAAATTACACCACACAAAATAAAATAGTTCTAAAGAAAAAAAATACAAATGAAAAGTTTACAAATTACAACCAGCATACAATTGCAGTGTTGTTTAGCGCCTACGTCGGTTCTCAGACAAACCATAGACGGGCAGAGCCATTGGAAACGGCAGTCAACGACCATTTCTTTGCTTCACTCTCTAAATTAAATCACCGTTCAACCATCGTCGTCAACGCTCACGGGAAAAGAACCGGACATAAGACAGAGAGAAGAAGGTATCGTACATGCACATGCAGTTCCACCGTCACCATGGACGGCCGGAGCCGCTGGAAACATCGGCGAAAAAACCAACAGTTTTCGCTTCTCTCTCTCTCTATAATCACCATCCACCTTATCGTTTGTATACGATCGTCAACTCAAACCAAAAGGCTCATAACCAGAAACTAAGAACAACATCACCTACCGTCGGCAACGGCGGGCGACCGCGTCCAAGTCATAGTTTCTCTTTCTAGAACCACCGCCCAACCAAGGGGTGTTTGGCCTAGCTTTTATTTTTAAGCTTATGCTTATTTATATAATTAGCTTATAGCTTTTTTTCTATTATTTGATAAGCTCTTTTTAAGTGTTTGAATTAGCTTATATTCTACAAGTTAATTATGCGTCTTAATAAGTTGTTAAATCCAACATTCTTTAATTTGTTAGAGTAATAATTACTAATCCACCACCATTAGATGACAAATGAGTAATTTACACCCTTAAACAAATAAGCTTCTATCAAATAAGCTAAAAAACCATCTTCAAATAAACTTCTTCAAATGAGCTTATATAAGCTTATAAGCATAAGCTTAAATAGAAGTTGTGAACCCTTCTTTGGTGTGAGAGATGGAAAAGGTTAGTGGGGTTATAAGCATATAAGCTTATAAGTATATAAGCTTATAAGCATAAGCTTAAAAAGCTAAGCCAAACACCAAGTTAAGCTTATTTTGTAAAACAAAGCTATAAAAACTATAAGCTTGGTTATTCAAACACCCCCTAATTGTTTATCTCTGTAAGTTCAAATGTAACACGAAAGCATTGATGTTTAGAGAGATGTTGGAGATGAGAAGTAGATGTGAGAGAATGATAAATGAGTGGTTGATAGGTGTGAGAGATGGAAAAGGTTAGTGGGGTTAACAAAGCATCAGAGAAACACATGTGTTAAACAACTGGTAAAGGAAAGGTGCTTAAAATAATTGTACTTCACGCTTTTAAATAGGTAGCAGTAGAATAGTACCAGTTTGAGTGTTAACTGTCACTTTCAAATTAATATATATAATTATAATAAGATACATTTATGCATTTTGTTACCATATCCGCCTTTATAGATTTTTCAATACAAACTAATATAGAAAAGTAGTCATTGTTGGTTGTACACAAACCGTTTTATTACAAGTTAGAATTAATAGCTAACTAGTCATTGTTGGTAGTATAGAAATTGTGTTGTAGATCAAATGTCGTAGCAGGAGCAGGGTTGGTTAAATCATCAGCAGGTACATAAACAGCTTGAATAGAAGTTGTGAACCCTTCTTTGGTAGAAGTATCTTTCTTGTAAAGAACCCATTTCGGTACTAAGGGTAGGTTGATAACCCACCGTGGAAGGCATTCTACCCAACAAGGCGGATACTTCAGATCCTGCAGTGTTGGGCCGAAGACTCTCTTCAGATTGAGCTCAAATTTTTTATTAATTTGAATGAAATATTCATTTTTTTATAATTACTAACATACTTAACTAAAAACCATATACGCTTGTAGAAATGGTTAAATCGTAATCACCATCCATGACATTTATGTGGACAAATGAATATAAATGAATGAGAATAACCTTAATTGAATAGGTGTAATATTCTTTTCTCAAACCTATTCATAACATCAAGCCTTCGATTTGTTTGTTGTTCTGTAACTTTGGGTCGGGTTCACTCATAAAAAAACTTGTAGCCTGACAATATTAAAAAGTGTAGAAAATTTTCATCAAAGCTTGAGTAAACCGAATCAAACCAAACCAAACCAAACCAAACCAAATCTATCTGCTAATTCTATTTCACTTTAACTCATTAATTTATTTCTCAATGCAACACTAAAGCCATGTCAGCATCTTCTCTCCTATTTAAGGCATAAGTTGCATACCTTCAATGCATACTTTTTCAAAACCGCAAACAAAACCAAACCAAACATATATTTTGGTTATTGTGGTTTTCAATTGGTATTAATATTTGTAACAATTAAAACAATGATTACCTCATTCTGTCTTTGTGCTCATCATTTGTCTTTCTACTTATCATTTTGTTTTAGTAATTGTATAATACAATCATTGTCTTTTGTTCGGAATTGGCATGTGCAATTCACTTAATTTGAGAAAAAAAGTATTACATTCATGTCATTGTATAATATGTAATTTCCATTGTGTTTTACGTTTCAGATCATTGTGTTATATGTATTCATCATTGTGTTTTACGTTTCAAGTCACTGTGTTATATATTCACCATTGTGTTTTACGTTTCAGGTCACTGTGTTATATATATTCACCATTGTATTTTATGTTTTAGGTTATTATGTAATATGCATTCATCATTGTGTTTTATGTATTGAATAATTTGTTATATTATCATTATATTTACATATTATTACACAACGATGTCATTAATATTTAAAAAGAAAAAAACTCAATGATGATTTGAAAGACACAATGACAAAAAAACAAACAAACACACACATACACACACACAATGACGAAAAAAGATACAATGATAAACAAAAAAACACAATGATGTAATTTTTGTTTTAATATTTAATTAACAAATTCATACTCATATTAAAGATAAAAAACACTTGTTATTATGGTGATTTTTTTATAAAAAAAATATATCGTATGAAAAAGTTATAGAAGTTTTACAATGATGGAAGAATTATCATTTGACTTGCATTTGGAGAGAGAAAATATGTACTATTACGTTTATACTATTTTCTCTTTGGTTCACAATTGACACATGTTAATTAATTATGGCTTTTCACATTTTTAATTTTTAGCCTCTGTGGAATAACTCGACCCTATATATAGATTTTCGTTAGTTTAATGGTGTGGTAATTTAAGTGAGTGGAAAACATCAAAATATTAGAGCATGAGGTGGGTTGACCTTTATAGAAACGGAAAAGGGATAAGGACATGAGGTTGCTTGCTGGAACACCATTGTGTGTTATGTTTTATGTTATTATGTAATATGTATTAATTATTGTGTTTTATGTATTGGATAATTTGTTATATTATCATTATATTTACATATTATTATATAACGATGTCATTGATATTTAAAAAGAAAAAAACTCAATGATGATTTGAAAGACACAATGACAAAAAAACGAACAAACACACACACACACACAATGACGAAAAAAGATACAATGATAAACAAAAAAACACAATGATGTAATTTTTGTTTTAATATTTATTTAACAAATTCATACTCATGTTAAAGATAAAAAACACTTGTTATTATTGTGATTTTTTTTATAAAAATATATATCATATGAAAAAATAATAAAAGTTTTAAAATGATGGGAGAATTTTCATTGGACTTGCATTTGGAGAGAGAAAATCTGTACTATTACATTTATACTCTTTTCTCTTTGGTCCCAAATGACACATGTTAATTAATTATGGTTTTAAACATTTTTATATTTTTAGCTTTTGTATAATAACTCGAACCCTATATATAGATTTTAATTAGTTTAATGGTGTGGTAATTTAATTGAGTGGAAAACATCAAAATATTAGAAGAGAAGAAGGATAAGGACATGAAGTGGCTTGCTGGAAACTTGTTGTAATTGAGAAGTTTGTTGCATTATTTCATCGCTCACGTAAATGGGTGAATAACATCTATTTTTGGTTGGTATATAATGTAATTAATGTGTAATAAATTAATTTTCATCTTGTTTGCCAACTGTCTCATCAAGCTATCTTATCATTAATGTCTTAGATGCGTAAGTAAGGGATAATGAATGCTACATGCATCTTTCTCATACAATATTTTAGCCTTTAGGAAATTAATATGCACTTTCCGGTCGAGCAAGAAAAAACATGCCTCTTAAAACTTAACGAATTAAATAATATAAAAATAATTTCTTTCAAATAATGATTAAAGAGCAATAAACATAACAATTAGCAAAATCATTGTATTATAATGAGTTTATAGCATACCGAATAACAATAAGCATAAGAGTTTGGGTATCCTAAGTATATAAATTTATAATTTCATGAATTTTAGAAGATTATGTACCCTAAAAGAAGGTCCCCACCAGGTGCCCACATTGCTCACCCTCAGAGCCTTCACTGAGTAATATGTAACTATGTTTGTATTCGTCGCGCGATGATGCATATCATGCATTTGGTTGGTTTAAGTTAAGTTCATTACGATAACGAATCGAACCAAACCAAACAAAACATACATACAGTATATTGGTTTTTTTTAATTCTATTTTCCTTATATATTAACGATGATTATTCGATTTTCGTGTAAGGAACAAAACACGTGTTTCTGTTTTTATTTGAAGTTTGTTTTTATTTTCTTTGTTTTTTTATATATTGACTTAGTTTTTTTTTAACACGTAGCCTATTATTTTTTAAAGTTTTTTTAATAGGTATTTTTTTAACGTTTTTGATTAATGTAAAACATGTGTCGATATCACCTTTGTCATATAATGACTTTATTTGTTGGATTTTCACTTTGGGTTACTATAAAAGTGTTCATGTTATCGTTTTAACGGTTACCAGATAAAACTGTAACCTAATTAATCACTAACTATTTCAATATCTCAAAAACATTATTTATTTTTTAATCAGAGAGAGACACGGGAAACAAAAATACAGATTTCACTAGAAGTTGACATATGACAACTCAAGTTATTTATTAATTATAATAAGATACATGTATGCATGTATTGTAATCATAACCACCTTTACATTTAAACTTTTCAATACAAACTAATATAAGAAAGAACCGGTCGTTGTTGGTAGTATACAAGCTGTTTCGATACAATTTAGGATTCATAGCTAACCAGTCATTGTTGGTATTATACAAATTGTGTTGTAAATAATTAATGACCTACTTAACTAATGACTATGCTTGTAGAAATGGTTAAATCGTAATCACAGTCCATGATATTTATGTGGACTAACGAGTATAAACGACATTAATTACATAGATATAACATTCTTCTCTCAAAGCTATTCATAACATCAAGCCTTTGGTTCGTTTGTTGTTTTGTAACTATGGTTAACAGGTTCACCTATAAAAAAACTTGTAGCCTAAGAGCATTCTCAACCCATTTTCTAAAGTTGTCAAACCCATATAATTTAGGGTAAATTTTAAGAAAACCATCAAAATCACCTCTCCAATCCATTCTCTATTATATGGATGAGTTATATGGCAACTAAAGTAAATCCTTAAATATAGGGACTCATTTTTTATCCATACCATATAATATATCAAATATCTCCAAATCACCATTTATTATATAATAAGACAAAAGAGAAAAAATAATAAAGAATTAATTTATGGATATTAATATGGAATAGAATATGAAAGAATTTTGAAAAATGATAGATAAATTTATGAAATGGTGTTTTTTAGCTAAATTATAGGGAAAATATATGGAATAGAATGTGAATGCTCTAACAATACCAAATAAAGTAAAATTTTTCTTTCAAAACTTAAATAAACCGAATCAATCCGTTAATTATATCATTACTTTCATTAATATATATTTTTAACTCCGAAAATCACAAGCAATATCTTTTTAAATTACTTATACATTCTCAATGCACCGGTAGAGCCATGTCAGCATCTTCTTCTCCTATTTAAGGCATACCTTCAATGTATATATTCATTCTCAATCAAAATCAGTAGAAGAAAGTCATCGTTGGTGAATGATTGCGGGCAAGAACAGATACACTCAGTATTAATATAATAATATGAATCACAGCCTTTGGATACCACTAATCACCGATTCCTGCAGCAACCAGTCGGTAAGGATCATATTCCTTTCAATCACCTTTATTATGTTGTTCATTGATCTTACTTTAATTCACGTTTTCATTCTATTCACACCAATTACTATCCATACCTTACTACTCTAATTGATTGACCTAATTCATTCATCCTACTTATTATGCTACTTTCAGAGCAATGATCTTCCTAACACATCTGTCTTTAGGGCTTCTGCTTTATGTGTTTCGTTTTCCCCAATTTTATCACTCTCAATTATAACCATATTAAACTATAATAATAATATTAATTATACACTTTTATGTTTGTAACATACATAGGTAGCCTGCCTACAACTTTATTCAGTAAAACACATTAATTAGTTGGGGGCGGTAAAGATATACCGACATACCCAACGCCTACAACAAAGAAAGCACACGATTGCAGTAACAGGTATATATACATATTATCCTTCCCAAATATCATGTCATAGCAAGCTATATACGCCAGGCACAATCCCACTATCACCTCCGCAAACTGAAGCCTGTTTGTCATTTCAAATTATTACCATTATTAAAACGTTATCAAGGTTTGTTCATAGTGACTTAATTACCTTTCTCCAAGACGTGACCGAGCTGTTCTAGTAGTAGTACTAGGTGGTGGTCTGCTGATGCTGCTTTGTGGTTTACTTGAGTTTCCGAGCTTTTCAGTCACAACCCATTCGTTGACCCGATTGGCGCCCAGGAGTCCTAAAATTGCTGCTTTGGATCGATGAAACGACATCACGTTTTCAAACAGGATCCAGGGGACAATAAGACCTTATAGTGCACACCGAGTTCAGGATGGTGATTGTGGCGGGAATATATATGGCTATCGGTTTTGGGAGTTTGACTTCTGGGACCATGATGGTTATTGGGATGACCACACAATAAAAGAAAAAGGTGACCCAGTGTGCTATTATCTTCCTCACAAAGAAGAACGCGTACAGGACATGAAACTTCTTATATAAGGACACTCTCTGCATAATAGAGTAGACACGTTTAATCGTTATTAGGAAAAAGAAAAGGTTCATTCATTAGTTATACGGTTATACCTCGCACAAGATGATTTCTTTGAACATCTTTTTGAACAGATTAGCGGGCCCACATGACCAACGATGCTGTTGATATCGGTAGGCTTTGAAGGTACTCGGGAGTTCTTTTTTGACCTATAGTTAGAATATAAGTTTGATGAAAATAATTTAATATTCGACTGATTCGACACCACAACTCACCTCTAAGTCTCCAACAAAGAGAAATTTCCACCCCTTGAGGCTGGCCCGAACTGCAAGATCCATATCCTCTACAGTGGTTCTATCTTTCCAGCCACCTGCATCCTCAATTGCTCTTATACGCCATACACCCGCAGTCCCTAATGTCATAAAAAATTCATAACTTCTTACACAAATTTCTCAGAATCTATGCGAGTAAGGGGTTAGGTGTAAACAATCTGAGCCGAGCTCGTGATCTAAGCCGAGCTCCTTTAAGCTCGAGCTCTGCTCGTTTAACTTATGAGAACTCGAGATTGGCTCGTTTCGAGCTCTATTTCTAGTGCTTGAGTTAGGCTTGAGAGTGGTTTTCAAGTTCGAGCTTGGCTCGTTTATTATTTATTAATTAATTTATATACATTTATTAACTATATATATATAGGGGAAGGTTAACGTACAAATGAAATTAACGTGCTAAACATGAGAATCTAGTAGAGTAATTATATATACAAGTAGAGTAATTATGTAAATACTCTATGATAATTACTCTATGATGTAATTACATAATTACTCTACTTGATTCTCACGTTTAGCACGTTAATTTTATTTGTATTTGATCCAAACCCTATATATATATATATAATATATACATATATATTATTTTGTTATTTTTATCAAAATTTTATATATCATTACAATTATTATATAAATACATATTTAATATATTAAATAAAAATATATATGTATAAAGGCTTGTTTAGGCTCGCAAGCCAGAAGCTTGGGCTTGTTTATTAAACAAGCTTGTTTTTAGGCTCGAGCTCGTTTAAGCCTGGATCGATTCGAGCTTTTAGCAAGCCGATCTCAAGTATCTCTAGAGGCAGATGGCTTGTTTATGTCCTTATGTGTAAGCAGACTTTTGAATTTTGTCTTACCATTGAAGCCGAAAAACTGACAAGTTGAAGAGCCCACTTCTTGCTCAACAGCAAAATGATAGGCAAGTGACATCTCTTGGAGCCGAGTCATGATGCATTCATTAGCATTTACTAAACAAAACATGTGTTAGTTATAGTAAAATCTAAAATAAGCGTGATAAGTGAGTGCATATCTCGATTGGGTAGGGGTAAAATAGGGAATATGAGAGGAATTAGTAAGCTTTACCGAATTTCCATCTCGCCTGTACCAAAGCCAGTTCTGGATTTTCAAGAAGATAAGGTACACTTCTCCAAATAAAATCTTTATCTGGTTGGAAATCTGCATCGAATATTACTACAAATTCGCAATTGCTCACATAATCTTTATTTAAACCTTCACGGAGAGCACCGGCTTTGTATCCATTTCTGTTGTTTCGGGTTTCATATTTCACATTCACTCCTCTATCTATCCACTTTTTGCACTCCGATTCCACCAGTTTCTGCATATAATTACTAATTCACTTAGCAAATAGATAATTTTATCTTTGAGTGTTATTTAGTGTAGAGAGGGGCAGGGTATCTTTAGGGATTGATTGGTGGAGTCATCAAGAATCTGAACAATGAGACGATCGGATGGCCATGTAAGCGAACACACAGATCCGATGGAGAGTTTGTAGACCTGATAAGAATGTAAGTTAGATGGTGTATTGGATGGAAGTAAGCTAAATCTTATAGTTAAGATATTTTTCACAAAATAAAAATAGTAACTGTAAATAATAGTATATTTTGTAGTGTGTTTTATGGGAATTTTAGATATTCATTGCTAAGCCATCTTTCTTATGTTGTTTGTCACTGTCAAAATCATCCGTAAAGCTTTTAACAATAAAATGATGATAAAATTTCTTGCCTTTTGATTTCTATAATTATTCTATGAAGTATATGCACCGAGCAGACATAATCCATAATCCAGATATTAAATTAAATATGTGTACCTCTTTTTCATTGTACATCGGTATTTGAACCAGAACCATGGGGTAACATCTGTTCTGCGCTAAATCTTCTTTCAGGGCTTCCAACTTATACCGAGTGTATCTTTTCTTGCCCATAATTTTTACCAACATAACCACAACAGTCATGTAGACTCGCTCGATGAACATCATAACGGACATCACCACACAAATATAGAGAGCAACCGTCAATGGTGGAATTACTATCGAAACCCTCATAACTCGCCATATATCAGTGAAACTTCCTGCAAAGTTATCGATCGAGTTAACCTTAGGCTCGGCCAGAAACCAGTTTCTCATGGTGAAATGCAAAGGAAGAGTTCAGAGGAGGATACTCAGATACATCGAAGCTATGGCTTATATAGGAAAAGGGTGAGCTTTAGCTGAAGATTCTGACGTGGCTCTAGGTGGTGGAAAACAGTGGTGCATTTAATGATCTGCTAAAATGAGCCTCTGGCAAACCCACCGACAATGCCGTCTCACTTATTTCTGATTAAGGTAATCTCTTTATCAATTGATTTTTCAATTCCATATTTTTGTTAATATAGTATGTTTTCTTTGTGCATGCTAGTCACATATAGATTTTAATTAGTTTAATGGTGTGTTAAATGGTAATATTACTGAAGTGGAAAATCATGAAAGTGTAGAGGGATAAGATGGTGAATCTGAGAGTGAAATATAGTTACAAATACAAAAGCTTAAAATGATTTGCTGTAATTTTATCGTAATTGCGAAGTTTGTTGCACTATTTCAACGCTCACGTAAGGAGTGAGTTGAATACATCTATTTTTGGTTGATATCAATGCGTAACACATGATTATTTTGCGTTCACATTGTATAACGCCATCTAAGGTTTGATTTTTCATCTTGTCTGCCAGCTGTCTCGTTGAGTAATGTGATCATTAGCGTCTTAGACACGTAAGTGTTTTTGAATATGTTCTAGTGTTTTTCAATTTTTCATTATGCAAGTGTTAGTCAAAGTGTTGGAAGCAAATATTTTTAAATAGAAGATTTGCAAGGCATCTTAACTTGCAACAATAAAAGAACCTTTGTTTCTCAAAGTGTTGGTCTCTTCCTCATGTTTGACTTGGTTTTGTTCAAAACTACTTCTATAGGAACATTCCTTCTGGATTTATAAGGCATCTTAACTTGCAACAATAAAAGAGCTTTTGTTTCTCAAAGTTTTGAGTTCTTTTATAAAAACTGTTAGTTGTTTATTGAATCTTTTATGAGTTTTTATATATTAATCAAGAGCAACTAATAACTTTGATATTTATAAGAGAAATATCATGTAAAAGAAAATTGTATCTACAAGCTCAAATGATTTCAAGGAGTGTCTACCTACTAATAGTAATTCTGTTGTATCAACCATAGGTCTTGTGTCTATGTTTCCCAATTTATATATTTTTATGAACTTTGTTGATTGGAGGATTTGATTATTAACATATGTGCATTTAACACATTCAATATTGTTGTTCTCATCAAATGTGGATAGTATTTCCAACACTTTTTTTGGACAGTCTATGAAGAACATTGTTGCAATTTTTATGTGATAAAAGAGAGGATTAAAGTAAATCTACAGAAATAAGAAGATTACCATTTGTTCTCTTCTTTGAAGAGAGGTGATTGTGATGAAAGGAACTGTATATTAAATTGCATGTTTAATCTTTAAAAATAGATGTTTTGACTTTGGTGATAACCACTTGACCCATTTTCTTTTTAACTAGGTATTTGAGCTCAGCTTATCAGTGACAAAACATAACCCAACCCATTTTTGTGAATAATATCTAATATACAAGACTGAGGGCAATTGACTCGCTAAAAGCTTGAATCGAGAAACTGGAGCTTATCTAATAAACAAGACTGACTAGGCTTGCAAGTCCACATTAGCCTTTATTTATATAAATGTAGTAATTTCATACATAATAATGATGATCTAATTACATAAAATTATAACAAAAATAACTAAATAATATATATTTTATTATAAGATTGTGTTTGTTTTACATTTTTGGGCTTAGCCAGTTCAGAAATGAGTATGAATTATGAAATGAGAAATATATACCCCTAAGGATTTACTGGGTACGATTGTTGTAGCAATGAGTATGAGATGATAAAAATGAGGCAGGCATGTACCGATTATTCAATAATCCTGTTTATTCTTGTTAAGTTGGGTAACGGGTAAAAATGGTTTATTTTGTGCAGGGTAAAACTGTTCAGATTAGTCGACCCAAAACTCATCTGAGTTTCATGTAGTACTCTTTCCATTTGTATCTATTTTATACAGGATCAAGGACTGGATATGATATCAGAAGGTCTATGAATACCATTGTTAGACTTGGGCACACTGTTAATCAGGTGATTAAGTTAACTGGTGTAATTCTTTTTCGTGACAGCTGAGGTCGAGCAGGAACTTCTGTATTGATATTATATTACTGTGGAATTCTTGGAATTGCAGTGATACAGAGGAGCATCCGACTCATTAAGTTGACCCAACCCTAATGACGACCCGTTAAAGAAACGACCCGAATAGCGGCCTCGAGTAGGAATCCTTGGAGTATGGAGCAAGGTAGGTGGTTTAAATTCAGATTGTGTCTATTTTTTATTATTATTTCAAATTTCGTTTTCCTAATTTAAATGTTTCCTTGTTCATCTATTTAGTATAAACTAGGATCTAGATTTCATTGTCGGGTAGACTTTTATTTTGATTATAGAATTGTAATCGCGACCCTTGAGGCTTGAGAGAGCTGAGTTTCACTGGAACCATTTGGTTCCAACTTCCAAGCCTTTGAATATCATGTCTTTGAGCTATTTGATTGCTTCCATTCCCGCATTATGCAGCCTGCTTCTACAAGTAAAAGTTCTATCCCCTTGTTTAGTTATTGTTTCTAATACAAACAAATGGATTTTGAGTTGACTTTTTCAACTCGCAATGCTTTGAAGTGTAGATTTGTGGACATGAGAAATCCACATATGGTCTGCTCTTGTGACGGTTGACTTCTTGTGTGGTTAGTTACGTACGTTCTCGCTTACAACTTGAATTTTACTTATTACATGAGATGTTTCTATCTTTTTTCTGTACAAAAATGTAAGCACTAGATTTTAATGAAAGATAGCATAGAACTGTTACAAAGTAATGTTTTTTCGTTTACAATGACATTGTATTTGTATTATTTGCATAACTGTTTTCCTAATTTTGGTAATACGGTCCGACCCGAAACCCGAGGGCGTTCTAAATCGAGTTGATAAGACTTCCGAATATCGAAAAATGGTGACACTGGTGTAAAAGATTCTTGAGCCCTCACTGCTGTCATGAACGTCCTGTAACATGATGGTGATTGCGGTACAAGGTCAAATGTGCCCGTAAAATGTGTTCGTAGTAATATTGCGCTCCGACTGCCCCGATGATTGGTCCCGCCCAAAAGATCCACTAAAACACTAAAATTAGCATTCTACACATGCAATAGAATCATATGTTACACTAGATTAAATCATATTATATAAACGTGCATACATGATCATTCCAGATGTTCTCCTTGTTGTAGATAATTGCCGCCCCTAAGCTACGAGCTGGGTTGATTCCGGTTCCAGTGATCGGGATCGTTGCTAAGTGAACCATGAAAACCGCAAAGCCAATAGGTAGTGGTGCCAATACCTTGACAAAATCTACACAAATTAACCAATTGTCTTGTATAGTATAGTAAAAGCTAATATATTATACTCACGGGAACATGGGAGTCACGAGCGTTTCTCTTTGGATCTGTGGTGGAGAGTACGGTGTATACCAAGATGAAAGTGCCTATAATCTCGGCCCCTAGCCCGGTGCCTCGATTATAACCTTGAGATAGCTCATTAGCACCGCCACCGTGGTCCATGTAATAGGTCTTTTGTAATGTTTTAACCATGTAACACCCGGCGGTTGCACCAGCGCATTGGGCCATGACATACATTAATGCCCTTGGTATCGTCACTTTCCTAGCCATTAACAAGGCAAACGTTACAGCTGGATTCAAATGACCACCTAAAAATCGTCAAAACATTTATTAACAGCTAAATTTAAATCCATTTTGCATTAACAATAGAGTATCAAAACAAACCGGAGATGGTTGAAGTGTTGTAAACAAGGACGAAGATCATTCCGCCAAACGCCCACGCGATGCCTAGGAGGCCAACGCCACCACAATTGTCAGTGTCGTTGCGGCTCTTGTACCCGATGATGGTTAGAACACTAATGTAAAGGAACAAAAAAGTGGCAACAAACTCGGCAATGATGGCTCGGTAGAATGACCACTTTGCGAGCTCCGCCGCCTCAATAAATGGCGAGGCAAATGGTTGTTCGTAGTCTTGGTTTTCCGTATCGCAAACACCCTCTTCTATGTCAGTATCAGTATCCATTGATTTTGTGTTTTTGATCTTTATATATATATTTTTTTGGAATAATTTTGACGAATTTTGAATTGAAAAGAGTTGAATTTTTTTATTTGAAAGAAAAGAAAAGTTAGGGTTAAGTTGTAGACTATTGGAAATCAGTTTCTTAGAAGGTCAAAGTGTTTATGAGAGAGTGAATTTTTATGTTAGTGGAAGAGATGAATTAATGGAGAAAAGAATGGATATCAAAAGACTTGTTCAACATAAAAACAAGAAAGATAACATTTTTACATGTGTTTGCCCACTTCTTGATTGTATTTAAAAGTAGAAGTTTATAATTCGATTTGCACAAAAATGATAACAATAGACGAGCCCGGGCTTGTTTGCAATTTTTAAGCAAACTTGAGCTTAATGTCACGGGCCAAATGTTCAAAGGTCAGATTACTTAAATGTGCTTAAACGCTTGGGTTTGCTAGCTAGCTTGGACTTCATCGCATCATCTAGTACAACCTCAGTGAGATAAGGTGTTTAAGCCTCGACATGCTAGTACATCCAATGCAACATTGGTTGCAAGCTGTTGGCGCTTGTCCGATGACTCCAACTTAGGACGAAACCAAACCAATAGAGCCCGAAGCTGATTGGCTGGACTTCGGACGTCACGATACAAAAACAAGTTGATACAATCGTAATTTTGCGTCATTTTACTCATATGAGCTGAGTGTACTTCGTCAGTTGAATTGTACATACATCATCTCTGTTTATGTAGAATCTTTTGGGGCAATGCATCTACCATGCTTCCTTTTTCTAGAACACTACACAGTTAATACGGAAAAATAATGTATGACGGTCAAGAACCGATATTTGATGTATCGGTTATTGCGGTGGGATGACAGTAACTTTAATATCATGCAAAATTTGTATATACGTGTATAATAAAACATAAATCACTAAAACTTATCTAACATTAATAACAAAATCAAAAGTCAAAACCCAAAACTATCAGTTAGCAAACTAAATGACTGCATGAGATGAAATGAAGAAGAAACTAACTGACTAAATGGCGAGGTGGAGGATTGACGGCGTGGAGTGATCGACTGGATGAGGTCGTTGTTCACTCGTTCATGTCAATATGACTTAAGGTTAAATTTAATGGAAATGGGTTGTGGGCAAAAAATAAATTAACAGCAATGGACTTGGGTTAGTAAAACGCATCATATTTGGGAAAAATCTTTTCAACCGATAAACTCATCATATTTCCAGCCCTTTGCTGTTTCTTTTATAATGGTAGGGGTTTAGTTTATATAGTTTTAAAGCGGCCCATTAGGCTTGGTTTGTGTGATTTGATTGGGCTTAACGGTATTAAAACGGTCCATTGAGAATAGATACCTTTTTTTTTACAAAAGAGAGATCATACGGTTAAAAGAGAATAAGAGCGCACATTAACGGATTGGGTTGGTTTATGTCACACCCCGACCAAAGGCGGCCGAACATGTCGGGGTGCAACGTGATTTGGACAAATACACAAGACACTATTTAAAGTGACAATATTTATTCAACTCATTTTATTTCAACAAATCAATAACAACACATCTCGTTCATATAAACAAATAGCAGTCATGTTGTTCGTTTTACTAAAACCCTAATAGTCTTGGTAACGTTTTTCGTCAAGCACTCGAGTCAACAATAGTCAAACCTGTAACATTTCATAAAATAAAGTTTGTCAACACAAAGGTTGGTGAGCAATTCATAAGTTTGAGCATATAAGTATATAGTAGTAAAAAGCCACAAAACTTGTATACAAAACAATAAATAAAAGCGAAAACTTGGATAAATTGACAATCGCTAATAGAATTACGTTAGCGCCACCTAGCTACAAGGGGTTGCCAAGTAGTCTAGGATTTAATAGAATATCGTTAATTGCATTACGTTAACGACACCGTGCTATAAGAGAATACCAGATAGATCACGGATTTATAGACTTCCCCATGACTGAAAGCGATAAACACATAGGCACGTAGCATGTAAGCATAGAACACCAAATCAAGCAATTATTCAAGTAAAGTATACAATCACGTTTGTGGGTTTAAAGATTCAAGTAATTGAAACATTTAGTTTGATAAGTATGAAATGTCACCCCAAAACGGAAGATGGAAAAAGGGGTATGAAAGTACTCACCTCGATTGATGAATTGAGAAACTAATAAGTGATCGACAAATAAAAAGCTTGTAAACGAAACGAACGAATCCGACTTGAAACGATGAACACCTTAGCTAAAATAAATAATGTAATATATATTAATGAACTTGAAACCATAATGAAACTATATTGGAAGCATTGAACAAGAAGGTTCGGTTATTAATCGGATTACCGGTTAATTTGTTAATGGTTAGGGACTCGTACTTAATGACAAATAAAATAAAATAATATTATTTTATTGGGCTTTTAAATAACTAAACCAACATTAAATAGAGACAAGACGGGTTTAAATCAAGAGTTCGATTTTGTAAAAAAAATGAATTGATAATAAAGTTTATAATAATGATAGTAATGGTAATAATAATTCTAAAAAGATATGTTATATATATATATATATATATGTGTGTGTAAATATATATATATATATATAAGATAATGATGATAATAATAATTATTATTATTAATACTAATCTATAATACTAATAATAATAGTTAAAGAATAACGATCTTAGTATTAATTAAAATGTTGTTGATAAAAATAATAATAATAATAATTAATATTGATAGTAAATAATGATACCGCCCTCGATGTCGGTTCGAGTTCTAAACGAGTTCACAAAATAAATACAATAATATTATTGCTAATAATAAAAGATAAAATATAATTTTAATAAATAATAATAATATGATCTTAAATAATAATAGTAACTTTAATATTTTTAATAATAATGATAATAGCAATAACATTAACAATAATACTAATACTAATAATTAGAATTTATAATGATATACATTTTTTTTATAAAAAGTTAATAATAATAATAATTATAATAATAATAATAATAATAATTGTTATAAATAATGAGTTTTATATATTTAATAGTTTTATACTAATTATACGATTTTTAACCATGATAACACAAAATCGGTTTAGGAGGAGACTCGAACCCGAGACCTCTAGTCTAACAACTAACGTACAAACTAACCGAGCCAAGATAACCGTTTCCCGATCGTTTATCTTTTCCCAAATCAAAACAACTCCACACGAAAACTAACAATATCAAAACCCAAATTAACTTTACCTATTAACTGTTCCCGAGCCGAAACTGCCAGAGACGAAGAAACGGAAGTCACTGAGGCTGATTCCGGCCACCTGAGGTGCGCCGGAAAACAACAGCAGAGAGAAAGAGAAGAGATAAGAGAGAGCCGGAGAGAGAGGACGAGAAAGAGAGAGAGAGAGAGCGACTGAGAGAGAGAGAGAGCGACTGAGAGAGAGAGCCGAGAGAGAGAGGCAGCGAGAGAGATAGAGAGCTGCGGAAGGAGTGGGCGGCGGCCGGTTTTCCGGTCGCCAGAAAACGAAAACGAAGGGGAAAGGGGGAGCGGGTGGCTGGGGTTTCGGACCAGATGGAGGTGGGTATTGGTGGCGGTGTGTCGGAGGTGGTGGGGCGTCGCCGGACCGCTTGAGCTCGCCGGAAAAACGGCCAAGGGAGGGTGGCGACGGCTGTGTGTTGTGTGAGTGTGTTGGAGGTGGTGGCCGGAGGTGGCGGTGCTCGCCGGAGGCGGCGGCGGCGGCAGGGACAAGAGAGAAAGAGATAGGCTTGTACAACTCGTAACGAGTTGGTATATGTAGGCATATTTTCATAACAGCCTCCTCAAGTTTCAATGAATGTTTAAACGAGCTTAAAGGTTTGTACAACTCGTAACGACTTTACGAAAATCGTTTTGAACTCCTTATGTTTTCTTAACGACACTAAAATATGACAAACATCGATATTATTTGAGATCGATGTCTATTGTAATATTATATAATAAATAAATAAGGTTCTAAAGTGTCGAGTTGGGTATACGTATTAAAGGTTTACAAAAACGAATATAATTCGCGATTTGAAATTTGACGAATGTCACAGTTTAGGGCTCTAGCCAAACAAAAAACTGAGAATTTAGATTTTGTGTTTTGAAAATCGTTTGGTTTCGGGTTTTTCGATTTGACGAGTTGTCTTGGTCCTTTTTTTATGTTTTTTTTTTTTTAACATTTGGACTTTATGATTTTGGGTTCAGAAAAAATGCCCAAATTTTTGAATTTAGGATTAATATTTTTTACTAGCTAAAAATTAATTAATTATTAAGAAATTAAGCTAAATTATTTGGTTTCACTATTTATTAAATTCTTAGAAATTACTTAAAAGTTAAAAAAAATGAAAATTAATAAATTCGGTTATTTTGTCTAACCATGTGCAAATCCGAAACTTAATGAAAACTCGGTGTTATTTGTAAACACAAAATCAAACCATCAGTTTTGTTTGGGTTTGGTTATTTCAATTATGAATTGGATTTTTTTATGACTATACACATCTCTATTATTTATTATGTCATCTACAATAGTAACAAAAGAAATCCATACATTACACGAAAATCAAAACATTATGGGAAGATATCATAATGAGTATATAAGGTTAAGATTGGGTATTATATTAATTTTATAGTTATAAGGATATGTCGTATGCTACAACTTCACTCTCACCGTCGAGCGTGCATGGAAGTCGCTCCCTCCACGCTACCTTCGTCGTTCTCCCTCTCTCACATACTTCTTCAACGTGGAATTCTCTACACATTATTCCCTGCTCCCTCCGCCCTCATGGCGTAAATACACTAGTTTTGATATGAATATGATCAGGCCCGGCCCAAGGGGAGGGCAGGGAGGGCTCAGGCCCCAGGCCCACTCCCCTTTTAGGGCCCATAGAATTTTTAGAAGGTTTTTATATATGTGTGTGTTAGACCCATAACCAACTTCAATAACATAAACCAATTAAGGTTGCCAGGCCCAAGGGTTTTAACATACAGGAGTAGCATCAGTTCTTGTTCCACCATCGGACTTTTGAACGGCGAACACCTTGAGAAATTCTGTTTGTTCGGCTGGCAGCGACCAGCGGCTGACGAGTGTTTAGCATTAGGTATTTTAACCACCGGCAACTACTATTTACAGGTTATTAACTTATATTTCTCTTTTTATCTTTTATCAACCAGCTGTCAGGCTATTTACCAACAAATAGGCCTTTGTTAACTTTTATTTAAGTTTTAGTTGTTAAATAATTTAAGTTTTTGTCGTTAATTTCTAATTTCTTATTTGCTAAACTTTATTCAGTAATGAGTAATTAGTTGATACATAATAGAAATAATAAATTAGTTATGTTAGTATTTGGTTTTTCATAGTAATCAGTTCGATATTATGTCTTCAAAGTTTAAACACTTATCTCGTAGTGAAAAACGTAAAAACAGAAAAAAAGAAGATTTAAGAAATACACAAATAGAATATACGTTTTTTCAAAAGCAACCTCAAGTTCTAATGTTAAAGAAAAAGATGTACATGTTGATGAAGACGATCATGGTGTTGTTGACTGTTCCGGTAACAGTGGCATTGGCAGAACGAAGTTTTCTTTAGGTTGAAGTTGGTTAAGACCAATTTACGATCGTCATGCCCCAAGAAAGACTTAACGAATTGGCGTTTATTGCTATTGAGAACGATGTTTTAGATACCATAGATTATAAAGAGTTAGCCGAAGGACTTGCTTATAAAAATGCTAGAAGAGCATCACGATTCGTTTAAGTCTTTTAGTTAGATAATCTTGCTAAAAAAACTTTTGTTTTGTTTTATCGTTATCCAATTTGTCTAAAATATATAATAGTTTTTGAGTTTGTATTTTAGGGCCTTTTGTTATTCATGTCCCAGGTCCACTCTTAATTTTCTATTATCAAAGACGGCCCTGAATATGATATTAGATTATTACATCGATTGCCAGAAATATCTAGCACATACATATATAGTTAGTTATATTAAAACCTAATGTATATATGTATATATATGTGTGAACTCTTAGGTGAGCAAAAGTGAAATTGCACAAATTTTGATGTTATTTTACTAATATTGTGAAAATAACGTTAAGAGTGGTGGAAGGTTAATCAGACATCATGTGGTGGCGTTGATAGCCGAAAGACAAGGGTACACGCACCAATCGGCTGGTGTCCCGATGATTGAGTGTTATGTGTCTTATGTCCAAGACTTGATTCAAAACTACTATTGAGCCGGGGGTCTCACTGGAAGCAGTTTTTCTATTCTTACTGGGTAGAGGTTTAAGTTGTACTTTGTAATTGGTAAGATTTACTGAGTACGATGATGATGATGATGAAAACCTAATATACTAATTTATGAATTTTATTAAAATGTTTTAAACAAACAAATGGACAGTGTGCTGTATTTATTGAAGTACTCCCTCCGACCATTTTAAAATGTCCATTTTTTTATTTTTGGTTGTCTCAATTTAAATGTCATTTCTATACATATAAATTCACTTTTCAATTGTGCCCTTACTATTACATATACTAGATGTTTTATTTTACAAAAATGGTTTTTAGTTATAATAATTTAAAGGACATTACTGTTATTTTACAGCTTATAAAATAAAATAATTAAACATTTATTAATTTATGTGTTTTAGGTCTTATGACATTTAAAATGGAAAAGATTGAGTAAAAAATATGTTATATGAAAAGTAATGAAATTGTACCCCACTAATTTAATATTTTAAATAAATTGGAGTGTCAAATGTAATTATAGAGACTGAAACTAATAATAAAACCCGTGCGTCATGGTTTGATTTCGATCGTGCGATGAAATAAACGGTTGAGATAGGTGATGGCCCACAAGAATCAGTCTGTGCCCAGTCACATCGTATCTCTGTCGTTATGAATACCCGACTTCTGCTCTGCTAACTGTCACCTACTACTACTACTTCCACTTACTTTTATCAACCCATACCCTCTACTATAAGTTATATACAACCTATACCCTTCGACTATTCACATATTAATATTCTATTCTAATTGTTAACTGTTTTATTTAAGAATATATTTAATTACTGTTTACTTTTTTATTTTTTATTTTTACGTTGAATCATAAATAACACGCGACGTGAAAAACAAAAGTTAATAAACGTTGATAAAGGGCTTGTTGTCTAGCAGCACGATTGTTATTACTAAAGTGTTATTCTTCACGTGATTGAGAGTTCTAGTCTTATAATTGATGTCAGTGTAGATTTAGAAGTGTGTGAGCTGGATGTTTTATAGAGTAAAAAAATTAAATAGTTATAAAGTTTTACATATAATGTTTTTAGATTACTTGAGTTAATCGATTGTTAAAAAACTTGTAACAGTGAAACGATATTAATACTTATTTGGGAAGGTGGTTAATGTGTAGAATAAGATGTCAAGGGTTCAGTCTCTACTCTCTATAGCGTGTTTTCTAAAATAAAATAAAAAATATTTATTTAAGATTTCATTATTTATCTTTTTAACTATTCATGAGTTAAAATATAACAAACTATCCAGTTTCAAAGTTCTTTGTTAATGAATGTTGGAAGTTATGTTTGAATACAAGAAACTCAATTTGAATTCAAATGATATCTAAATTGGGAAAACCTATCTAAACGGAAATGTTACAACTAGTTTAGACACAATATTGTAATTGAAAAAAAATATACATATTGTTGTAATGAGTATATGCACGATATGTAACTGAAAAATGAGTTTAACGAGTTACAACCAAAAGACATTTTCAATATATGATGGTCTTATATAGTTATATCAATTCAATAATATAATGTTTTAAAAAATTAACAAATATATACAAGTTATTTTAGTTATAATAAATCAGTAGACTAGATTTATATAAAAATATTAGCAATAAAACTAATTTAGTTTATCCTTTTTGTCATTTTTTACATTTTATTATACACAATCTTATCACCTTAATCTCTACCATCTAACGATAAGATTAACAACCTAAAATATTTCAAAGTATTCGTTTATATATTTGTTCCAAACTCTCTCTATGTATAACAGAGAAAAGAGTTGTTAGGGAAAAAAAACAAAAAAACAAAGAAAAGAAAAGAGTTGATACTATTGAAAGTGAGATGACAAAAAGTAAATGATTTGTTTCAATTTCCATCTTTGTTTGTTTTCTATGTAAATATTAGCTTTTTTCTGTATGTACTTGGTTAGTTTTAAATTAGTTGCGTGTTTTAAACGTAACTACCAACTTTTTTCACTATTGTCGTAAACAGAACTTAACAGAGAACAAACAAATAAAAGTTACTAGAAAGATAGAGAAAAGAGCATGCTAAAAACAAGAAGCAAACAAACATATCAATCAAATTCTTAGGGTTTGTCCAATGTTTTTGGGGGGTTTTCGTATATTTTTAATGTATACATTTAAATTAGGGGGAAATTCTTAAGCATTTTAAGGGTGAGAGATTTTAAATTTGTCGATTCAAAATCGTTTTTTCATATCTGTCCCTGTTTTAATGCATCACCGACGATGTATTAGGTAGTTCCGCTGACGAGTTAGCTAACACATAGTCAACGATGTGTTAAGCCTCCAAACACATGGTCAACGATATGTTAGACCTCCAAACACATAGTTAAAGATGTGTTAGACATACAAAAACATGGTCAAAGATGTGTTCGTGCCTTCTTTGTTTTTTTAATATTACAATATCATTACTAATTTTACATATATTTTGTTTTCTTTTATAACTTTTAATATATCAAGTTTTATATAACTTTGAATATACCATTGAGACGTGTTTTTTTTATCTACGGACCGACGTAATTTTTTTTACAAAACTGAGCCGTGTTAAATTAATATCGAAATGTTCAAGAAAAATTTGACCCAACATGGTTTTAAAAAAATTATGTTAACATGTAGATATAAAAACATGTCTCGATGATATATTCAAAATTATATAGAAATTTATATACTAAAAATTATAAAAGAAAACAAAATATAAGTAACATTAGTTATGATATTATAATATTAAAAAAAATAAAGAAGAGGCTAACACATTTTTGACCATGTGTCAGGATGCCTAACACATCTTTGATTATGTTATTGGAGGTCTAACACATCATTGACTATGTGTTTTGAGGCATAACACATCGTTGGTTATGTGTTGACTAACTCGTCGGCGAGACTACTTAACATATCGTCGGCGATGTGTTAAAAGATGGACAAATCTGAAAAAACGATTTTGATAATCACCCATCATTAAGAGGCTATATTGAGCATTTTCCCATAAATTAATATAATGGTCGGATAATAATATTTTCACCTTTTTTCTTTCCATAATTCCCACCTCCTTCGATTTATAAGAACACTTTCGGTTTTTAATATCTTAAAACCCTATTTAAACCCTTAACCCCCCTAAATTTAATCAAAGGGCTTGTAGCTCGACGGTATCAAGTTGGTTGTGAAGTAAGAATATCTCTCAAATGATTAGGGTTCAAGTCACCTGATAACAAAGTTATTACGCTATTTAAAAAAAACTAAACTTATTCCAATAAAACATGTTTCATGGTGATGGTGGATGCTGATGTGATGTACAAAATGGTGGTGACAAAGGCATATTTATCCTATGTTTCCTTTTTTAAGAACATCTCGAAGAGGACGTGATCACTATCAATTTTTTGTTTAATGATAATGTCACCCTTTCCATTCCATGATCCCCACACTTAGGGCTGTCACTTTTATCCGAAACACGACCGAAAAAACATGTACCCGAACTAACCCGACCCGAAAAACCCGAACCCAAGAAAAGACTAACCCGAACCGAAGTAATTCGGGTTGGTTCTCGGGTTTGATTTATAAGTTTCGGGTCAACCCGAATAACCCGAATAAACTTTTTAGTTTTGGAATTAAATATATTTTTAGACTTAGTATTAGCCACTAACGTTATCAGAAATTTGTCATAATCGATTGTTGTCATTACAACTATTATAGATCCATTGTTTATTGCTAATTTATGTTTTTAGTTTATTACTAATAGCAACCGTTATCGAACAATCAAATCATGCTCGATAGAAGACGATTATGGTTCAAGTTGGTTTTACTCTTATTTTGAATTGCTTTATCAAGTTATGCTAGTTTATTATTTGATTATTTGCTTACGAGCAAAGAATAATATGTTGTTTTAATTTTAGCATTTTTTTTTTGTTTTTTGGTTTGTTTTCTAGAATACTCAAAACCCGATTAACCCAACCCGAATTACCCGAACCCGAAAAACCCGTGAGAGATTCGGGTTGGGTTTCGGGTCAAGATTTAAAACTTTGAAACCCGAAGAACCCGACCCGAAAAACCCGAAACCCGAAAAACGAACCCAAAGAACACCCCTACCCACACTCTTTGATTTACAAGTATGTGTTGGTTTAGTAATATCCTAAAACTCGATTTAAGTAATCCGAGTCCCCCCCCCCCCTCAAAGGCGTTTGGGTTCAACGATACCAATGTTGTAATCATTGTACAATTGTGTACATGAATAATACAAAATATATTTTTATAACCCAAGTTCTTTAATGTAGCATACGTCAACACGTCATCAAGTTTATGTATCATCATTCAAATTGAAAAGAACAAGCAACATAGCTCACACACGATCAAGAATATATAATATAATAACGTAGGTAACGACATATCCCTTATCTACGTGTGGTTTACATGAATGCATCATCCACGGTGGTCATATGACACGTCTATTAGGGTCACTAGATATTCTCATATTAGGTTATCTTTTCTAATGTAACCTTTTAAATATTTGATATTGTTTTGGGAGATATTTTCTGAACTTTTGAAATAGTATAAATATTATTTTTGTGTGTGGTATTAGAAAAAGTGAAAGGTGGAGGAGGAAGGATAAAGGAAGCATAGTGTGAATTTATTGTCCCCAAAGCAGTGCCCACTTTTGGTGTTGGAGGAGAGACACAACTTTGGATCTTTCGAAAGTGGCCACTGACTTTTATGGCAGTCTATTTGTTGGCCATGTTTTCTTGGTCATATCCTCCAATCGTATTTTTCAAGCCACCTCAACCCCAAGGGCCTAGGCTAATTAATCCCATTTTTCTTAATTAATTACTCTAATTTCAATTTTATTTTATTTTTAGCGATGAACAAATAAAGCTCGGCTTCATGGGTAAGCTAATGCCAAAAGAGACCTCATACGCCCGCGATTGCATATAGCGCTGGTATTCAAAACCCATCATCTTCTTTTTGGGAAAACCCGTCATCCGAATGCCCGCTATGGTAAAACCCGGTTAGGATCATATTTGAACTTGAGACTTTGCGGTCTTCAGCACAAATCTTCACTTCACATCCGATGTTAGTTTAGCTAAACTTCATTGGCTTACTCTAATTTTAATAAAGGCATGTGATCTTCATATACCACCTTGGATCTTCACACACCAGTTTTTGCATATACGGCTCGTATATGCCTATAGAAGTCGTGACAGTTTGTGCCGGAAGGTGTCGGTTTTATTGTGGTGCCTTGTATAGCTTTATGCGAGCTGTATAGGCATATACGGGCTGTATAGACACTTTCTTTTAAATAACTAGAAGTTGTAAATAAAAAAAACATAAAATTTAAAAGATAACATTTGATATGGTTATAAAGAAAACGTAACTTAAAAATATAGGAGCGTTTCTAGGTATTGACCTTCTAAAATTCGTCATACAATCCGTTCTGGTAACCGATTTTAATTTTTCTCATGTAATTTTAGGTTTTAAAATATAGGCGTTATATACATATAGTCGTTTGACGGCGTAGAGGTTGTTTGAAAAACAAGTTGTTGGGTGATAAAATATCTAATGTCTTTTATGCTTGTTAAATTCAGTTAGTAAATGAAATGATATTATCAATCTTTAAATAGTTTATTATGTTGATTAGTTATTTATGAAAGCATTAGAAACCGTGATAAACATTAAACATATGAACTTGTTACATCATACCGAATAGTAACCACGACATAGAATGATGTAGACGACATGATGCCAGTTTGGTCGGGTTCTTCTTTAGGATGTATAGTTAACGATAGAGATTAGGGTTCTTGATAAAAAAAACGATTATGGGAGAGAGAGAGAGAGAGAGAGAGAGAGAGGCACGAAGTTTATGTTTATGTTAAGGATAATACAACCCATCAACAATTAACAAAAACATATATAGTAAGGTATAATTTAATTATTTTGATTTAATATTATATAAATGAATGATTGTCATATATATATAGGATTAATTTCTTTTGAGAACCGCTTTGAGTTTTAAGAACTCAAAATAACTCAACGTAATAATTTTTTTTTGAATTTTTTTTACACATGTGTAATACGTAAGTGTAACTAATGTACAAAAAATTACAGTATTTTTTTACATACCGAATCGACTTATTACACATGTGTAACTAATATTTAAACTTGTATATATATATATATAGAGAGAGAGAGGAATATTTTGAAAACGTTGATGAGTTGTAAAAACTTTAAGAACTCAATATGGATCACGCATTTAATTAAATGAGTATGGAATATGTGACTGAGAATAAATCTGATTAAAAAATTAATCAGGAGATACTAGATAGAATAAGTTTTTTTTGATGATTACACAAGTTTAAATGTTAGTTACACATGTATAATAAGTCGATTCGGTGTGTAAAAAAATACTGTATTTTTTTGTACATTACTTACTTACACTTACGTATTACACATGTGTAAAAAAATTGTTACCGTTGAGTTCTTTCGAGTTTTTAAAACTCAAAGCGGTTCTCAAAAGAAATCAATCATATATATATATATATATATATATATATATTGACTTATACATGACGTTTGAAAAAAAAACATAGTTCTTAAAAATATAGTTGTTCATTAGTTAGGATCCATTTGGGTTGTATAAACCCTTTTAGAGTCGTATTGTTCGTTAGTTAAAACCTACTTAGGTTGTATAGACCTTATTCGGGCACTATAGTTTACTATTTGGGTCGTATAGGGCTCTATGGGGAGGATAGCTTTTATGTTATGTCAGGCTCTATACGGGATATTGAAGCCCTATACAACTCGTATATGGCTATACGAGTCGTATTGATTTCAAAAAGTTGTATTCTTGTCCTCTTCGTACACTTGTCTGTTGCGTGTGGCCTATACGATTTATACAGGTAAATACGAGCCTATACGAGCCATATAGGTATGTACAGTCACCATTAAATTGGTTTTAGAAGATCATATCCTTCATCTCCCTATATAATAAAAGAAGATCAGGTTGGGACACTTGTCCCCTTCTTATAAATTGTGCTTACATGTCAAGATTTTAAGCTATCTGCTGAGTTGTCAACCATTGAAGCAACAGGCTTTGTTTCCTATTGTGTTCACCAAAAATAGGATGCAACGTCTCCCGTTTTATTAAAGCTTCCTCTCAAAGCTTCATTAATCTTCCTATGGAAGCATTCCATCCCCTCATAAGCTGGACCTACAATTCAAATTCAAAAACTCACCCTCTCTCTCTCTCATAAGCTGGTCATTCTTAATCCACAATCGTCCTTATTAGAGGATATAAATATTTTGTAAATATAGGAGATTTGTATTTTGAATAGTTTCCTATTATCTTGTATAGGAGATTTGTATTTTGAATAGTTTCCTATTATCTTGTAACTTCTCCCTTAAATAGGGTTGTTATCATTGAATGGAGGACACGCATTATTTCGATAACCATAAACACTTTTATGGTATCAGAGCCTTGGCTCTCTAAACCCTAGCAGCCGTCACATTTTTTTCCGACCCTCTCCCTGTTACGACAGCCTCCATGGCCGGTGATAAGGATTCTTCCTCCTCCTCTTCCAACAACGCCAAACCCAAGACTTACCTTCATCCGGCGTATACGGTAAAAAATATCCATAACAAAGTTCGAACACTTGACGACACCAAGGTAACATATTCATCGTGGGTAAAGTTATTTAAGTTGCACGCGAAAGCGTACAAAGTTCTGGACCATATCGACGGCACTAAGCCGCTGGCAGAAGATGGAGCCGGTTATGAAACTTGGCATGAGATTGATGCCCTCATTCTTCAATGGATCTATGCCACTTTGTCTGACGAATATCTGGTTCGAATCCTTGAAACTGATGCTACAGCATATTCTGCATGGCTCAAGTTAGAAGGTATTTTTCTCAACAACAAGGGTTCACGTGCTACGACTCTCGAGCACGATTTCACAAACCTCACACTTGCAGCATGTTCGTCTTTGGACGACTATTGTCAAAAACTCAAAGAAATTGCTGAACAAATTGGTGACGTCGGCTTCCCAGTAAGCGAACCAAGATTGGTCATGCAACTTGTCCGTGGCCTCCCATCCGAATATGACGTCACCGCCGCCATCATCAACCAAACCTCTCCCACGTGGGATGAAGCTCGCACCAGCCTTCAAAAAGAACAACAAAGGCAAGCTTCTCGCCAAAACCAAAACCAGCCGGTCCTTGTCACTACACCTAACCCGAACCCAAACTCCGACTCCACCAACTTAAACCGCAACCCACCATCAAACCCTCCAACAACCGATTGCAACAGGTACCCCAACCACTTGCAAAACTCCTATGACCCCAACCGCGGTTACTGTGGTGGCCGTGGTAGACGCGGGGGACGTGGACGTGGTTACCGTGGTCGTGGTCAGTTGGCTCAATCTCAACGGGGACAACAAAACCCACCCGGGTACCAGCCTACTTAAGGTCAACAACCTCCTCAAACCCCTTACCAATCTTGGCAGCCTCCACCACCCACACCCTACCCGTCCCAGGCTTGGGCTCCAAATCAACAACCACCACCCCATCCGCCAGCCCAATACAACCAGGCTCATCTCTCTTATCAGCAGGCCCAATTACCACCAATGCAACAAATCCCAACCCAATTTTAGGACCCGGCTGCCTTTAATGCACTCAGCCCAACTGATATAGGCACGGCCCTATCTATGCTGCAAATGCCTTCAAACGACAAGTCGTGGAATATGGACACCGGTGCTTCCTCGCACCTTGCTTCTCAATCCGGTAAAATTTCCACTCCTTGTCTTATTCTTCAAGTACTATACTTGTTAGAAATGGCCAACACTTGACAATCACAGGATCCGGAACTACAACCCACACCATCTCAAACAAAACCTATCAACTTAATAATGTCCTTCATTCACCCACTGTCATAAAAGATTTAATTTATATTCGTACATTTACTCGTGATAACCAAGTTAGTGTCGAATTTGACCCTTTTGGTTTTTCTTTGAAGGATCTCAAGACAGGAACTCTCCTTTCGCGCCATGACAGCACGAGGGACCTCTATCCACTCACACCGCCCTCTTTTGCATTCGTCTCGGCTGTTACTCCGACCCCGTGGCACCCTCGACTTGGTCATCCCGGCGCATCTGTTTTAATTTTTTTGTCTAGTCATCAATTTATTCAGTGTAATAAGACTACTAGTCATTCTATTTGTTCTTGTCAAATAGCTAATAGTCAACGTTTGCCTTTTTATGATTCAAGTTCCGTTACTTTTGCCCCTTTTGACATTATTCATTGTGATCTATGGAGACCTCCAATTTTGAGCAAAATTGGTTACAAGTATTACATGGTACTTGTTGATAATTACACACAATATGTTTGGATTTATCCACTAAAATTTAAATCCGAAACTTTCCTTACTTTTGTCAAATTTCATAAACACATTCACACCCAATTTAATTATCTTATTAAGACATTTCAATGTGATTTGGGAGGTGAATTCGACAATCACAACTTTAAAAACTTTGCCTCCCAACATGGCATGGTACTTCGTTATTCATGTCCACAGACTTCACCCCAAAATGGTAAAGCCGAATGGATGTTACGACGCCTAAATAACATTATCCGGGCTCTCCTCGTCCACGCCCGTCTACCCCCTCCTTTTGGGTTGAAGCTCTTCACACCGCCGTCTATCTTCATAACATTCTTCCTACCCCTAAACTACAAAACAACACCCCTGCCTTTTCCCTTTACCAATGACATCCGACCTACAACCATTTGCGTGTTTTCGGATGTGCATGCTACCCTAATGCTTCGGCTACCCAACCACACAAACTTTTTCCTCGATCCTCTCGATGCATTTTCCTCGGCTACACCCCTAATTTCCGTGGTACCGTTGCCTCGACCCAATAACCGGTCGTGTCCACATTTCCCGTCATGTCATTTTTTACGAGAACGATTTTCCTCACCCGGACACCACCCCACCCACCGGTTATAACTTTTTGGACGACGACCCATACCCAATTTCATTTAACCCGCTGCCATATACACCGCCTACCACTACTAGTCCCACGCCTCACCCGACCCATTTATCTAACCATCTAAGCCCGTCTCCACACATCCCTACTCCATCACACCCGACGGCCCAACAACCTACCCCACCCTCTACACCACCAGCCCAACAACCCAACGACCACCCCATGCTCACCCGCTCCAAGGCTGGTATTACCAAGCCCAATCCTAAATTCAACCTCAACACACAATCTACCTCCACTATTTCCCCTCTACCTACCTCACACCATAAAGCACTTCTGGATCCTAATTGGAAACAAGCCATGATCAATGAGTATTGATGTGCAAAACGGTCTATAAAAAAACTAACGTAACTTAGACACTCTAGTTTTAAATTTATAAATCTAGACTATCCTAATGCTAGACCACTAGACAGGCAAGTGTACCTATCAACTGTAGTAAAGCCTAACGAAGTCCGGATGTCGAACCCACAGGACACTAGCGACACCTAAACTAGACTCTGACTAATAACTTAAATAAATTGATTTTATTGATTTTTGTCTTTTTTTATTATTAAATATTAAATAATATAAAATAAATAATACTTACTCTAAACTAGACACGAACAAATCGGACTAGAACTCAAATAAGAGAAATAACTACCTAGGCAACGAATCCCACTAGTCAACTCGTAAACTCTCAGAATTGGATTTATAATTGGTACCGTATTCTAAAAATATGAAATTTAAGGAATAACTATAGTAAGCTAGATCACCTCCCGGTCTCACCAACAATACCTAAGAACCTTAAATATCATGTATGCTCAACGGTTTAATGGTTCGGATCTCCTCCCGGTCTCACCTTACCTAACTATGCTAAGGTACCCAAAGATTAAATCACCTCCCGGTCTCTCTAATCACAATACACCCTAAGGCGTAAAGGGGTATTTTTATTGAATTCGGTTATAACTCGGATCTGTAAGAATCTAAAAGAATCTAGGGTAACTCACTCCCGTGCAATCACTACCCAAACCCGCAAAAGACAAAACAGACGACACTTAATTACCTCCCGGTTTCTCAAGTGACAGAATATAAGGTATCTCTAAACTCTCAATTATCGCTCCTATGGAATACGTTAACAATAAACCATAAACTAGTTACAAACACACAGTAAGTAACCTAATATGCATCCATACATGAAAGACGTTCACAAAGACACATATGGAACAATAAACTGATCATAAATTAATACCAAATACGCACATGCATCACAACCAAATAAAATAAAAACTTTACCAAAACATAAACCAATTAATATATAATCCAAAACTGAAAATAAAACGAATCTAAAAAGTATTCATCCAAACCCAGTCAGTTAACAATTTAGCCAACCATAATAATTGATGAAACAAGAATAAAAAATAAAGTGCGGTTCATCGAAAAAGAAATAAATATAGTTGAGCTACTAGCATGTGAGCTTAAATTAATTGAGCTGTGTGTCTGATAGCTTAAATTAATTCACGTGCCTTCTTGCTTGCTTGTTTCTTTCTGGATGCTTCCTTTCACTCTTTTCTTTTTTTCTGTCTTCCGATTTCCATCCACCAACAGGGGTGGTGGTGGTCCCCCTTGTGCCAAATCTACGAACAATAACCTCCAAAGGAGGCGCAGGTTTTTATTTTTTGTGATTCTCTTTATATAATATGCCAACACTTGATCAAAATCCCACTCAGCCTACTTGCATCTGACGTCCAAAACCTTCAAAATTGAGCCCATTTATAATTAATTAAGTTTACTACAAACCCTTTTAAATTATTGTGTTCGATTGTTGATACTGTCAAAACAAAAGGGTTTTATTAATTACTAATGGTGCTATTGAGATTATAGATAACTAAGTTTCTTTTTTTTCTTTTTACCAACATCTTAATTTAATTTAAAAGTTGAAGATAATGATCACAGTAATATTTAAAATCTATTTGAATATTCATTGGTTGGTCTCAAGCTTGTAAAAAGTACTTTAATTTAGCTCGTAGTCACTTGAAACCTTTAAAATCAAAATATGGGTCACTTTGGCGAATTATTAAATAAAAACAACCCAAAGTTCCTCAAAAAGTGGAGGACACGCATTATTTCGATAACCATAAACACTTTTAGTCCTCACTGTTGTTATAATCGAAACCGTCAAACCCTAATTCTAAAAGGTCGGTATCTGAGTTCTATGTTTTATGCTTTATTTTTTAATCCATGAAATTATTGAGGGTTTTTTTTTCTCAATAACTAGGGTTTATCATTTGAGCTAATAATCGATTGCTGAAAAAAATTGATTTTGAACCCTAACATATCTAGATGCGGTTTCACATCTTAATCTAGGTTCGATTTCATATTAACTTTACACATGGAATCGATTTTTGTTAATGTATAATACAAACCCTAGATCTTAGACAATTTATTTAGGATTGTTGAATCTGTTCGAAATTTGTGTGAATTGATTATTATTATTATTATTATTATTATTATTATTATTATTATTATTTTACAGGTCATTATATAAAATGCATTTCTTTTTACAATCGATGGTCTTTGGGATGTCTTGCGTATGGGTGTTGCTATTAAGGTTATGATCTTCCTCTAACTTATCTTTATATGTGAAGAAACACGGATCCACTCCCCAAGTATAGGTCCTGGATCCAATGAGTCCACAGGGTATAATACGATAACTACTACCACGATATGAGTAAAGCTCCCTAAAGTCCAGTGACCGGAACCTGCAAAACAAACATCGTGAGTCTCGTTACAGGAAGGACAAGAGGGGGGGTCTTCCTGTAACCACCCTCCGGCGTGAGAATCAATAACGTTCGTAATGAAGAAACTACTGAAGTACAGAGACTAAGTGTAGTCAGAATATATGTGAGTGAATGAATACCTCATACCGTTTGACAAGGTATTTATAGTCGAAGGATGATGGAAGATGATTGGGGTAGCTGTCCTCTTCTAGAAGATCTTTGATAACCGCCTGGACACGTGTCTTCTTGTGATAGGTTGGGCTATACGTCCCATGTGCATGGGTATAACAACATGGACACGTGTCACCAGCTGATAGGATGGATCGCACCCTGACTATGTGCACGGTTATAACAACCTGGCCAGGTGTCCTTTGTTCATTGGTTAGTATGTCACGTATTCCCCAAGTAAGAATCATGAGCCTTTCTTCTAGAAAGTATTTGAATGGTGACAGCTGTCCTACTGGCACTGTCCTCCAGGTATTTATGCGGACATATGTCTTGTCCCGCGGACGACTTTTGAGGACGCCCAGATGCTTCCGCGCGTATTATGAGGATGTTCCTCCTCTATCTTGATATGCGGGTGATCCGTTTGTCCCGCGGGTGGCTTATAAGAGCATTCTCTGTGACCCGCGGGTGGTACTTAAGGGTATTTGGGTCTTTTTGGTACCCTACCTCTACAAGTCCCCCTTAGTCCAGTGTTTCTTCCGTGTGAAGTCTTTATGCGAGTGAAATTCTGGATTTAATGTGTGTTGGGGATTTTTGTTATTCGGAGGTTAGGTAGAAAATATCTTCTGTTGGTATAGATAATCATGAAAAAGGACAAGTTGACCACTCGCAGGCGCGTAAACAGGTGATGGAACGTTTTTGACGGCTGTCACTGTACCCGACTGTACAACTTTTTCTCTTTTTCGAATTTTCCGCATGACGTGGCAATCACTGATTGGGTGATGTTTTTATCTCTCTGCTGTTCATATCCCATTGCATTAACTGCGATGGGTATAAATAAGAAGAGACTCCTTTTTTTTGAAGTTTTATCGCTCTTTTGCTTTGATTATCTTCTTAATTTTTTCTCTGATAAAGCATTGAACTTTCTTGTATTCTCTCATCAAATCTTTCTAAGATGTCGAATGTTCAAACTGAGGTTGACGAGACAGAAGTGTCGTGGGATTATTCTGATTACGAGAAGTTGCTAGAGACTTATGGCATTCCACTGGAGTGGGGGCCAGAGTTCCCTGCTCCTGGATCCATAGCCAGTTTCCCACCGCCTGGGAAAATGGCTTTGTATGCCGATTATTTTATTCAAGGGAATTTTCGTCTTCCTATAACAAAATTTTTGCAGAGATTGTTAACTGCATATGGGATCCACTTATCCCAATTGCATCCTCGTGCTATGATGCGGATTCGTCACTATGAATTTGTGTGTATAGCACGTGACATGATGCCACATGTTGACCGATTCCCTGTGTTTTATCTTCTTGCTAACCGTAATGGTTGGTATACATGTCAAGGGCTTTCCGATCGAAGTATCGGATATGAAGTTGAAAAAGGGTCCAAGGACTGGCGGAACAAGTTTTTTTGGATTTCTGAGGACGTGGTGCCGTTAGATATGGTTCGCCACCCAGTAAATTCCGCCCTTCCTGACGTTGTTACCGTTGCTCATGAGGGCCAAGAATGGTACCGTGTACTCACAATGGAACCGACACCCATGCGAGCCTTACCGGAAGAAGCTCTAGTGTGGGCGGGCATGAGCCGTTTATGGCCAACAGAATTTACGGAGCCCATTTTTCTAGACTTGAATGAGCGTAAGTTTCCGTTTATTGTCTCTTTGATTGCTTGAATATTTTGATAATTTGTTTTCTATCTTTTTTCAGGCCGAAGCTCTATGTTCAATGCCCTTTTTGAAAATAGGGGTTGTGTCCGCAAAGGTATCCGCGAGGCGGGGGACCAACCTATTCTTGAGAAAACTAAGTCCCAGTTTTTGTTTCCGAAGAAAGTTCGGGCTGAACCTGTGACTTCTAACGCCACCTTTTAAACAGGTGCGTACACTCTAAATCCTCCTCCCCTTACTGCTGTTACTTCCGAAGGAATGCTTGCCATCCTTTCATCAAGCGATGATGATGGGGATGTGCCTCAGTTTTCTGCTTCGGAAGAAGAAGAGGACTCTGATGAGGGTGCTTCTGAATTTTCCTCTGTCTCATCTTTATTAGCAGAATTAGAGAAGAAGAGAGCTTTCCTTGCTTCTCAGATGGGTCATACGAGTGTGAAGACTGCGGATTCTGAGGCGGGACCATCAAGGAAAAAACGAAAGATACACCGTCCCAAGAAGCCACAGTATAGCCTTGCTGACCGTATTGACACTGTTGAAGGTACATGTTAGCCTTTAAATACGGTATTCCTTGTGTTAGTATTTTGCTAAGTATAAATTTTGTTGTGTAGATCCGCTGATCTTCAGTGAGGATATATCGGAGAAGTTGTCCACACCAACTCCTCAAACTGAAAAGCCATCATCCCCTTTTTCAAGGGGAGGGGCGGAGGATAAACCATCTACTCCGCCTGATGCTGCTTACATGGAGGATCGTCCAACCTCTCATTTGGTTGAAGTTACTGCAGACGAGAGGATGCCGACTCTTCCAACTGATGTTTCAACGGGGGGTCCGGACGATCAGTCCGGCCGTGATACCCGTTTTGATTATTTGTTTCAAGGTGGGGGTGGTAGTGGTGATCAGCAAGACAGTCCTACTGCTGAGGAGGAGCATATTCAGACTGACGAGCTTCCACGTCAACCTCCTCCTCAACAGTCTTCTTCCACCCTGGCTCACCTTAAACCCTCGGGTTCCCGTTATTACGGGGATATGGGCTTGGGTGACAAACACGAGTTGTTTGTCCCTCCATGGGGCATTACCAATGGTTCTCGGTTTTCCCAACCGAGAACTTGTATGGAATTTGTTGAACATTGCGCACCCCCTGCTGAGATGGCATATCAGCGTGATCTTTCCCGCCACGACCTTCATACAAATGTTGCTTATCATCTGGCTAATGCCTTAGCCGGTAGCCAGGAGGTCTTAAGTGAGTGGTGTACTCTAGGCGGGAAGGTGGGGGAAGCTCGTCGGGCGGCCGAGGTTGCCAAGAAAGAAGTTGAGGAGCAACGTATTGCTGCCCAGACCACTAAATGGAAACAATCCGATGTAAAGATTTCTCTTAAGAGTGAACAAGATCGCAATGCTGAGGCTGCCCGTCGATGGAAGGAAGCTTGTGAAAATCAGAATTCCGTTCTTGAAGCTGCTCGAGCTAAGGCTGAGAGGGAAAGAGACGAGTTGACTCGTGTTCAAGAGGCTAATACTTCATTAGAAAATCAAGTAGCCCTTCAAGGTGCGTGAATTCACGATCTTGAAGCGGAGCTAAAGCTGCAGAAGGAGCGGGCTGAACTTAAGGATCAAAGTGCTGTTGAAATCCAGACTGCCTATGACTCTCTTCTTCAAGCTCATGAGGATACTACCACGGAAGCTAAAGAGTTCCGAGCGCGGGCAGAACGCGCGGAGCAGGAACGTCAATGGTTCCTTACTCGGGGAGTTGATGCTGTAAGTAATACTTTTATCCTTTGTTGTTTTACTCACGCCTTTTGATATTGGGAACTTACGTTTTTGTCTTACCAGGTCGTCCGCCATATCAAAGACAGCAAGGAGCTGACTGACAGTTTTGCTAATGTGATGGCTGCTTCCTTGTCACTCGGGCGTGTTACGGGTTTTCATGAAGGGATGAACTATGCTAGGAGTAACCGCTCCTTTAAAGATCATCCGCTTTATGGCGTAAACGTTAAACAAGACCGTACTGACCGGGTTGAGGAGCATGACACGTTAGTCTTCCCTCTACAGGATATGCTTCCGGAATTTGCTTCCACATATGACGGTGTACAACTTTTGAAGAGCTATCTTGGGGAAGAATCTGAAGATGACTCTTCGGAAGATACGTCTGTGAAGGCTCCAGAGGACCCGTCCGCTTCAAACCCATAGGATAGATTTACCGTTTATATAACTTGTAAATTTTTTCTTTTCCTTCTTGTAATGTTTTTATGTCATTAATGAGGAATATTTCTTTTGACTTCGTATGATCTTTTTACTGCTTTTAATGCTTTCTGAGAGGGTTTTTCTAAATCCTTCAATTTGTTGAAATCTTTGAAAGTTTTGGATAACTATAGTGACGTGGCGGAGAGAGAAACTTTTTGAGGGTAACTGACTGGACGTGTATGACACCCTTGACAGCCTGTTTGCACTATCTTGAACTTCCCGCCTGACGTGTCGGTCATCTGGCGGTCTGTGCTTTCTCTTTCCTCTAGTACTTTATGGATCGCATTAATTGCGATGGGTATAAATATGACCTTTGTGTCTTCCATTTAACCCTTATCGCTTTGAGATTTCTTTTCTTTCAAACGTTTAAAGCTCTTCATTTTTCTCTGAGACTTCTTCTTTTTTCTATGACTTTCTTAATCCTTTCGGAGCCAAAATGGCTAAAGAGAAGAAGGGTACCCCTACTATTACTGAAGTTGAGGTTTGCCTTAAAGAAGAAGAATTTAACGATGTTGTCAGTGTATATGGACTGGCGTCGGAGTGGGAACCAGAACGTCCGGCTAGTGGTTCTATTGCCACTAGTCCGCCTGCAAAGAAGATGGCTGTGTATATAGACCATTTTACAACAGGGAATTTCCGGATTCCAGTGACACAGTTCGTCCGGTCGATCTTGACGACATATGGAATTCATCTCTCACAGATCCATCCCTTTGGGATGTTGAGAATTCGACATTTCGAATTTTGCTGTCAAACTCACAATTTTGATCCCTCTGTTGGCATGTTTGCCGTATTTTACAAAATGGCCTTCCGTGACGGATGGTATAGCTTTGCATCTATTGATAAGAAGAAGACTATTGGTACGGAGTGGATCCGTAGTCTTCATGGCTGGAAACCAAAATTTTTCTGGATCAGAGAGGATGTTATTCCGTTTTCAATGACGAAACGTAAGGCGGATTCTCCTATGCCCGTGGTTCCTGCCTCCGTTCATGAGGGTCTCCCATGGCTTAAAACTCTAATCTCAACTCCTACTCCCATGCGTCCCATCCATGAGGGGGCGATGGTGAGCGCGAAGATGAGCTGTTTATGGCCGTTCCCTGAATTGGAACCATATTACGAGAAGACTGATAAGAGCGAGCTTTGTTTATGGCATTCGTCTATTCTTAATTTGAATATTTTATAACTTTTATGTATTTGTGTAGGTGAAGGTTCTGCCTTCAGCACTTTACTGGACAAGGATGGGGGGATGATGGTACGATGTCCGATTGACCCATGAGATAGACCCTTTCTAGATCGGACGAGCAACAACTTTTTATTCCCCACTGCCTCTCGCCCGGAACCATTGGTCTCCGAACCAATGTATGCTAAAGGTGAGAAGTATGTTGAAGAAGCCATACTAAAAGGTGAGGGCATTTTACAACCCCTGCCTTTAACTGTTGTTACCTCTAGCGGGGTGATCGTACTCTTTTCGTCTAACGAGGAGTCGTCACTTTGTGAAGAAGGTCGTTCAACTGATGCTAATAAATCTATGGACTCGATTGCAGGTCTCACCTATCAACGAGCCGCGACCGATCAGGCAACTGCGGAGAAGACCGATAATGTTGATTCTACTGCGGACGTTGAAGGTCCGGGACCTGATGATATTACTGCAGAGATTGGACGTTCGGTCGTTGACGCGGGCGCTTCCAAAGCGGCAGGCAAGCGCAAGGTTAATCCGGAGAAGACTGTCCCCAAGAAGAAGAAGTCTAAAAAGACAAATCTTTCCACGTTGGGAGACCGGTTGGAACGTCTTGATGCAGAAGACCCGTCATTGGGTATGCAATGTTTTCCTTACTTTTATTATCCGTTTTGATTTGAGTCATTCCTAACCTATTGGTAATGTTTTTCAGTGAACCTGGATAACCTATCTGAAGGTATTTTTGGTTTGAAGGAGTCACCTGTCCGTCCGTCACAACCACCTCCTAACACTGTTGAGAATCCGGTCGTTGTGACGGATGATTCTCCATTGAAGAAGGAGGGGGATGACACAACTGATCTTACTAAGGTGTCACCCTCTCATAACGTTTACCGCTTTAGGGAACAAGGGGGTGTGAGCACATTTCCATATGCTTCCCCAACTTCTCCCTCTCCTGGGGAGGAGGACCCCACCCCACACCAACCTAACTGATCCTTACATCGGGATTCAACATTCCGTGACGTGGATGCATGTTTTGATTTCTTGTGGGAATGTCTTCCTCCTGGTGAAAAGGAGAGACGTCTCCTTAGTATTCGCCAAGAATTACTAAACTCTCACTCTTATTATTTGGCGAATACTATGTCCACTACTCATGAGATAACCAGAGATTGGTTGGCGATGAATGAACAATGGGATGAGCTGGTGGCCTCTGCTTCTGATGCTAAACAAGAAGCTCTTAAAGCTATAAACGAAGCTAGGGAAGCCAACCAGGCCCTGGAGGCGGAAAAAGCTGCTCGGTCCGCTGCTGAGGAAGCCAAGGCTGTTCTCCAAAAACAGTTGGAAGAACAAGTCAGATTAATGGAGGCTCTTCAGGCTGAATCAGCAGCCACGGACAAGCGTTTATCTGACCTTAACACCAAGAGCCGAAATCAATCGTTGGAATGTGCTCAACACAAAATGGAGCTTGTCCGGGCCAAGGCGGACCAAAAATGGCTATTGACGGAAGCTATTCCCAAGGTATGTGCCTTATTCTCATCATAAATGTTCCAAGTACTTTTAGAGTTACTTATGTGTAACTGTTCTATCAGGTCATTTCCGATGTTCGGGCTAGTGATGAACTTGGGAATTGTGTTGCTATCCTCCTTAAAGCTTCGAAGCAGGCTAGTCGCCAACTGGGTTTCCAAGAAGGCTATCAGTTTGGTTCAACCTCCAAGCTTCCTGAGGAGTATGTCCTAGCTGGCAAGGATACTGTTGTTATCCTTAAACAAAAATCAAAGGACTTTGATTCTCTGAAATTTTCTTTTACGGAACAGATATCCGCGCTTGCGGACAAGGAGGATAGCATCCCGCAATTAAAGATTCTTCTTGAACTTGATGAAGAAAACAGAGAAGAAGAAGAAAGAGATAACGAATATGCGGAAGATGCAGAAGGTGAAGGTGCGGGGCACTGTGATGCTGCACCATAGTTTTTTTTTTTGTAACTTGATCCTTTTGTTGTAATCTCATTTGTATGAATAAAGAAGGCTTAATTTTGCATCCGTTACACTTTGTTTATTTGTCATAATATAAGTGTTTTGTAGGATCTTCTTTGTACGCCAATAAAGGATTACCTAATGATACAAGTCTCAAATGACTGAAATGAAAATTTTCATAACTGAAGCATAAGCCAAAATACAAGAAATGAAATTACATATGTTGTGAACTTCTAGTTAGGCACGCAGGCCAAAAGATAAACATACTAAATGTAGCATTTCCTCAGTTGGGCCCCATTCCAAGTTCTAGGGACTTCTGTCCCGTCCAACCTTTCTAGTTTATAGGCACCTTTAGATAGAATTTTTTGGATTCTATAAGGTCCTTCCCATGTAGGGGCCAACTTGCTCGGAGGCTCTTTCCCTGAGGCTCCGTTACTGCGGAAGACATAGTCTCCCGCATCGAATTCACATCTTTGAACCCCCGAGTCATAATACTTTTGCAACTGTCATTTATAATTATGCTCGCGGATCGATGCCATTTCCCTCCTTTCCTCGAGGAGGTCGAGGTTCATCCGGAACTCATGATCATTATCTTCAATCATAAGAACTTTGGCGGATGGGATACCAATCTCGGCGGGAATCATGGCTTCTGTGCCATATGTTAAACTGAAGGGGGTTTCGGAATTGCTGGAATTCCTTTGAGTGCGGAAAGCCCCAGCACGTGGGGCAGTTCATCGACCCAACCCGTCATTTTAGTTCCTAGTCTGGCCTTAATTCCTTCTTTGATGGTCCGATTGGTTCGTTCCACCTGACCATTCGCCTGCGGGTGGGCTACTGAGGTGAAGATTTGAGAAATGTGTAATTCTTTTAACCATTCTTGTAGCCCACTGTCCGCGAATTGTGTTCCATTATCACTAATGAGTTCCAGAGGGAGGCCAAACCGACATATTATGAATTCCCATAGGAATTTTTTAACGTTTGCTGCTGTTATGGAAGCCATTGGTTTAGCCTCCACCCACTTTGTAAAGTAGTCGATGGCTACTATCAAGAATTTGACGCGTCCGGGGGCTTCAGGGAAAGGTCCCATTACGTCAACTGCCCATTTCTGGAACGGCCAAGCTGAAGTGACTGGAACTAACTCGTTTTTTGGTCGCAGCGTGTTAGGAGCATGGCGTTGACATGAATCACACTTCCTGATTTCACGTACATCATCCATATGGATCCCCGGTCAGTACTATCCAGCGTTCATTACCTTTGCTACGACCATCCGCGGACTCGCGCGAAGACCACAAATGCCTTCGTGAACCTCTCTGATTAAATAATTCGCGTCCTCGGCATCCACACATCGGAGTAGTGGGCCAAGGAAGGAACGTCGGTATAAAACACCGTCATGTATTTGGTAGTTCAAGGCTTTGTGCTTTATCTTCCGGGCCGCTACTTTTTCTTCCGGAAGTGTTCCGGATGACAAGTACGCTGCAAGGGGTGTCATCCAGGATTCTACTCCCGTTTGGATCACTAACAACTGATGTTGCGAAACAAATGGGCGATCTAATACCTCGATGCGGATGTCTTTGGCAAAATGTTCGAAATTCGTTGAAGCCAATTTACTGAGAGCATCCGCTGATTTGTTTTCACTTCTCTTTATATGAATGACTTTGCAAGAAGAGAACTGAAGCATCAAATCCTTTGCCTGTGACACATATGAAGCCATGATATCGTTTTTTGCTTCGTATGTACCGTTGATATGTCCCGCAATCAACGTGGAATCCACTCGGGCTTTTAAATTTTTAACTCCGAGCTTTTTGGCTATCCACAAGCCTGCCAAGAAAGCTTCATATTCTGCCTCGTTGTTGGTACTTTTGAAGTCCAGCGTTATGGCATATGTAAACTCATGGCCTTCGGGATTGACCAGCCTGAGGCCTGCGCCACATCCCTCATTGCTTGAAGCTCCATCCGTGAATACGGGCCAATTTTGTCCCAATTCCGGAGGTGCTTGGGGTTGTTGCTCGATTAAACATTCTTTTTCTTTGTGATGCGGAACTTCTGTCACGAAGTCCGCCAACACCTGCCCTTTGATTGCTGGCCTAGGTTTGTATTCTATTGCATGTTCACCTAGTTCGATGGCCCATTTGGCCAGTCGGCCAGATAATTCGGGCTTACTGAGAACATTTTTGAGCTTGTATCCGATTAAAACATTGATGGGGTGCCCTTGAAAGTACCTGTGGAGGCGTCTGGCAGCATAGACCAGTGCCAAAACAAGTTTTTCAAGCATTGAGTATCTTGTTTCCGGGTCCGATAGTGTTCTGATGACGTAGTAGATCGGTGTTTGAATATTCTTTCGATCTGTCAGGAGGACAGCCCCGATGGCAATGTCTGACGCTGATAGGTATAATGTTAACGGTTCCCCCGCACAGGGTGCTGTTAACGTGGGCAGCTCCATCAAACATTTTTTAACTTCCAAAAAAGCTTGTTCTGCTTCCGCAGTCCAATTGAAATGTGCTTTCTTAAGCCAATTTCTTAGTGTTGAGATAAATGGGTGAGATTTGGCTGCATGGTTTGCCAAGAATCGATTCAAAGCAACCAAAGGCCCATTGAGTGTCTGAACTTCCTTGAGGGAGGACGGGGAAGGCATGCGGGCTATGGCTTGAACTTTATCTGGATTAGCTTTGAAGCCTGCATCCGTGACAATCACACCCAGAAACTTTCCCTCTTCCATTCCGAATGAACACTTGGCTGGATTTAACTTCATGTTAATACCTTTCAATGTTTCGAAAGTCTCTTCAATATCTCTCAGCATCTGATCTTCCTCAACACTTTTGATTACAAGATCGTCCATATACACCTCTAAGTTTCGACCAATTTGACCTTTAAATGCTATGTCCATCAATCTTTGATACGTGGCTCCCGCATTTTTTAGTCCGAAAGGCATCATTTTGTAACAAAAGGTGCCTTGATCGGTACGAAATGTTGTTTTGTCCTCATCACCCGCTGCCATGCGGATCTGATGGTAGTCTTTGTAAGCTCCAAGAAGCACTTGAATTTGAATGGTGCCACAGCATCAACTTTGAGATCTATTTCGGGTAAAGGATAACAATCCTTGGGACATGCTTTATTTAGGTCCCTGAAATCGATACACATTCGCCATGCCCCATTGCTTTTGGGGACGATAAATGGGTTGGCGACCCAAGTTTGGTAACGAATTGGACGAATGATCCATGCCTGCAAGAGATCCTGGACTTGTTCATTTATTGCTTTTGTTTGTTACGGACACATCTTACGTTGTTTTTGAACAATTGGCGTAAACAACGGGTTTACCCTTAGTTTGTGTTCCGCAATTTTCCGTGGGACACCCGTCATGTCCGCAGGTTGTCATACGAAAACATCGACATTCTTTGATAATAACTGTTTCAAGAAGGTCCGCACTATCTCGGAGATAGCAGGTCCAATTGTTACAGTTTGATCAGGGAAATCTTTGTTCAAGACCCACTTTTCCGGTTCAGTTCTCAAAGTTTGTTTTGGGATCTTACTGGGCTTTGAGCTCTCGGTTGCAAAGCAGTGCCTATTAACATGAATTATTGCGATGCCAGTACAAGTTGGGACTCCCACTGCACTGTGTGCTGTGGACGGATGAGCATTGAAATCACCAATCGCTTCTCGCCCAAGGATAATGTCATGTTTTGATGTTGCCGGCAAAACCAGAAATTCGACCTCCTCGGTCCTCGAATGAATTCCATCGCTCAGGGTGACTGGAAATGAAATTACACCCCGTGGATGCATTATTTCTCCTCCGAATCCTGACACTGGAGCGTGGATGGGTTTCAATCTTTCTTTATCTTCTTCGTCAAGCTGATCAAAGTATTGTTCATACATGATATCTGATGTGCTGCCGGTGTCGAAGAAGACGTAATGAGAACGATAGTGTCCGAAGAGAGCAGTGATAATCAGGGGGTTCTTATTGTTCGGGCCTCATTTAATTCGAGGGAAGATCACTGGTTCATTCTTCCACTCTTCATCATCAGACTCTTTCCTCTTATTCCATGTATGGGACTCGCTTTGTATCATATGAACGTTCAAATCTTTAATTTGCTTCTTACCCGGGCCTTGGATGTCTCGAATGGTTGCTTTCCCATTGCCCGGTTTTCCAGTTTTTACCAAGTGTCTGAGCTTTCCAGATTTCACAGCCGTCTCTATTTCATTTTTCAATGTTCTACATTCATTTGTATTATGACCAATGTCGTCATGATGCGAACAGTGCTTGGTAGCATCCAAGAATGATCTTCTTTTTAGTGGCTGTGGCTTTCTAAATTTTATATTCTCTGTGGTGAGAATTTTAGCGGGAGTCTTTGAAAGAGGAGTCCAATTGTTGGGACTTCGCTTTGCGGGTCCCGCTTTGTTCTTGTTGCCTATGAGGGATCTTGCATCAAATGGTTTTGATGCTTCCGCACTTGGCTGAAGCCTTAACCATATAGGGCCTTTCGCCAGTCTATTAGGTCTCGGATTCTGAAATTCAACTTTAAATTTTTGCTTCGGGTTACTATTCCTCAATTTTTTCTCAGTACTAGCATACACCTTTGCCACAGTCATCAGGTCTTCCCACTCCTTTGGCATTCCATCTCTGCCTGTATGTGTGCGGACTAAATCATCACATTTGACGTTTTTGCGAAAGGCATCGCGAAGCATGTCTTTACTGATTCCGCCAATGTTCAAGATCTCGTCATTGAACCTGGTAATAAAATCTTCTATGGACTCGTTATCACGGCGGACGACATCCAAAATTTCTGACTGGTCTCGCGTATTTTTCTACTGGCTGAAGTGTTGGGAATTTTTTTTCACCAGATCGTCCCAACTAGAAATTTCACCGCTAGGTAATTTTTCAAACCATTCTCTTGCTGCCCCTGTTAGTGTCAATGCAAACATGTGACACCAATAAGGAAGCGTCCAACCACTAACACCACCCACCGCAATAAAGTTCTGGAGATGATCACTTGGATCAGTCATACCATTATATTTACCCACCGATGTAGGTATCTTAGAATTAACGGGAAAGGGTGCTGTGGCAATACTTGCTATGAACTTTGATTTTTCAGCGAAAGCCGCGGGGCGGTATGGTTTAGTAAAGTCTCGTTCCGCATTGCTATGGTATTCGGTATGGCAGACTATGTCATGCGGACGACTGCTTTTTGCCTGAGAACTTATCCTACTGTCTCCGGTATACATATTGTGATCTCCCGGGTGGTAGGATGAATCATAACCATCAAACTCATCTAAATAAGATGGCATCCGCATATTTATGCGAGGACGAGGACGTAGTCTCGGAAGCTCGCCAAACTCCAGTTCTGTCTGTTGACTGTAACGGGTTTGACTTCCTCGCACTGTTGGTGGAGGAGAAGGAGATTCCCTAGGTGATTCCTCATAATCCAAAGTGCGGGCGTGAAGTTGCTCGTTACGCTTTCTACGCTCGTATTCAGCCACCAAACTTTGTTGTTGCACATGGAGCCACTCTTCAGGAGTCAAGGCTCCTCTGGATCTGGAATTACGTCTATGAGATCTCGACACGTCAGAGTCACCTGAATCATTTTCTAGATCCAACACTGACCGCTTTCGGCGAGTTTCTTCCGTAATCCGTCCGAGATTACCCAAATTAGAACCTTCCGGTGCCGAGGCCCGTCCCATATCTAGGGGGTGGTACCGGTTGGTGCTGTGACGTTCTCTAGGGTAAAACCCCCAGGTGTTACGTCAATGTTTCGTGACCCTGGAGCTATGACTCGCTCAAGAGTACGACCACTTGGAGTCGTGATGCGTGCAAAAACACTAAGACCCGGAGGTGCTTCTGTGTTAGTTACACGTGACTCAGTTGCAGGGGTTCCCGTCGGCCCTTCAGGAAGTTTACTCATATCAAACGAACCAAAAAACCAACGAAAACTATTGTTGTTCTAACACAAATCACGGATGGCGCCAATGAAGAAACACGGATCCACTCCCCAAGTATGGGTCCTGGATCCAATGAGTCCACAGGGTACAATACGATAACTACTACCACGATATGAGTAAAGCTCCCTAAAGTCCAGTGACCGGAACCTGCAAAACAAACACCGTGAGTCTCGTTACAGGAAGGACAAGAGGGGGGTCTTCCTGTAACCACCCTCCGGCGTGAGAATCAGTAACGTTCGTAATGAAGAAAATACTGAAGTACAGAGACTAAGTGTAGTCAGAATAAATGTGAGTGAATGAATACCTCATACCGTTTGACAAGGTATTTATAGCCGAAGGATGATGGAAGATGATTGGGGTAGCTGTCATCTTCTAGAAGATCTTTGATAATCGCTTGGACACGTGTCTTCTTGTGATAGGTTGGGCTATACGTCCCATGTGCATGGGTATAACAACCTGGACACGTGTCACCAGCTGATAGGATGGATCGCACCCTGACCATATGCACGGTTATAACAACCTGGCCAGGTGTCCTTTGTTCATTGGTTAGTATGTCACGTATTCCCCAAGTAAGAATCATGAGCCTTTGTTCTAGAAAGTTTTTGAATGGTGACAGCTGTCCTACTGGCACCGTCCTCCAGTTATTTATGCGGACACATGTCTTGTCCCGCGGACGACTTTTGAGGACGCCCGGATGCTTCGACGCGTATTATGAGGACGTTCCTCCTCTATCTTGATATGCGGGTGATCTGTTTGTCCCGCGGGTGGCTTATAAGAGCATTCTCTGTGACCCGCAGGTGGTACTAAGGGTATTTGGGTCTTTTTGGTACCCTACCTCTACAATATGTTTGATTTCCTTTTATATAATCAGTTCTGATAATATGAGTACCAATCTTTGTTTACCAATCTCTGTCATTTTTTTATCCAATATTTTTCAGAACCGACCAAGACTCAGGATGAGAAATTTCAAGTTTGATTTTAGGTAAAATATTAAGTTTTTTTTATTTGTTGCATTGATTGTTTACTTAATGTTCAAAATGCCCTTCATACAATTTTAATAATGCAGTTTAGTAATCAAATAACACTTCAAGTTCGAGCATTTTCACATATGTCAACTTATTTGACCTGCTTCGCCCGTTTTCTTTTTAAAGTTTTTTCTGCTTCACCTATATGAGATATAACATAACTCAAATCAATCTACCATTGCATTTTTGAATGATTTTCTAAATTGGTTACGGGTCGGGTCCGATTTGTCTAACATAATTGTTTACTTCTTATATAGCATTTGACTTTGCTTTCTTAAATGTCATCTTACTGGATGTGGCTTCACAAGGAACAGTTAGTTTATCTAATTGTATACTACAAGTATTTTGTAACTTTGCTAGACTAAAATGAGTTTTTGGCAACTTGTTTTGTCAAATTTGGCACCGGTTTCATACCAATTTGGTCTGATCATTGATCAGAGATGGGAAGTTTTTTATCTGAACTAAATTTTCTGTTCAAACTTTGTATTGGCCAAGGCTACAAAGATGCTCATTTCAAGTAATGCGGGATCTCAAATGCCAACTCGGACATTTTTTCGAAGATGCTGATTGTTCATAGTTTCATACTAAGTAGTTGATTCTCATTTGAACATTTTGTAACATTTTAAATACATCAAATAAACATGTACCCAAGTAACTTAAATATGCAAACACAGTTAAAGGTAAATAATAAGTACATAAAGATTTTTAAAATTTAATAGATTATTATTTATTAACATGTTTAAAAAATATTTTTTTCAACCTGTGTGACACACGAGTATATAGACTAGTATATAATAATTTGCCAACCTGTTCGTGTAGTGTGGTCTTCCTTTTTTTCGTTTTCTTTAAATAAATTGTTTTTTTTTTAATATTTTGCATGTCAATTTCATAATTCGTCTGTGCTTGCTGATAGATGTAGTTAAATGATAATTGATAAGTGATTGTGACTTAATGTGGACAAATCACTCATTCGTGTACATGTGTGCTTGTAAACAGTACATAAATATCATGGATTCAGATAAGAATCATTAACTAATTAAAAATCCATTGAACTACCTTTTGTTTTTCATTACAAACGAGCGACATGGACAGTTAATTCATCCATGAAATATGATCTGAAGGACTAAAGGTAAAAAAATAGTTTTACTATTTAATGATTGTCTAATTATCTCTATGTATTGTGTCTAAACGTATGAAGTATCTAGAGTATGACGCATGCTTTAGGGAGTGATATTAGCAGGCTAATGCCATCTTCGATAATTATAAAAAAGTTTGGATCGAAGGCTTAAAATATAGTTCTTAAATTAGTTGAGTAATTGGGTTTAAACATTAAGAATATATATTTTCTTTCAAAAAAAAACTATATAATTTTAAAAAATAAAAATAAAAATTCGGGCCTACCTCGTAGCCGGCTTTGAGTATATGTGTCCTTTAATTAAAAAAAAGTGGCTTAAGACGCAACATTCTAATGGCTTGGATGGGCTGTTATAATTCTGTAGTTCTTGGTTGCGTCAAACCTAGGCAACCTGGATACACAGATGTACGTCAAAGACACATAGTTGTATCCGGTTTAAAAGTATCACTGCAACTAGTTTAGATACAACGTTGTAATATGATAACTTAAACACGTTTTTATAAATAGTTTAAACTTGTTTGTTTGAATGACCGTTTTATCAAGTTTAGATACACCATTTGTTGCATAGCGCATCAACATTTAAAAATTCTACGTTTCTTTCTAAATATATCGATATTATACTTAAATGAAAAATAATAAATTCTCAATTTTATGGTATTACTTTTTAGACAAAAAGTATATAATAGTTTATTTGAGTTTGCAAAACATGAAACCATACTTGAGTCAAAAGGTCAACAACGGTGTTTGATTTCTTTTTCACTTATTAGCCTTTTTTTTAAACGTCCTATTATCATTTGGTTGTCACCCTCAATCAGTTTAACTATTGAAATTTCCTTATCAGTCTGTTCGATTAACACACAAATTTCTTTATTCAATATATCAAATCCAAAATGTGTGTTTGTGTGTGCGCACACATATATATTGAAATATCATATACACGTACATATTAACATATTAAAGATAACAAACACATGTTAATATGGTGTAATTTATTTTAAACAAAAATTAATGTCTTATAAAAAACTTATAAACTTCACATGACTTGCATGTAGAAAATTTTCGCTTTAAATGATTGTACCATGAATTTAATAGTTATAATGACTTAAACTCTTAAATTATGTAACATTACATTTTTATTCTCATCGTATATATTATAGTATAGTGCGCGCGTATGCCCCTCTCGCGGTAGAAGAACAGATACTTACTATTTATACCGGAACAAACGGTTATCTCGATTCATTAGAAATTGGACAGGTAAGGAAATTTCTGGTTGAGTTACGTACTTACTTAAAAACCAATAAACCACAGTTTCAAGAAATAATATCTTCTACCAAGACATTTACCGAGTATATACACACACATATGTGTGTGTTTATGGCTGTAACGAGTGAGCATGGGTAGAAACTATGGCATATGTTGTGGGATGAATTGTTTGGAGGGTGCTGAAAACAAAGAGTGGTCATTGTTTCAACAACATAAATAATACCAAGAGGCTTTGGAAAATGGATATTGATTCTTTTCTTCGTCCATAACCGATTGCATGATTTAAAATTATTCAAATTTACAGTGGAGAGTGTTTATCACCATACAAAACAACTACAAAAATGAGCCAGGCAGTTCAATTTTATCCATCTTGAGGCTACTTCATTCTATCTTGTTTTCTTCAACGTTTAATCTAAACCACACAAGCGACGTGATCAATGCACGGGTGACCATGGTCTGACTATCAATTGTACCAAGATCGTCTCAAGAGTTCTAAATGTCATAGTAGATGGATGGTCGACCTCAAACTAACTCTATTTCATTTGTAAACTAACCATGAACCTTCTGTCCAAAGTGACATTTATTGGAAACAAGGCTCTAGCATTTTGTTTTCAATACCGTAAATTACCACAATTGTGATACAACATACAATAGTTTTTCAAGCGCTTTTATCTAAAATCCAAACACTTTTTAAGTTACAGAAAACAGCACCCTATTACTATATTATCACCATACGAATACATGTTTCTGAACTCCTCACGTCTTAGGAGGATCGGTTTATTAAAGACATTTAAGTGAAGACCAAAGCCCACAATATGAAAATCAAGTTTTAAATATCCAAACAATCTCAAGTTTTTACCAAAACATATCTAGATCATAAAACTCAAAAGTTGTGGGAATTAATCATGCTTTGACATCTATTCTTAAGTTATGTGATTTCTAAATTACCTTTTTATGAAATATAACTAATAAACATCCCATATTACTCTTGAAAACATCGTTTGGTTAGTAAAAAGTTAAACAAGATTGATAATATAAGGGCTCGGCACTAGATCACGATGGGTAAGGTGCTTTCTTTGTAGGCAAACGTTGGCAACTTGGCACATTAAATCCTCATGGAAAAAAATGTTGACATAATGGTCCACCATGCTTTGTATAGTCAAATAACAATAGTAGTTTAATTCATTTAGTAATGTGTTGCTTATTAGAAACTGAAGAGGTAGGTCCCAGCAAAGCCCAGTTGGACCCGCAAGACTCACCTAAAAGAGGGACGTCTGCGCAAAAACCAACTGGATCCGCAGGACCAACCATGCTCAGAGACGTGACGTCCTTACGCGCAGTACGCAAGCTGGTCCCGCAGGAAATGCCTCCCGATGGTGAAGGACTCCGCCTGTTCCCGCAGCCTCGGATACAAGCCATCAGGGAAGGCCACCCGCGCAGCAAGGCTACACGCACAAGGCACTTAGCTCTCACTCAGTGTCACCTGAAGGAATGAGCGAAGCCGGGAACAATCCCGCACAAGGGCGGGAGGGGGAATACTCCCGCCCAAATAAGCCAGTCCGTACGATACAGGAAGATCTTCTGTACTGTACCTGACGAGGTATGGGAAAAAGATCTGACTAAAGATACGACAGCTTATTGACAACAGTATGGCAAGCAGCATGCTCCTGCACTGTATGTCACTATTAGCCGCTGCCTACTCACCAACTACTGCCATACCACGTGCGTAGCCGTCAGTTGGTGGAACAGGAATAGTATATAGCAGGCCTGGTCGCTATCAGCCGCTACCTACCCACCAACTACCAGCAGGGCACGTGCGTAGGCTACTGTTGGTGGAACAGGAACACTGTTGCAGCCGGCCATACCTCTTTGGAAACCTACCTTCGGCTATAAATACCACAAATGGTATGACCATCTCATCTTATCATATCTTACCACATTATCATCATATTATACCTGATATCTGCTCTAGCAATCTCTTAATATACTTTTATATTTAAAGAGCAATCTAGTCTGATTCTCACGCCGGAGGGTGGTCACAAGGAGGAACCCCCCCCCCCCCCTTCTCAGTGACGAGCTCACGGTGTCTGTTTTGCAGGTTATCAGAAGAACCATCTTCCAAGGGTCTAACCCCTCGTGGGAAACATCTATCTAACCCCCAGGTTACCAGTAATCTGCCCGGGGTCCGGTTAGTGTTTCTTCATTGGCGCCATCCGTGCATAAAGCTAGAACTTTATTTTTCTCCAGTTTTTTTCAAACTTCTACAAAGATTGTTAGAGAAATTCCGGTAACCACAACCCCAGCTACTGGGGTGAATACCGGTAACACAGTTTTTACAAACACTACCCCGGTTACCCAAGCCGGGGCAAGTGAAGTAAATTTTACGAACACTACCCCAGTTACTCAAGCTGGGGCAAGTGCAGTAAATGATCGCCTACTGGGATCCACTGATACCCAGTTTGAGAAACGAAGACTCCCCCGCCAAACTCTCGATGAAGTTAAGGCATGGGCGGAGGCACGACAAAAGGAATTCCAGGCTGAGTTGGACGAACGCTTGCGTTCCATACAACAGGCCGACGAATTCAAGTACTGGGAGGATGACTCGGAGGAATCCGACTCCGACGCGAACCCTCGCCATATGGCAAAAGGGAAGCGTAAGGAAATGGAATCCCAACCGAAAAGGCATTTTGGACAAGCCTTCAAACCAAAAAGCACAGGTGGAAGTCCACGAGACTTCTCCAAAACGTTCAGACCAAACATTGCAAATGCAGGAACGTCCAAGTTTGCAAGGGACATTGCGGAAGCAATCGCCCCAAAGAGTGCCAAACAAATGCCTAACATAGGCACATATGACGGTATATCTGATCCAGACGATCATTTGAATAGGTTCATAGCGGGGGCAACCGTCAGCAACTGGACGGAACCCACCTGGTGCTACATGTTCCAAATGACGCTTGTTGGGGCTGCTAGAGCTTGGTTTGATCGTCTACCGGTCAACCACATCTACGACTGGGCAGACTTCCAGCAGAAGTTTAGCCAACACTTCAGCCAGCAACGGAAGTATACCGAGGAGCAATGGACAATCCTCAAATGCATACGAGAAGAAGATGAATCTCTGCCAAACTTCATCACTCGCTTCAACTCAAAGAAGCTAAGTTTGGGCAATATCAGCGAAGATCTTGTTCGCGCTGCCTTCATCCAGGGCGCGAATGACCCAGAGCTCATCCGCACCCTAACGGGTAAAGATGGCATGCCATCCACATGGGATGCCATCATGACAGCAGCAAAACGCTATGCGGAAACGGAGAAGCAACTGGGTAGAGATCTCCCCCAGAGCACAAACCTCTACACTCAGAAAACGAGTGAAGACAACGTCCTCACCGCCCGATTAAATAAAAAGCGGAAGCTAGGCATTTGGCAGTCAAGGGTAAACTTTGACACCTCATCCGGCTTGCAACATCGATTGGGCGGAAGGGATAATGTACATCCGCACCGGAACTCCAGATGGACGCCACTCACCAAGAGCGTCACTGAGATATTCGCTACTGAAGAGCTCCCATGGCCAAAGCCTCCAATAATCCGACATCGTCATGATGCTGATCGGAGCAAATACTGTGACTTTCACAAGACAAAAGGCCACAACACTGAAGAATGCATAGACGTAAAAGACATGGTCGAAGCATTTGTCAGAGATGGGACGCTCGCGCACCTCGTGGCGCAATAAAGGCTGAGCAGGCGGGTGCGTGTAGAACCTCAGCTGGGGAAAACACGAATAAAAGTTCCAGCTTCAATGTCGAGACTACATGCTGCGTAAAGAACGAGATCCCGAACCAGGTGCGTATCGGCTCGATGGCACTCCCATCCCAACATGGAAGGGAGCTCATTTACACAATTTGCATGTAAATCAATTCCAATTTGTAAAGAAAAGGCCAAGAGCCACTTCTAACGGAAATGATTCTCTTTAGAACATCGAAGCTGATGATTTTACTTTTCTGAACACTAGTATGCCGGCTTTCACCGCATAATTACGTGAAGTCGTTGCGTGGGAAGGCGGTCCTACCCGCACAAACCCAATAATGTGAAAAAACCTTCACGCAGGTCAGTTGAAGGGAAAAGGTTCAGCACCCAAAAATGAAAGTGCCGGTCTATCCGCACGAATCATAATGAGGAAACTGAACAATAACCTATCAACAACCGTGCGTCGAACGGTTAAACTATGCAACACTGGTAACGGCATTCACATTACGTGAAGTCGTTGCGTGGGAATGCGGTCCTACCCGCACAAACCCAATAACAGAACAGAACCTACACGCAGGTCAGATAAGGGTAAAGTTTTGCCATCCTACTAAGTGCAAGTGACGGTTCTACCCGCACAATCACGAAAGAGGAAGCAAAACTTCACACCTATTATCAACCACGTTCAAAGGTCAACTTATCCTCAAAAGATGAGGAAAACCTACATGCAGGTCAGATGAAGGTTAAAAGTTTAGCCATCCTACTAAGTGCAAGTGACGGTTCTACCCGCACAATCACGAAAGAGGAAGCAAAACTTTAACCCATTATCAACCACGTTCAACAGGTTAACTTATTCTAAACACTTGGAAAATTGCTAATTTAAACTAAGTATGCAAGACATAAGTTTATAAAGCAAGAAACCCAAAGAAGGAAATAACAATCTTATACGCAAAAAGATTTATATTTCACAAACGAATTATTACAAGAATGGCCGGGTAACTACCCGCCTACGAAAAGAAAAATAATACATCTGTACAAGCTAAAACTATCCTAGCAGTGGGAAGGGATCTTCAGGATCAGGCTTCAGGGCCACTTCCACTTGGACCAGCCCCATCGGTAGAGCGTGGCAGTTCAAGGAAAGCTTTGAGGATAGCTAGCCCATCATCAGCAGCAGCGACTTCCTTCACCTTCTCCACCACTGGATGCGGGAAGGCGGCATATTGGTTCACCGCTTGGTCATATGCAGCTTCGGTGTCCACATCGAACAAAGGGAAGTTGGAAGGCGGGACGCCTTTCTCAACGAACCCTAGACCAAGCAGGAAGCCGGCCTTTTCCCCATCCTCATGAGAAGCGTTGAGGGCTGCGCTCATGGCATCATCGTAAGTAGTCTCTGAGAAGACCCGATGCACAACCTACAAAGAAAATACAAGTGTCAAACACCTTTTCTATGTACAAAGGAAAGCGTGAAGACGTAAAGCCAAACATACCTGAGGCAACGCTTCTCGAAGAAGCCATTCCTTGGCAACCAGAGCTTCTTGGAGGGCGGCTTGAGCTTGGGTGCGGGCGCGTTCGGCTTCGCTTTTGTTAAGGTTGGCAAGTAGCACTTCCTTTGCAGCAGCCTCTTCAACGCCCTTAAGCTTCCGCTCGGTGTGATCAAGCACGCCCCTCTGGTCCAGGATCTCTTGAAGCTTCTTGGCATCCTCCATCGCCAAGGCATCATGAGCACGTTGGAGAGCCTCCAATTTGGCCTTGAGCTCCTCGTTCTCCACGCGTAAAGGCTCAGCAACGGCTTCAGCCTTGGTGGCCCTCTCGGTTGCGTTCCTCGCAGTCTCCTTAGCCAGCCGAAGCTGTTCGTTAACAGCTTGGGCAGCCTTGGAGCGGGCCTCGAGTCGCGCTTGAACCTCAACCTCGAGGGCCTTGAAGGCCTTCTCCTTCTCCGCAGCAGTTGCGGCCAACTTTTGGTTCTCCTCCCGAAGAGCCCGCGCTTGAGATACTTCCTTGGCGCGAGCTGCTTTTAACTTGTCGTTTTCACGACAAAGCAGCTCGACGCGCGGCTGCATCCGGGCCTGGAGAACCCGAAGCTCATTGGTTAGCCTACCCTCCTGGTAGCTAGCCATGGCTTCCCCCAACGCACCATGGGGAGCAGCGTGGCGAGCCCATTCCACGCACTCCACAGGGGTACGAAGGGTTGTTCCTCGGCGTATGTTCCATCGCGGAACATACACTTCATTGGAATCCGACACTGCAAAAAACAAAAAAGCAGTTAGGAAAAGATGATAAAAAATATAAGTGAAAAAGGGCCAAAGGAACCCTACGCACCTGTAGGGTCTATAACAGGTCGATAGCCGCCGAACCCATCACCTGAACCCAAAGGAAACCCATCCAAAAGGTCAGGCAGATGGGAAGGTGGCAAAGAGTGGCGAGTACTCCCATGCGTACCTGATGGGCCGGCCGTCGGTGCCGGTGGCGGGGGCATGGTGGCAGCCGCCGCAGTCGCTGCCGCAGAATCCGCAGCAATCGTAACCGCCGGCTCGGTGAAAGATGCTGTAAAAATCGCACTTACCACCGGCGGTGACGTCATCTCGGCTGGAATAGTCGGCTCAAGGGACTGAGCAACTGATCCAGCGGAAGCAGGCGCAGGCGCCTGGGTCGTCGCCTCAGGTAGGCTGACCGAGCCTACCGTCATCGGCGGAGAGGTACTCCTCTGCGCTCCACCCTGGAATGCGCCAACATCCACGCCTGCACAAGAAGATAAGTGTTAAACAATAAATTTATGAAGTATGATAAATCTACAAAAACAAGGATGTCTGTACTTACGGGTTTTCTTGAGCCTGAACGTACGGACGGGCGGGGACGAGCCCGATGGAGCCGGTCTCTTGATGCCGGTCACCGTCGTCGTCAATGGTTCTCCGGGGGTAACAGTCGTAGCCTCCGGAACAGTGGTCTTCTCACCACCGGGGTTCCCCGCCACCTCTTCACTATCTGACTCGGTGTCAGATAGGAGCACCGGATCAGCTGTGGAGGCCACCTTCTCCTTCCCTTTCCCACCGGCAGCCTTCCTCTTCCGCACCAGCGTAGGACCATCTGCGGATTCCTCAGAAGAAGACAGGATGTCAGGAATTCCAGCAGCGGGTACAGCATTGAGGGGTTGAGGATAGAGTATCGCCTTACCTGGCCGCCGTTGGCTCAGGATCTCGTGGCCCAGCGGATAGACCTCCACAAACCGATCCGCTGTTTGCTCCAGGATGGGCAACTCGTTCTCGTCAAGAGCACGAGTACCCACCCGCACGGGACCGTCAGCTTCCCGCGGGTACAGGAGCGACTCCAAATCGTTCCCCTCTGAAAAGAAAAGAAACAGTTAGAAGACAAACTCATATCAGCAAGAAAGACAAGACATACCATAAGGAATAGAGTTCAAACCGTATTCGAGAAGGATGGGAAACCGGGACGCATCCTTCCATACCCGGCTCATCCCCAGCATCACCATCCCGGACTCCGCAAACCGGTAAACCGGAGATTGGACCCGGGATATCTTCGCGAACCATTCCGCCTCCTGGTAGCTGGAAGCATGAAGGCTCGGAAGCGCTTGCCCCTTCTTAAACTTCATGGCAATGGGGATGGCGCGGGCAGAAACGTAGAAGAACTCCCGCTTCCACGATCGGAGACTGCGCTCGGTCAAGCAGATCTTCAAACCCTTAATACGGGTTGTCAGGGTGTACCACCCCTGGATGCACCTCCACGTATAGAAGGTCATCAGGCGGTCCACATAGGGCTCAATACCCAGAATCCGGCACACCCACTCGAAGTGCCGGATCTTGGCAATCGCCATCGGATGCAACTCGGTTAGGTGCACACCGTGCCTCTCCAGGACACGGTACACAAACTTTGTCAATGGGAACCTAAGGTTCCCATAAACAAAGAATGCAGCATATACCCCGATCTTGCCACTGGGGGCATCGTACACAGTCTGGTGGGGTTCAGGAAACTCAGGCTCAAGAGACTCAAGCATGAATTTCCTGACGACATACTGGTACTGATCGACAGGTAGAGCACACTGGCACTCGCCAGCAGTACTCCTATCGTCGGCTACAGCTTCAGCATCATGGGAAGACATTTTGCAGAAAGAAGAAAGCGATTTCGGGAAAATGTTTGCCTGAAAAGGGGAGTATTTGCCGGAAATCGCTAAGAAGAAGAGAGGTGAAAGTGTGGATTACAAAGAACCCTCTCCCCCTTTATATAGTAATCGCAATTAATGCGGTGAATTTAATGCGGAGGAGAGAGAAATCGAAGGTGCAATGAAACTATGACACGTGGCAAAAAGCAAGCTGGAAACAGCTGTTGAAAGGACGTGTGCCAGTAATTTCGCGGCCACGCGCCCGAAAAATCGGGCCCACGCGCCTGAAAAAGCGTCTGGAATGACCATATAATGTCACGTCACCATAACTTCCTGCACGTCCTGACACAGTCAGAAGAAACCGTCGCACGACGTTTCAGAGATTTGGACTGTTCCTATCTTTCCACCAACCTTTCGAATTTCAAAATTCAAATTTTGAAAATATTAAAAAGTAGGCGGGAAAATACCCCTTACCTTGGCAAACAAGTAACCGTAAGACGGATGCGGGTAGAGTGTAAAGGCAAAACCCTTCACATACCTAGCACCCGCAGGGAATTAAAGCCAAGAAAACCTTGGCGAACAAGCAACCGTAAGACGGATGCGGGTACAGTGTAAAGGCAAAACCCTTCACATACCTAGCACCCGCAGGGAATTGAAGCCAAGTACCTCGGCAACCAAGTAACTATAAGACGGGTGCGGATACAGTGTAAAGGCAAAACCCTTCACAAACCTAGCACCCGCAGGGAATTGACGCCAGGAATACCTTGGAAGTAAAATAACCGTAAGACGAGCGCAGGTACAGTGTTAAGGCAAAACCCTTCACATACCTAGCGCTCCGCTGGGAATTGAAACCAAGAAGGATCTTCTGGGCAATGCTTGCGGAAACGGAAATAACATCCCCGCATAGCGGGAACGTCGAGAACTACGTTGTTCGAAGCTCCAGGATGGAATTGGTGGTCTTAACATAATTGATCACTATGTTCAAAACCACCAAAACCTCAAGGAGAATCCACACAAGTGGGACTCAACGCTCCTGACGTGCGAGGAGATTACAGCCTACCCGCATCATACCCAAAGACCAAGCAGGAAACTCGGGCATTTCTGCAAGTGACAAGGACTTCCGCGGGAAGAATCCCCATGGAAAACCTTAGAAAAACCCTTTTCAAAACCCTCTGCTTAAGTCCAAAAGTTCACCTCACTTTATTAAACACTCATGAGAAGAACATTGGACTGGGGGGACTTGAAGAGGTAGGTCCCAGCAAAGCCCAGTTGGACCCGCAAGACTCACCTAAAAGAGGGACGTCTGCGCAAAAACCAACTGGATCCGCAGGACCAACCATGCTCAGAGACGTGACGTCCTTACGCGCAGTACGCAAGCTGGTCCCGCAGGAAATGCCTCCCGATGGTGAAGGACTCCGCCTGTTCCCGCAGCCTCGGATACAAGCCATCAGGGAAGGCCACCCGCGCAGCAAGGCTACACGCACAAGGCACTTAGCTCTCACTCAGTGTCACCTGAAGGAATGAGCGAAGCCGGGAACAATCCCGCACAAGGGCGGGAGGGGGAATACTCCCGCCCAAATAAGCCAGTCCGTACGATACAGGAAGATCTTCTGTACTGTACCTGACGAGGTATGGGAAAAAGATCTGACTAAAGATACGACAGCTTATTGACAACAGTATGGCGAGCAGCATGCTCCTGCACTGTATGTCACTATTAGCCGCTGCCTACTCACCAACTACTGCCATACCACGTGCGTAGCCGTCAGTTGGTGGAACAGGAATAGTATACAGCAGGCCTGGTCGCTATCAGCCGCTACCTACCCACCAACTACCAGCAGGGCACGTGCGTAGGCTACTGTTGGTGGAACAGGAACACTGTTGCAGCCGGCCATACCTCTTTGGAAACCTACCTTCGGCTATAAATACCACAAATGGTATGACCATCTCATCTTATCATATCTTACCACATTATCATCATATTATACCTGATATCTGCTCTAGCAATCTCTTAATATACTTTTATATTTAAAGAGCAATCTAGTCTGATTCTCACGCCGGAGGGTGGTCACAAGGAGGAACCCCCCCCCCTTCTCAGTGACGAGCTCACGGTGTCTGTTTTGCAGGTTATCAGAAGAACCATCTTCCAAGGGTCTAACCCCTCGTGGGAAACATCTATCTAACCCCCAGGTTACCAGTAATCTGCCCGGGGTCCGGTTAGTGTTTCTTCAGAAACAAAAGGACGTATGGACACAATAGTTCAACGTTTACTATATAACACTCCCTCTGTCCCCCAAGGTAACCATATATCACCAACAAAGATATAACCGGGCAAGAAGCTAATTTAACATTCTTGTACCTTTTTATAGACAAAGAATACATAAGTAGAAAGTGGGACATCTTTCTAAATCGTGTTAGCAATATTTAGATTTAAATACATGTTTATGGTACTTAGAAAGTTAAATAAGATAACTTAAAGGGAAACACAAAAAAAGAATATGCATAATATGTTATAAAAGCATGTGTGTTCTAAAGGAAGACCAAATATAGGGGCAAATTCCACAACATGATAGTTGGTGGTTATAACCATCGACTGTTAGAAAATCATTGACAGAAGAGTACAGTGATAGTAACTTAGCTACCACTGATACCCTAGTTGTCGCTGACACCAAGTACCACCACCGATGACAAGTTACTAGTGTTGAACCCAGTAGTCACTGATTAAGAATAACATACTATTGTGATTACCACTTATTACCAATTACAAGTGATGAATAGTTTCTATGTAATTTTCTATATATGAAGTACCCTCGAGACCCTACTGAAGGCTCCACACCTAGACCTTGGACGGGAATTTGCCCAAACCGCGTTGCCACTTGAATTCTTTGGTTCATTGTTGCATGAAATAACAGTAGTTAATGAGCATAACTGCGGACGCCCTAACTTGCCGGAATTTGTTATTTTTTTTACTTTGGTCTTATTTAAATCTCAATTAATCACATTTGCTGGATAACACGCAAGTCTAATGTAAAGGTTTCGAACAATTTGGACTTCATCTTCTCCATGAAGACATGTTATTAGTGGCGGACCTAGTATATAGCTAGGGGTAGCCTCCGTTACCCCTCAACTTTTCGCTGGCAGTACAAATTTTTATATGTTTTGGTCGGTTTTCGTATTTCGCTACCCCTTAAAAAATATAATGCTCCCGATGTTTGTTTAAAGCACAACCAAATTAAAAGTCGAAACCAATTAAAGTCCAACCAAATTTAACCACAAACTAAATAAACCATTTGTTTGTGTTACCCATATGCTTAAACGCTTGGTTTAGGTCGGAAATCATCGTTCAACAAAACAGAGTTTCATTCAGTCGTGGCTTACACCCGCACTGCCCCGACCTCCTGCATGTTGCAGTCGAATAGCCAACGGTCGGTGCTCCTTCAGTCCCTCACTCCCTCGTCCGCAGTTTGAATTCTACTTGTAGAATTTAGGTATTCTTCTACTTCTACTTAAAATTATAATTGTTTATTTGTTTATCTGAGTTGTTATTTTGGAAGTGTTTATGGGCAATTAAATGATTTTTTTAGCAATGAACTTCTTTTAGTTTTTTTTGTCTATATGATTTGAACCCAAGACCCCCCCCCCCCCCTTTTTTTCCAAATTTAGGTGTTTTAAAGGTTTTGCTTTTGACAATGAAGCATCACCCCGTTGGTAACAACTGAATAATTGATTATAGTTTGTTGGATATTCGGACAATATAAATTGGAAATTGTAATTGATTAGGGATTTAGGGTTTATGTATAAATTGAAATTGATTATGGATTTATGGTTTAAATTTTGTCAATTCAAAAATTAGAGAACTTGGAAGATGAAACAACAAAGTCTTATTAACAATACTTTTAAACGAAAATTAAATGAAAATGATGATATCAGTTCAAAGGAAAGTTAAATAAAAAAAACAAAAAAAAAACTATTGTATGAAATATCCTTAAACAAATTTTGGTTATTTATGAAAAATGGTAAAAAAAAATCCGTTTATATTGTATGAAATACGACAAAATTTATTTATTTTTTTTTAATGTTATCCCTGAGATTATGGTCTAGATATATTATCTTCATTTGAGTTGGTAAGAGTATCATGTTGCTTCACATTCTCAAAAGGCATTCTTTAGAAGACAATCGTGGTTTATGAATGACCGTTCATAAATACACGGTTATCAATCATATCAACTTTTAACACACATATTAAAAAAAAACATAACAAACGATTTGATAGGTGTGGGTTATAAGAAAAATATTAAATTGATTTAACATGTATGTAAACAAAACAAAATTAATTTAGTGGTTGGATGTTTTTTATTTATTTATTTATTTTTTGTCACGAGAAATTTCAATAAAGCAAACAAGCATGGTGCTAGAAACTAAAAAACAAATAAAAGGAATTACAACACGCATTTACATCAATCTTTGCACAAAATGCTTTAAAAAGGAGAATGGTTCTTGATCCTTAAGATACCCCAATATTTTTTGTCATCTACGGTTTTGGATAAGCAAGTCGTTTATTTGAAAAGACAACCTCATTAGCTATCTTTTAAATACACCAACACGCTGTGAGAATTATCTCGTACATCACCTTGTTCTTACGTTGACCCATATATCTTGTTTCCTGAATCTTAAGCAAGTCTCGTACTGAGAAAGCATAAATAGAAGAAATTTAATATCAATTACTAACAAATTACCAAACCAAAGTTGCAAAGTAAAAGAGGATGTAGCATGATGATCACTATTTTCCTCATGGTTCTTCACACATTCTACAAGCCATTGATCCCGTATCTATGTTTATTTTTTGTCAAGCCACATGAGCTGTCAACCTATCCATTTCCGTCTTCCAAGCAAGATCTTAATATTCTTTAGAGCCCAACTAAAAGTTAACGGAAAACATAAAATCCAAAATGAGCGTCTACATATTTAATAGCAACTGAGAGGACAACACTCATTCATCGACGTCGTGTAAATAGTGCAACACAAGTTTTTTGATAAGCTTTTATTTTATCATCCTATCATAACCATTAATCAACCTATATTTACATAAAGAAAAAAATATTTATCATATAACTATCAGTTTTATCTTTTTAACTCATTTTTCTAGCAAATCTATAACAAATGACGTAACATAGAGAAAGAAACAAGTTATACATATTTATTAACTTTTAACATATACTTTTTGTTATTAAAGTATATAACTTATAGTATGAAAGGTGAATTTCAAGATCCTTCGGTTAACCAGAGCTGATTCGGATGAGTGTTTGGAGGAACTTCACGTGATCCAACTCATGGTCTTGTCACCGCCACGTCGCGTTCCACGTAATCAAGTTTTTGCTAACTGGGATGGCCACGTCAGACAAAGACTAACGGAGTTAACATCCGTTAGTCGCGGCCCGTTAAAAACAAATGCACAGTTAGTTGGTACTGCCAGCAGGCAAGTGTAAAGTTGGGATGGATATTTACCAATAGGCTATAGTTGAGATTATTTAAAACCAATTTTCCATTTTTCAATCACGTATCAAGTTTATGGGTATTCATTGTTTGGTATGAAACCATAAAACCATTGAAACCGATAATTTTTTTGATTTCACGGTTGATTTTTTTCTTTAGATTTTGGCCATTCGTTTTTAATTTTTAATGGTTCGGTTTCAGTTTCAACGAAAAAAAAATGTTACCAATAGCTAAGTTCATGGTTTAACTTGAAAACCATCAAAACCATACCGCAAACACCCCTATACAAAAATGCTATTTTCTAACTGAAAAAAAAACTATAACAATACCATACTCAAATAAAGAGAAAATTATGCTCGTTTTTATGGTACAGTTTTTTTTAAAAAAATATTAACGTATGAAAAAGTTATTAACGTTTAAAAATCGTTGGGGAAGTTGGGTTAAAATTGAAAATATAAGTAAAATATGAGTAAAGGTAAAGGGTAATATGTAACATCACGGAAATTTCGACCTAAAAATGCCAAGTTTCAAAAGTCAATGGACCAAATTCGTCAATTTCCAAACTCAAGGGGGCTAAAATGTAAATTATGATTTCATGACCCATCGCGCTACGCGATGGATCAAAAAAGAGCCCCATCGCGTATCGCGATGGGGTATCTGACACGTTGTGACACGTGTGCCACGTGGCACACGGTGGCACCGTTTGCCGCCACGTGTCACCACTTAGCAACACGCCGCCACGTGTCACCATGTGGCGCAACGCCTGCCACGTGTCGCCACGTGGCAGGTCTACTGGGTGACACAGCCAGCCTACGTCGCGGTACGCGAGGGCTAGCCAAAGGATTCATCGCGTACCGCGATGGGGTCCAAAATCTTGCCTATAAATAGCAAGTCCGGGTTCTTCACAATCCATCCCAAATTTCAGCATATATATCTACATCTCTCTATACCTCGTAATACATGCCCTCAATCCATCTCGATAAACATGTCCCGGATCCTCGATAAACGTACCATACCTCGATAACTCGTACCACTAACTCGACGACGTGTATATCAAGAATGTAGTACTGTTCCGACGTCCCGACGATCATCTTGAAGAGCGTGTCGTGAAGTGTTGGTGCCTCGAGAAGCGTGCCAAGTGTGGAAAGAGTGAGTGATCAAGCGGCGACGAAGTGCTGCTCAAGTGAATAGGGTTCCATAAGCCAACCAAGGTAGGCATGATGCCCGAATAAAATATTAATAAAATATTATAATGGCTTAATACCCTAAGTCGAGATTATACTCGATACCTCGAGCATACAAGAAATATTTATAACAAAGAAAAGAAAGAAAGAAAATAAATATATTTATATGTGTGTTATATTCTTTGTTATAGATATTATTTAAGTATAATGAGTATACTTAAATAATAAAGAAAGGAATACGTTTCTTAAAGAAGAAGAAACGTAGAATTTTATAAATAAACTAAAGGTTTATAAATTACTATTAAAACTAAAGGTTTTAGAGTAAAAGAAGTTTTAAACTAAAGGTTCATCGAGGTAAAGTTTATAAAACTAAGACTAAAGATCTTAAGCCAGATCGTGTATCCGACTAACAAAAGTTATACTCGTACTATAGGTGCGAGATAGCAAGAGAAAGAACCAAGGACGGTGTTTGAAGCCGATCCCAAACAAAAGGTGAATACGCCCCACTTTTACAAACTTGATTTCAAACGAGTCAACTTGATTATGTGAAAAACTTTACATGAGACTAAGTGTCTCTAAAAACATTGTAAATAAGAGTATAAGCCTAGCCCTCAGGCTGTGGTATGCGTTTGTCTGGATCCTTACATATGTGGTATGCGGTGGGCACATCGCACCACGCTTGGTCACGACCTCCAGCCATGATGGGCCGGACCTAAGTTATGTCTGGGTGAGACTGACCATGTGTATATTTGTGATACCTAAGTTATGTCGGAACGCTGCGGTGTTTTGCTGAGGTGACCTAGTGTAGAGACTCGAGTTTATAATTATATTGTTTTAACTTAATTATTCTTAAGCCAAGATGGGCCGAAATTTACGTGGTCTCGAGGGGTGACTAAGGAAAGAAAATATTTTTAGCGTCAGCATATTCACCAGCATTCGTTGCTGACATATTTTTATTAACATTTTGCATGTAATCAAGATTAGAGCTTGAAAAACAAAGAGCTCAAGAATCCGATGGCTCGGATAATTTTGTTTGAGTATTAAAATATGGTGGTTTTGTAAAACTTATAACAAGTAAACTTATAACGAGACTTTCGTCTCGTCTTTTGTAATGTAAATATTTATAATTTTGATCCTTATGTTTTTATAAGACTTCCGCTAATAACCGTAAACTCTGATTTATTTACAAATGTGATACCAACTATTGATCACACTCCTAGGCCTAAGATAGGGGTGTGACATAATAATTGTAACTATACATTAAATTTATAAAAAATGATTACACCATGTGTAGTCATAAAGCCTCACCCGTGGGCGACGTCACGTGGCGCCCAGTTAGAGTTATGGCTATTTACAAAAACATAGTGTAGTCATAAAGCCCCACCCCCAGGCGTTATGCGTCACGTGACGCCCAGTCACTTTTACATTTTTTTTTTTGTTTTTTTTATTTTTTATTAAGAATAATCAAATAACAATAATATTTTATTAAATAAATATTATATTAAAATAAAAAAAAACTACTCGTTGTTGTCGTCTTCATCGTCTTCGCCCTCATCGTCCTCGTCGTCTTCGCCCTCGTAGTCGTTGTCATCATCGTCTTCATTGTTGCCCTCGTTTTCACCAGGAAAACGCCGATTCATCCAAAGATGTTGGACCAAATCCCCCTTTAGTGCGTTATGTATCTCTCTTGATCGCACGAAATTTGAGTTTTCGAGTCTTCGCTCCATACTTGCTGGAGTTCGTGGTGGATCCGGGTCCGGTATGAAAGTTGGACATATTGCTCTTCCGTCGTCCTCGATGATCATGCTATGCATTATGATACACGCATACATAGCACATTTTGTTCTTTCTAAAGACCTTAGACGACAGAGATTTTTAACAAACTACCATCGTTGTTGAAAAACACCAAAACACCTCTCGATATCCTTTCTCGCAGACTCTTGCACTTCCTTAAAATACTGTTTTTTTCATCTAACGGGTGTCTGAATGTTTTCACGATTATCGCATACTCTGGATATATTCCATCACCCAGATAATACCCATGATGGTAGAAGTTATCGTTAGCCCAAAACGAATCTACGGGAACGGTCCCAGATATGTAACTTTCCATCACAGGCGACTGTACTAAGACGGTTATGTCATTGCTGGAACCAGGAACACCAAAGAATGCCGACTAAATCCAAATGTCGTATGAAGCAATCGCTTGAAGGTTGACCGCTGGTTCCTTTTGGTCACCTCGTGTGTATTGATATAGTCATGCAGTTGGACAATTAGCCCATTACCAATGCATGCAATCTACACTCCCTATCATGTCGGGTAAACCATGCACCTTTGTATGTGCCTCGTAAAGATGTTATAGATCGTTCAAGGTGGGCTCTCTCAGATAATGTGGTCCATATAGTTTCAATATTCCTATATTTTACACAACTTTTTATAAAAGAACCGATTAAAGAAAACAAGTGATATAATTATTTAAAAAAAACGAAATGTACCGTAAAAAAAATACTCCAAGGTGTCCCAAGTTGTTTTATCGGCCATCTTTAAATACTCGTCATTGATGTCGACTGTTAGGGCTGTCACTTTTACCCGAAACCCGAAACCCAACCCGAGAAAACACGTACCCGAACCCGAACTAACCCGACCCGAAAAACCCGAACCCGAGAAAAGACTAACCCGAACCCCAACCCGAACCCGAACCGAAGTAATTCGGGTTGGTTCTCGAGTTTGATTTATAAGTTTCGGGTCAACCTGAATAACTTTTAGTTTTGAAATTAAATATATTTTTAGGTATATTAGGCTTAGTCTTAGCCACCAACGTTATCAAAATTTTGTCCTAATCAATTGTTGTCATTTCAACTATTTTAGATCGATTGTTTATTGTTAATTTATGTTTTCCGTTTATTACTAATAATAACCGTAATCGAACAACCAGATCAAGTCCGATTGAAGACGATTAGGGTTCGAGTTAGTTTTACTCTTCTTTTGGATTGCTTTATCAAGTTATGTTAGTTTATTATTTGATTATTTGCTTACGAGCAACGATAATATGTTGTTTTAATTTTAGCATTGTAGTTTTTAAAATATTTTTGTTTTTTGTTTTGTTTTCTAGAATACTCGAAACCTGATTAACCCAACCCGAAAAAACCCGAAACCAAATAACCCGAACCTGAAAAACCGTGAGAGATTTGGGTTGGGTTTCGGGTCAAGATTTAAAACTTTGAATCCCGAAGAACCCGACCCGAAAAACCCGAAACCCGAAAAACGAACCCGAAGAACACCCCTATCGGCCGTGTTTCCGTAGGCGAGCACGCGTACGGCTGACGTAACCTTCTGAATAACTGTGAATCATAGCGTCCCTCGACCGTACGGCTTTTGCTTAAAATAATCAAGCTCACGCTTCAAATCATTGGTGATGCGCATAAATACATTTTTATACATATGAAAGCGACGCCTAAAGGTCTTCGTGTTCTTTTATCTCTGCGAGTCGCCGAAGTAATCCACCATCAACCGGTTGTTGGCTTCGGTACGATCTCGTTCGATATATGCTCTTTTGAAACGGGGGGTGGTGGAGACCTAATCGCACTCGTAACAGAACTCATATAAGTTGTCGCGAGCACTATCGCACTCGTAACCGCCTTTTCCTCTGCCACGTCTTCGGCTTGTTGGCCGGGCCCGAATAACCGATTATATATAGAAGTAGGAGAATCCATTTATAAGGAAGTTGGTGTGAAGAAATATAGAGTAGAAAGAAATATTTTATAAATTTTATGAGTTTTGATTGTGGATGAAGTTGATTAATATATATAATTTTTTTTTATTTATTTGTTTTTATTAACGGTGTAATGACCGGTGGAATTGAATATATGTTTTTTTTTAATTTCCGTCCATTTTACTTCGTTATACACAAAACGCTCCAAAAAAATACCCCAAAACAACGAGGGGGGGGGGGTGCTCCCTGCGTTATAGGGCAAAACGCGTAGCATAAAGCCCGACTACGGGTGGTCTTATAATTGAAGAGGAAAATGTGTAACTATTTTAAAACAAATTAAAAAGAACGTGAGCTTTGATGTTATAATAAATTTTTTTTACCCTTATTCATAGTTTTACTTTGTGTCTCATAACTTGTAAATCCCTTAATCTAAGTGTCTTGATTTGCCCTTAAAATGTGCATTATATATAGTATAGACTAGACAAAGTCAACCGTACAACATTCTAAGGGTTATAGACAAAAGATAACTAAACTTAACTAATATTGAGTATAATTTAAAAAACAACAAAAAATGAAGCCCAACAAGGGTCGAACCTAGGTCATTTCGAAGGAAGAGACTGGGAGTTTCCACGCACTGGACCAGTTAAACACTATTATTATGGGTTCCAAGTTATAATTTTTATGGGGTCCTTAAAAAATCAATATACCTCTTCTAGTAAATTTTTAAAATACATTGGTGTTCCGAGAACCCGATACATACTAAGTGTGGTCCGCCCCTACTTGTATATAAACAACATTTAGAGGATAGATCCGACTATACTTAATTCAGAAATCAAGATTTTTTTCTAAAGAAAATTTTTTTGCCAATATCAAATAGACCTCGACTCGTCTTCAACTGTTTAAGCCACTTTCGAGTTAGGAGGCAACATCACTTGGTGCCCCCTTCTCACCAAATGAGTCAAACAAGCGGTTCGGGGATGTGGGAGAGAAAGAACTCATGTTGCAACTCTAATTTATCACCTTAAAAGTTTAAACCCTAAAATCCGTGACCCTGTAGTTATATCTAATTACCGTCCAATAAACCTAATTGGATGTATACACAAGTTGATATCAATGGTTCCATCCAATTATATCCAACCAAAATATAAGCAAAGAGAAAGTGAGTGTTTATCCCACATTGGTGGAGGAAGAAAATAGAATCATTCCACCTTGATATAAATAAGAAAATATGTTACTGTCTCACATCGCTAGATTACAAAACTTGTAAACTCTTTACAAAGAAGAGAGATCACATTATAGGATTCTTATATGACAAGACACTCTTGGTGGTCCTAGCGAGGGTGTGAAGCACCCGACGTGCACGCGCATGGGTAAAGTGTGATGGTCACAATGTGACGCACTTTGCACGCACACATAAGTGACCCATTGCGATACGTGACGTGGAGGCTACGCGGCCATGACAGGTTGTCAATCACAAGAAATAGCTAGGGCTGACTCGACGAAGCTATAGGCTCGTCCTGCTACGCAGTGGTCTTTGTTTGTGGGCATCGCGATACTCGACTATACCAATTTCAGCTAAAAAGGGAAAAAAGGAGAGGAATCCAGGCTCATTTTCTACGTCCAAAATTTAAAAGTCTCTCTCACTTTCATATATTATAAGTGTTGGTTTAATACCCTTGAGTAGTCGTAACTAATCCGATCGAAAGAAGCTGCGTACACAAATCCAAAAGCACTGCCTGAACAAGGTATGACTTTGTGTCATCGTGTAAAGTTTCTAATCTCGTGCTTATCATTATGATTATCGGTTTATACTAATATAGATATACTATATGGTGTTTAACTAGGTTTTAATAACAAGAAGCTCTATGTTTATAAACTTTCAGTGTGAGACATTCGGATTTTTGTATAACTCACATTTACGTGAGACAGCTGGTTTTCCAATACTGTTATGAAGATTTTTTAAACTTATTAAACTCATGACATATTGCTTTCAAAAGGTTTTAGTTATTGACAAGTTTAATTCCAAGTTATAATAATGGAAAGAAAATACATCTCTTTTGGTGGAAGAGCTACACTTATCAAAGCGATGGGCAATTGTCCCCACATATAAGTCTTTCTCGTATATAAAGCTTCATTTCACATTACTAATGAATGTGAAATGTGAAAACTAAAAATTTCTTTGGGTAGTAATAGTAAAAACTGAAAAGAAAAAAAATTGATGGGTGGCTTGGTAGAATATCATGACCCCAAAACAATGTGGAGGGCTTAGAGTGAGAAGTAAGAAAGTTTTAACTTCGCGAATGATGACGGAGATTAAAAAACAGATAATCAACAACTATGGGTTGATGTTATAGTATCAATCGATCTGTAAGAGGATATGAGACGTGATCCCGATGAAGTTGAGTATAGCTAATAGCAGGCACATGGAAGAACATTTCAAAAATAGATTAATAACTAGATAAGACCTCTATTGACACCCATGGAAGATTGAAAGGTGTGGTAGGCTAGACAAATCGCATTAGGTTATTTGTCGTCCATTAAGAGAGCTATTCCCGTCCATAAAAGCAAAATCCAGAAAAATTTGCTAAGCATGAGATGGATTGTGCCAAGAATCAACATGCTTTCATTTATTTTGTTTTTAATACAATTTGGTCACTTGTCTCCGATGCTGCTACGTTTCTGAAAATAGTTTAGCGGGCCATGCACAGTAACATATTCGACACCAAAGAACTATAATTTTGGTTTTCACTAGGATCGGAAATGGGGTGGTGGCGTAGCTTGTTACCCGTTTACATATCTCTCTATTGTATTTGAATACTTTTGTGTTATAAATTTAGGATTAATAAAAAAGTCGAATATACCTAAGTAATTCAATATACTATTGTAACATTCTAGTGTTTCGTTGTCTTCTATTATTGAAGAAAGTAATAGTTTATGTAATTTATATATAGAATTACATGAATTAGACATGTTCATTGTAGTGGTAGGAAACTTGAGTTTCTTAGCAGAGACCCAAGTTCAATCCATACAGACAACATTTTGAGGAGGACATGAATGACTGAATTAAAGAAGACTAAGATCTTTATGATCTTCAGTTTTTCATCAGTGGCCTTTTGCCATTAGGTTACTCCGTACGACACACTTGGCTGTAAAATAAAAAAAATAGCATTTAGTTTTTATTGAACGTGTGATTCCATATAGATTACTTATGCGTGAATTTTAAAGTTAACGAAATTTGATTGATTAAAATGATGATTATTTATGTATATATAAGTGAAAATGAGGAGGGTCAAAGGGGAAAAACAGCCCGATCGTCAAAACGGCGCAACACACTCCCTTGCGACTTGGATGATGTAATCTGACGCATCCCTCACGTGAACCTATTATTGTTCTTGTCGTCTATTTAGCCTTCACGTGTGACAATTTATATCATTCCTTAATAGATTATTATATTTATAAACTAGGTATTTAATTAATTAATGGTACACGATGTTACTCTTTTGGTTCATAGTTTTTTTTTGTTACTCAACCATATCATGTATGATATATTGTTTTCGCGGATGATTAACGATAAAGGGTTACTATTGCTTTTTTTTTTTTTATAATTTACCGTTATCGTATTTAAAGCTAGAAGCTTGGTTCAAGTTATTGAACTTTTCATGAAAAATCTAAATTTTTTCAATATTCTCAAAACTTTAAAAGATTATAGTCGATACCGTCTTATTAGGTGGTCTTGTCAGGCCGTTTTAAATAACTAGACGATGTAATTAATACTTTAAAAACTGTATGTGAATATTTAACTAATTAAAACAAAACATGAAACTATTAACAATCGAGGATACGATAAACAAAAATATGAAATTTGGAGCCTAAACTAGCAAATTAATAAGTAAATGAGATAAACATTTAAAAAAAATACAAATATTGAAAATCCGGTATGACCATAGATTTGGTTCCGGTTGTCAACGAAGACTTTAAAAAACACTCAACCAAACTGGTTGTATATGCGATTCTCGATCCTTACAAGTTACAAGGACATTGTTTTCAGATAATGTACATAGTTCCAAATAATAAAGCAAATTACTTTTGAATAACAACTTCAAGAAAAGGGTATGAATACGTATTATAATGAAAACGTTGAAATAAAAATTAAGTTGTGTTGATATCTAGCTTTTTGTTGACTTTGTGTTACGTGTAAACCGGAAGTTGAGGAAAAAAATTGAATACTTATGTTGAAAATTTGTAATCCCCGTACTATTGTACAATTAATATATTAATTATTTATTTAAGAAAAAATATATATAAAGAGGGTAATTTAGTAAGACAATAGGGAATTAAAACAAGGCCAACTCTTGCGGCACTTCAATGGGACGTTCATTCAATGTTTGGAGCCATGTTTAGTCTACCATGTGACCTCTGCCTCTTTACATTTTAACTTTACCCCTTTCACTTTCTACTTAGTTTCACTATTACCCTTCAACTTTTTTTAATTTCTTTTCCACATTTACGTTACATAAAATATAAATTCACCATCTTTGTTCTCACATTTGATGATATACCACTATATATTTACCCTCTGCATCCTAGGGTTTCATTACCTTTTTGCTCATATCTTTTAAAGGTTATTCAACCATATCATTGTTCTCACTTTTGATGACATACCACTATATATTTTATTTACCCTCTACATCCTAGGGTTTCATTACCTTTTTGCTCATAACTTTTAAAGGTTATTCAACCATATCATATAGTGCATAAAAACCTTCTCCGTTAATCGATGCACATAAGCGTTAATCTAATAAAGATAACAGGTGTTTTTTTATCCATACTGAAACCAGAACGTCTTGGTTTAGGCTAGTACAGAGTTAACTTCTCTCACGACTGCAGCTCAAAGGTTAAACTCATATTTTTCATTTAAAATTTAAAATATAATTTTGTAAAGGAAATTCTAAGTCAATAGTGTTTCTTGAAAACATATTCTTTTAAACACGTATATTCTTGACAAATAAACATTTTTATACATATGAAGTGTAGCGGTCAATTTATTTGACCATTTATATATTACTATGAAATTCCTTTTTTGGCTTTTTCCTGCTTTCCCCAAGCGTGCACGAAATATCCACTTTTATAATATTTATATACTTTTTTATTATTTCCTTCAACAACCTTTTGCTGTTTCTAACAGTGACTTTTAAACAGAAACCACATATATTTAAGTAATATATTTATTTCACTTTCACTTCATTCACATAAAGTCATAAATAATAATAATAATATTGTTTCATTTAAAAACAATCGAGTTTTCATTCAACTTATAATTCATTTGCCACAAATTTAACAAAAACAAAAATTAAATCAAGAATCCAAATCTTGAACGTTGCTCAAATCAGTCGATATTGTTAACCTTCTTGCTGTCTTCATGAACACACTACAAAAAAAAAATAGAAAACACAAAAAACAAATGAGTTTAAGAATAAAAAACATTCAAGTTTTCAGATAAAACAGGATCTTGGTCGGATCATGATCTCACCCAAATGGTTCGTCCCCAATCTGTTTTAAGGTTCCTGTTGAATCCCAATAATGAACACGCTTCGGCGTTACCGATCTTTCGATTTCAAACATATTTCCCAATTTGTTACACAATTCTTCATAGGAATCGAGTAACGAGAGATCGAGGGTCCGGCCCACGTCTTCTGATTCCATGAAAACCTTACAATGACCCGTTTCAGCGTTTAGGGTCTGGCCGAGGTCTGTCCCTCGGCCTGACCCAGACCCTGATACGATTTGTTGCTCGGTAAGAATCGGCTGACCGAAGAGTAAAAACCGTGATGTTTTAGTTGCTTTAGGGGTTTCGGGTGTTTCAGGTTCTTTCGAGCTCATGGTTGAGTTTCCGATTGTTAACAAACAGGAAATGGGCTCGGATTGGGCCGGTTTATTAAACGACGGGTTGGGTGAAAAGCTCGGATTGGTTTTGGTGTTTATTTGGATATCTGAGAGAGATAAACCATAATGTGTGTGCCTGGCTCCCTGCATGCTAGCAGGATGATGATGAAGGTGGTTAAGGTTCTCCGGGAGTTGGTAACCGAAAAGCCCGGTGGTGGGCCCGCCAAAGAGATGCGGGTGCGGTCTGGAGAATGCAGGAATGGGGATCGGGATTTGTGGTTCCGTATGGTAATCGGGGTGTTGGGTTGGCCTACATTTCTTTCGGGGCGGTGAGAATGGAGATATATGGATCGCGGGCATTGTCGATACTAATTCCACGAGCCATGGGTTGACCCGTTTCACGTTTTGTAGCAAATCGGGCTCGTCCCACGTTACCTGAATTACAAAATGGTAATGTAATATTGTTTAAACGTGTTGAAGACGATACAAAAATGTAAATCGAGCTCGGATTTTACCTGTAAAAGTCTCCATGGCGAATCGGGCCAACGAATAGGGTCAGCGACTTGGACCGAAGATATGGTTCCCATGAACCAACTGATTCGTGACGAATCCTCGGTTTCAAACGGCATCTTAAACCGCATCCCTGGAGACCACCAGATCTGCATCGCGTTCTTCACAAGAGACGCCTTGACACAAAACTCGGGTGTGCTAGCTCTCGGGTAGAACTCGACCTCAAACGGCTGCCCGCTTGTCGCTTGTTTAACCGCTTGAATCACAGAATCCGCTTCCACTTTTACTTTCCCAAACGAATCACCGCCACCACCACCATCCCCGTTTCTAATCAACGACGAATACCCACCATACGGAACAGAGCAATTTCCGCCAGCAGGATTCCAACCCGACAACGTTTCAGGCCCGCCCCCAATACCCCTTTTAGCCCGTCGGATCCCAACACAAAGATCCCCATTCTCCGCCCTTAAAAACACAATCGAATCACCCGCCACAAGCTTCTTATGGTTCACAAACGTGCTCCACCCGGTGGTAAGCAAATGCCGCCGAGGCGTCCCACGGTAAATATGCCGAAACTTCCACGTATCACCATGAACATCTTTCGCTAAAATCGTTTGAACCGGCGGGTCGGCCGAGTAATCAAGCCGCGGGAATATCGTCTCGGCACAATACCTCGGGATCGAAAACCCGCCACCGTTATTAGCATCCGATTGAGTCAAAGTCTTCGCAAACGAAGACGGTTTCGCCGGGCCAGAATCCGGCCCGGCCCGAGAACCCGAATCCTCATCATCAAAGGAACTAAACTCACCCGAACCACTAACCGGAACCAACCGAATTTTAGCATAAACCTCATCAGTATCCACATCCGCCATGAACTTAACCGCGGCAACCCGACACGGGATCCACGCGGGAACCCTGGATAACCCGGACCGGTCCCGGAAATCGACATTTCCGGAAGCGTGTTCGGCGTGTCCTTGTGGGAAATAATAAACTTTAGAATTCACCGGCGGCATTTGAATCATACTTCCGGCACACGCATGCCATAACTGAGAATCCAAACATCTTTCACCTTCTTTCACCATCTCTCGTGAATCCATAAACGTAATCATGCTTAATTATTTAATTATAATTCACAATAATTCACAACGCTTGAGTTCATATGATTTTATAACCCCTGTTTTCTGATTAATACGCCAATTCTGAGTAAATGCTGCAATCAAACAGTTTCAACATTAAAATCAAAGGAATCAATCAAACAGCAATTAACTTTTGGGTTATTAAATTCGTTCAATTACCTCACTAACCCACCAAAATCTTGAACAAAAACCATTAATTTAGCAAGAACAGAGTAGACTCTCATTATCTTGATGAAACTTGAAACCCCCAAATTGATAAAATTAGGGCAATTGAAGGAAAACCCAGAAAGAATATTCAGCTGTGAAGATAACCCAAGTGCATAATCATTGATCAACACCTAGAGCTACACCTACACGAACACAGACACACACACACATGCATTAACAAAGATTTCACAAGAAAAAGATTCATTCAATGCTTTTCTCTCTCCTGTTTCTCTCACTAGGACTCTTTTGGATCACTACAAAAAGTCCAAGCTTTACACACAGATATGTCTATATATATATAAAAAAAAATAATATTGAATTGGCAGTAGTACAACTCAACTCCAACACACAGTGGTGGTGTGTGGTTTATTGAATATTTCTTTTATCTGATTGTTAAAAAAGGTTTGAAATTGTATTTTGTTTCTTACCTTTTTCTTCGGATCTGAAGAAACTCAGGCAGCATAATAAATAAATAAAGATCGAAAAGCAAGTAATCCTTTTAAGTTTTTGCCCTTTTTAAACTTCATTTTATAACCCGTTATTTATTATTACTTCCTTATTAAAATATCACTTTATTTATTCTCTGTCATCAGCTGAGCAAAATTTAATTCCTCAAAATTTCGCGGCAAATTGGATATCTCGTGAGAATTATAATTTCTTTTTCACTTGGTTGTTTTATGGTAAGGCTATGTGTAGTGAGGGACTACAAAATGGGACGTTCTATCATATGATGTCCAGCCAGCAAATAATGAGTTTTTGTTTTTGGGAAAATCACCAAAATGGCTCATTTATATAATGTGATTTCAAGTTTGTCCCCTCAAATTCAAGTTTCCAAATTTGTCTCTTTGGTATCTCGTCGCCGACGGCATGTTAGCGAACACCGACGATGTGTTAACATAACATAGGGTTGACAATGCGTTATGTTGCTAGCATAGGGTAGTAGCGATGCGTTAGTGTTTAAAGCAGGGGTTCCACAATGCGTTAGTTGATAACGTATCGCTGCCACACTATGTTAGCAACATAAACGCATCAACCCTATGTTATGTCAACAAGTCGCCGACGATGCGTTTATGTCGCTAACATAACATAGGGTTGACGATGCGTTTATGTTGCTAACATAGGGTAGCAGCGATGCGTTATCAACTAACGCATCGTGGAACCCCTGCTTTAAACATTAACGCATCGCTGTTACCATATGTTAGCAACATAGCGCATTGTCAACCATATGTTACGTTAACACATCGTCGGTGTTCGCTAACATGTCGCCGGCGACGAGATACCAAAGGGACAAAGTTAGAAACTTGAATTTGAGGGGACAAACTTGGAACCACATTCTATAAATGGGCTATTTTGAGAATTTTCCCTTTGTGTTTTTGGGTGTAATGGTGTTGTAGCCTCATATATATGCATATATATATATATATCTCACACACACATATGTATAATAATCACACACAACGCATGTGAGAAATACCTCGCGCCCCCCACAATCCGCCGCAAAAATCGCCCAGAGGGGCGGTCGCGTGTCCCAATTCGTCCCGATCGCCATCTTTTCTCGCCCACTACGGATGGCCTAAGAAATAAAGGGTAACCAAACCAACTGGTCTAGTAGTAACACCATGACTTTTGTTATAGAAAACCATGGGTTCAATCTAGTCGGAACATTTTGTTCCAGATTAAGTCAGGGGCTTCCTAATTGTGGATTTCCTCGTGGGAAGGGTTGGGCAGGATTACCACACCATGTTATTTAAGCGGAAGTGTGTTCTGTTTGTCAAGGTGATCTCGGGTTTATAAACACGTTTAATAATTCTCTCTCCCTATCACTTACATAGTTTCAGTTACTCGCTTCATGTTTTCTAGCTACTAAAAGTTCGGTTTCAAATACATTACATCTAACTTCAAACTTGTTTTATGTAGAAATTTGCAAGCTACTAGAAATTTGTCTAATAGCTACTGATTTTTTTCATGTACATTATACCATCTTCAAAACTTGTCATAGAATTTTTAAAGTGAAAAAAATGATAAGTAATGTTTTGAAATTCGCATGATGCTTGTTTGAAAATTGCTAGTTTGATTTTGGCTCTGTTTATAAACAAGCCAATCGGATCGTTTTAATTTGTAAACAAGTCAAGCACGAGCAAGCCCTAAGTTTGTGCATATTTCACTTACTCCCCAAAATGTCACGAGATTTTTGTTTATTGGGTGAGAAATTAAGTGTAACTATAGCATGAGAAAATGAAGAAGTCAACAAGTCTTTAGAACCAAGAACAAAAAGGTCCAAAATGTTATGAGGATCTTTAGATTAGGGATAATTGTTTTGCATGATTTGACTAGGGTCAGATCAAGGTTAATCACGGTTAAATGGTGGGGTGTAGTTGGTTTCCAATTTTGAGATTCCCCATACCCCAATGGTCATGTGTGATTTAAACTAATAATATAATGGTTTGTTTGTGAGTTAGTTGAAACTTGAGGGGTCTGTTTTGCAAGTTGGAAGTGAAAGTAGAAGAAAAAGGGTTTGTTTGACAACCGCAATTGTTTTTCCTTCTTGTCTGCATGAAAGAAAGGGATAACCTAAGTCCACTCTCAGAACCATGCGTTTAATCCACGTCATTATATCTTTATAAAATGTTTTCACATGCCTATTATTAGTTTTTTTTAATATCACATTACATTCTCCCTTAAAATGTTTTTAACATTATTGAGCTACTTATAATTAAATGTGTTAAAATGTCGGTCCTATTATATAATTATTAAAATGTTTGTGATACTTTTTAAAAGATGTGTTTTGTCAAACTTTATATATGTATGTAATCATGTATATAGGAATTAGGAAAAGTATTAAGAGAAGATGATCATCTTTTGAAAACAATCATTACACAAAGTGTAACTATGTTGTTACACAAAGAGCATGTTACTTTACATATAAGCAGAACTAATACTAGATTACTAGTTTTTATTCATTTATTTTATGTTATAATCATTACATTGAGTTTAAAACTTAAAAGATACATTAAAGGAGTAACATTCACCAACAAACATAACACTATTGGCTAGCACAGCCTTATCAGATTCAAGTACTAAATGAAAACGTCAAACTTATATGGCAACCATTATGATACCAGATTCTTACAACTCTAAGGAACACACAACATATTTTGTATAGTGAGCTACTTCCTATAAGTCATCTCCAATATCACCTTACATTCTCCCTTAAAATTTGTGGTATCCGAATTTCGCAATTCTCTTTTGTTGAACCACACCAGTTTATATTGAAAATTGTAGTTATGATGTCAAATATAATGACTACCAAGCTCATGTTATCATCCACCGTATTTTATGTAACATTCCTAAACTTTCGGACTAAATATGCCAAATACAAAAGATAAATGACTTATTTTTAACAGTAAAGCATATAATCCATATATAGATAGAACAAAAAAAAATTACCAGCTAGTTGCAGAAGAGAACATACAGACCACAAACAAAGAGAAAAACAACACGAAACATAAGAACACACTCGAGCTAAAACTAGGGCTGTGCAACGGTTCAGAACCGCGAGAACCGAACAGGAACCGGAACCGAAAATGAGTGAAAAGTAGAACCGTAACCGGAACCTATTATAGTAAACCGGTTCGGTTCCAGAACCGCTAAAGCCGGTTCTCGCTAAGTGTTTCTGGCTAGAACCGGTTCGATCATTTATTTATCAAATGAGTTATGCAAATTTCAAAACAAGTTTATACAATTGTATGTCTTCTTTCACAGTAAAACTAATTTATATTACAACATGAACATCCGTTATTAAAACCTAAGTGTTGAAGTTAAATAAATCATTAGCAACGATAGATTAATGGAAGATCATATCATTTTATAATAAATTACCTTGATAGCTTAAATCAAAATTGATCATGGTTGCTCGTTCTTAAACGTAAAGAAAGAAGATTTGAATTAAAAAATGATTGAATGGATGCCGGTCAATAATTTACTCTGTTAAAAATGGGGATTGGTAAATTTATTTAAAGCGTTTTAAATATTCCGGTTCTTCGGTTCCAAGTCTAGAACCGCCGGTTTTACCCAGAACCGAACCGGGAACTGTTTAATGCAAATTCTGAGAACCGAGAACAGAACCGGTACACACATTAGCGGTTCTGAGGCACCGGTTCGGTTCCGGTTCCTCGATTCTGACGGTTTCGAACCGTTTTTTGCTCACCCCTAGCTAAAACACAATAAAATAAAAAGGATTAACACTCCAGTTCTCCCAAGCAATCTGTTTGTGCATAGATCTTGGTTTAATCCACCCGAACAGACAGATCTTGATATATTCCAAAACGACCTCCTTCGAGAGAAACCTATTATTAAATATCTTCGCATTCCTCCGCTTCCAAATATACCATATGGAGGTATATATATAATAGCAAATGGAATCCTCTTACCCAACATGGAATCGAAATGTGTCGGCACCTGAAGAAGTTCATCAAACGACTCAAACCAGGTCAAGTCCCAACCACACCACAAAGAGACTCCCTCCAAACCTCTTTAGCCCGAGCACTGTCAAGGAATACATGTACGGTTGATTCAGCTATCAAAGAACACTAAGGACAAACCTCTGAAATCGAGGTCATACCTCTAACAATTAAATTAACCGCGACCGGGATTCTATTTAAAAGCAGTCTCCAAACAAAACAATTCAATTTAGTAGGAACCCGATTTACCCACTCGCATATGCCCACAGAATCACTGTCGTAAATCTTGTCGGCCATAACACTTCTGAAACTCTGAACCGAGAAAATATTTGACGCCCCACCACACCAACTCCAACTATCAACCTTACTCGAATGAAACGTATAACGGACCACCATTTCCTTTAGATCAACTACCTCCAAGAGAACCTCAGTGGAGAGTCTAGATTTCGACCAAGCCCAAACTGTTTCTACCACCCCCCGACCAATTTAAAACCACTCTATCACACACAAGGCAACTTTTGAAACGCTCCAACTTAAATAAATCCGGAAATATATCTTTTATAGCAAATCTGCCCACCCACACATCTATCCAGAATTTCGTGTTATTTCCCAACCCAACTTTTCTAACAAACAAACTAGTCAAATCAATGCTCAAGGAAGAGAAATAATACCCGATACTAGCAATTTTCTGCCACGACCCACATATGGAAGATCTCACTGTCACACCCCAACCTACGGCGGAAATATCGAGGGCATGAACTGATTGCCACAACTCGCAAGGTACTATCATGCAATTATAAAGCGACAATATCTAATTAATTAATTTATTATCAAACAACATTTAAATACAACAAAAATAAAGAAAATTTCAAATACAAAACCAACTATTCTTGTATGTGTTTAACATTCTAAAGTCATCTCTACGTGAGCTTCAGTTTGATGAGCAATCCAAATCTATAACCTGCAAATGCGTACAAAATATATATTTGTCAACAACACATGTTGAGTGAGTAGATCACCGGTTTTGACACAAACAAAAATGGTAATATATGATGATATAAATGAGTGAATAAAAAATAGGCAAAACTGTTATTTGTGAGTATAAACAATAAAATCATTAAGCTAGTATGAGTGTCGGTGAAACCATTGCCAATGCGATCGGGCTTCGGCCACTACGACGGTCGTATGATCATACTATGTGGATGAGGATGAGGATGAGGATGAGATATCAACCAACCATAAAAACAGTAAACACATAAGCATAAAACAAATACCAAGTAGTCATTCAATTGAGACACAACACAAAGATCACAGTTTGCATTCGAGAAATAATAGTGTAAGTAATTTGATAGTTGGTACGCAAGTGATGTGCAAAACGGTCTATTAACTTAACCTAACTTTACCTAGACACTCTAGTTATAAATTTATAAATCTAGACTATCTTAATGCTAGACCACTAGACAGGCAAGTGTACCTATCAACTGTAGTAAAGCCTAATGAAGTCCGGATATCGAACCCACAGGACACTAGCGACACCTAAACTAGACTCTGACTAATAACTTAAATAAATAGATTTAATTGATTTTTATGATTTTTTATTATTAAATATTAAATAATATAAAATAAATAATACTTTCTCTAAAACTAGACACGGACAAATAGGACTGGAACTCAAATAGGAGAAACAACTACCTAGGTAAGGAATCCCACTAGTCAACTCGTAAACTTTTGGAATTGGATTTATGATCGATACCGTATTCTAAAAATATGAAATTTAAGGAATAACTAAAGTACGCTAGATCTCCTCCCGGTCTCACCAACAATACTTAAGAACCTTAAATATCATGTAAGCTCAACGGTTTAATGGTTCGGATCACCTCCCGGTCTCACCTAACCTAACTATGTTAAGGTACCCAAAGATTAAATCACCTCCCGGTCTCTCTAATCACAAAACACCCTAAGGCGTAAGGGGTATTTTTATTAAATTCGGTTATAACTCGGATCTGTAAGAATCTAAAGGAATCTAGGGTAACTCACTCCCATGCAATCACTACCCAAACCCGCAAAAGACCAAAACAGACGACACTTAATTACCTCCCGGTCTCTCAAGTGACAAAATATAAGGTATCTCTAAACTCTCAATTACCGTTCCTATGGAATACGTTAACAATAAACCATAAATTAGTTGTAAACACACAGTAAACAACCTAATATGCATCCATACATGAAAGACATTCACAAAGACGCATATGGAACAATAAACTGATAATAAATTAACACCAAATACGCATATGCATCACAACCAAATATAATAAAAACTTTACCAAAACATGAACCAATCAATATATAATCCAAGACCATAAGTAAAACGAGTTTAAAAGTATTCATCCAAACCCAGGCAGTATAAAAGTTTAGCCAACCATAATAATGAACGAAACAAATAAAAAATAAGTATTAAGGTTCATTAAAAAAAATAGTTGACGTGCCTAGATGTTTGCTTGCTTGTTATTTTTCTTCTTTCTGTTGTTGACTTATTTGAGCAGCTTGCGAGCTTCCCTTCTTCTGTCTTCTAGCTAAAACCCCAACAGGGGCAATCGACCAAAAAGGGTTTCCCCCTTGACTTCTGCCCTCGTGTCTGCCCCCTTCAAAATAACTCTTGTGTTTGCCTTTTATATTACTCTTCTTTCTTGTGGCAAAAGATAATTCTTATTGGGCCTCCAAGATGCCAGACTCCAATTTTACAATTCATTCTCGTCACAATAATCACCTAAAACAAAATTGTATTTCGTTTAGTCCCTGCCACATAATTCCTACATCACCACAAAAACAAAAATAATAAGTTTCCAATCTAGCCCCACTTGCAAATAATTGATTCGTTGGCTTTTTCATTCAATCAAACTTATTTTATTCTTTTTAATAGTAAATCAAAAGCACCATTTTATTTTCATACGTATTCTTTTATTTTTATTATTTTTTTTTATTTTATGTTTTTTTTAACCTTAAATATATAAAGAAAATAAAATCAATAGGTATGAAAGTTATTTAAAGTTTTACTTGTCGTTTCAAGTTTAGTAAAACACTTTATTTTAGCTCATAATCTCTAGAAACCATTAAACTCACATATGAACCAATTAATAATAATATTCAATAAAGAACTTGGCTCAAAGGTAACTAAAAGTATAGGAAATATTTACTATATTTATATATAATTTAGCCTATATCAGCAAGTGTCCCCAAAACATTTGAAAACAAGTAAAAATAGGGGAGTGATTACTCACCTAATCGGATGAACGAAGTACAAATGAGGATCATGTGAGAAAGATAAATCCTTCGGGATATACCGTCAAGGATTCTTAATTGAAATAATATAATATTAAGAATTAATTAATAATGAGATAACATGTATAATGAATTTAATGTTCCGATGTGATTTGAGTTATGGTTTTGACAAAAACGTTATTGATTGAAAGATTGACCTCTACGGATTATTTGTTACTGCGAAAACAATATTATTAGTTATCATTTTATTAAAAGAATCGTTTGCTTATCAGATATTCTGATTTACGAATAATTAGTTTAAATAGTTATGAGTTGCGATATATTATAATAATAAACGTTTAAATAGTTAATTATAAAAAGATTTATATTTTAGAATCTGTAACGAAACCCAAAGGTAAAATATAGTTAATTCGTCTAACGCGTTTAATACGTTTTATTATATATTCGTTTAAAAAGAATAATACAACTACATTATATATATATATATATATATATATAATATGTTAAGAATAAAATAATATTTAATAGTATTTACCCGATAAACGCGATAATTTTAATGATAAAAATTTCCTGACATGAAACGGGTCGGGTAATTGATGTTAGTAAAGTAAACGAAACCCGAGTTGTTACACTCGCCATCTTACCATCCACATATAGTCAAATGGAATGAATTGCGTTAAATCCTTTCACCCACAAAGAATCTTTTACAAAACGCCATCTCCACCACGATTTGGCTAGTAACGATAAGTTCTTCAGTTTAAGGCACCCGACTCCTAAACCACCATATTTCTTAGGCTTAACCACCGTATCCCATGCCACCCAATTGATGTTTTTTTGACAAGAGTACCACCCCACAAAAATTTCCTCCTTTTGTTCTCAATCTCAGCCACCACTTTTGATGAAGCTTGAAACATAGAAAAATAATAGAGAGGGAGAGTACCTAACACTAGGGATGAGATCGGGCTCGTACCCGTACCTGTACCCGAAAATACCCGTACCTAAAATTCGTAAATCTTGGTACCTATACCCATACCCGAATTTTATGGTACGGGTATGGGTACATGTACTTTGGGTACGGTACTCGTTTTGGTACCCCTTTGTTCTTTTTTTTAAATCTCCACTAAACTAGATATTGGTAACGGTACGATACCGACAATCAATTATTTATAATACCAAAACCGTAATACCGCAACCAAAACTAAAAATTAAAGAAATCAACCATAATATAAAATCCATTCAAAATCAAGTAATGAATACCAAATTCAAAGTATCAAAAAAAATTATCAAAATATTTAAAACAAAATTAACTTATACAAAGAAAGTCAGTATTCATTTAATCTTAGCTATATCCTTTTATTTTCCTTTTCTTTGTTTATTTTTTCTTCAATTTCTTCGAAAAACAAGAGAGAAAGCTAATACATATTATTTAATAATATACACAATTATACATACATGAAATAAAAATATATGAATACACAATATATGAATATACACATATATATTAAGAATGAACTTATTCAACTAATATATATTATGTTTTGAAAATCATGCTTGAAAGTTAAGCCGTGAGTGTTGGAAAGCTAATAAAAACCCCTAAGTATTCTAAACGGGTACTAGTACCAGTAATACCCGTACTTGTACTCGTACCTATAACCGAAAGTATCTGTACCTATATTTGATAAATTTGAGTACCCACACCCGTACCCAATAGATACGTAAGGGTACATGTACTGAATAGGTACGGGTAGGGGTAGTCGGGAAAAATATCTCATCCCTACCTAACACCGCCTTAACTAAAGTAAGTCTACCACCAAATGATAAAGTACTTGCCTTCCATCCGTTGAGTCTCTTCTTGATTCGATCGATAACCGTATCCCAATGCTTTAATAACCCCATATTTGCACCAACCGGCATGCCAAGAAAGTTAATCGGAAGAGACCCGGCCTCACACTGGATAATAGAAGCCATCGTGGCAATTTCGGAGTCAGAGTCCCCCGCTCCAAAGACCTTGATTTTATAAAAATTCACCTTTAGACCGGACGATAAATAAAAGCTCCTTAGAAGCCTTGCTAGATTCACCATGTCACCAGCATTCCAATCTCCAATAAGCATGACGTCGTCTGCATACATTACGTGGGAGATGACAGGACAATTTTTGGTAACTGAATACCTTTACATAAATGTTGATGAACTGCCGACTTTAGGACAACGTTAAGACCCTCCATGGTTATTATGAAGAGAAACGGAGCAAGAGGATCCCCTTGTTTGACACCTCTCTTGAAGTTAAACTCCAAGGTTGGTGAACCATTTACCAACACCGAGGCGCGACTCGAAGAATGTAAAAGAAAATTTTGAAGTTTTGATTTGTCGCGTTAAACGGCAGATCAAGAACAAACCTGTCACAATAAGTGATGAGAGTATTTCAAAACCCAAGAATTGGCGGTATCGCGCTACGCGACGTAGTCACCACGGCGGAGTGACACGTGTCTAACCACGTGGCATCATGGGACAGGCCACGTGTTAACACGTGGCATGCCTATATCTCGACGAGGCGGGACGTCTCCCATAACATCCGTCGCGATACGCGAATGATTAAAATATTATGAGGCAGTTAAATGTTTCGCTGCGCTTCGCGATGGTCATGCTTGGTCTCCGTCGCGCTAGGCGGCGAAGTATAAAATTTTGCCTCTAAAAGGAGGCCACGGGTTGATGCTCTATTCATCCAAACACACGCCTACATCACACATACTTAACCTCGTAAAGCGTGCGTTGGTCCAGACAATCCGACGTGGTTGTTGTCTCGAAGTACGTGCAAGTGGCAGAAGTTCTAACGGTTTGTTATACCTGACGATAAGTAGGAGTCCTACCCGATTTAAGCCTAGGCATTCTATCCAAAGTATCCGTACAAGGTAAGGCTCTGCCTAAAATTTTGTTATGATTGGCTTAGACCCTGGTCGGGGTATAGCACATACCTTGATCAAACATAAAGTTAAAAATATTTTTCATAAGCCGAGTATATTATTTTGTTTATATATTTAGAAACATAAAGTTTTACATGCATGAGATATAGTTAAATTAAAGTTTCTTCATGAAGAAGAAACATGAATATAAATGATAAATAAACAAAATGGACCAAAGGTCCAAATGTTTCAAATGATTTATTAAAGTAAATTTTATACACAATAGACTAAGTGTATATTTGGTTGGAAGTATTGGAATAAAGAGGGAATGAATGAAATGGACAAACATTTGTAATGGATCATTATCATTCATTTTCCTTGTTTGGTAGTAATTACTTTATGTTGTTTGGTATTAAACAAAACTGTAGGTATAAAATAAAACTAATAAAAAAATTCTTATCTCAATATATATATATATATATATATATATATATTTGAAAAAATGGAAATGACTACGGTGGTGGTAGCTCCGCCGACGAAAATGGTGGTGGTGGCGGTGGTAGCATTGGGAGTGATGGCGGTGGTAGGGTGGCAGTCAGGCAACGACAGTGGTGGCGGTGGTTAAGGCCAGGTGGCGGCGGTGACAGTGGTAGCGCTGGTGGTAATGTGGTGGTGGAGGTGGTGGCGACGGTGACAGCGGCGGTCAGGTGGTGGTTGTTGTTAGTTGGTGGTGGTGTTGAGAAAGTAGGGTGAGGGAAGAATGAAATGGAAAAAAAAGAAGGGTGGGGGGGGGGGGGGAAAGGAGTGGTTTTGATGGAATGAGATTCCATGTGTAATGGATGATTCCATACCATTGAGCAACCAAAACACCATTTTTTTCATTACCACGTAGTGAATCATTTCATCCTCCTTGTCATTCCTGCATACCAAATGCTACCTAAAGGTTTGAAGATAGATCATGATCTGGTTATTTATAAAAATTATTGTATTATAGGTTCGAGGTCACGTTCAAGCATACATCAGTGAGACACACTAATCATAATAAAGATGAATACGCTCAAACTTTTACAACTCTTTAATTGAGTCATTAACAGTTTACATATGGTTAACTATCCCTAAAACATTATAAACAAAAGTAATTGTTGGGCCTCCAGCTATCGTATACGTTTGTCTATATCCTTACATATGTGGTTAGTCGGTGGGCACACCGCACCACAATTGACCATTCCTCCGCCGCGTTGGGCTGAATCTAAGTAATATTTAGGTAGGGAATAATTTTGTGTATATTGGTAGTTGCTAAGTACTCGAACGTTGCATTGTTTGCTAAGCGGTTTTGATTTGAGCTTGAGTTTATAATAGTTATTCAAAATTTCATAATTTAGTTATTTCCTTTGCCATGACGGGTCGGGTCATAAGATACCCGTAAGGAATAATTAAGTATATAAAATGTTTTAATGTCAACGTTTTCACCTTGCTGACGTGTTTTGTAAATAGTTTAACACATAAGCAGGAATAGATGATGGGAGACGATGTTTAGCCATTTGACAATTGATGGCTCAGATGAAGGTTTTATTATTAAAATAATGTAAATTATGTTTTTATAAGTCAAACGTTTTTATACTACTGATTGGGTGTTTAATTTCCGACTTTTGAAATTTTAATCATGACTTTCGCTTTACAACCTTAAGCTCTGATATATTTACAAAACATGTACCAACTGTTGGTCACACTTAAGGACCTAAGTTGGGGTGTGACATTTTTCTTGTTATGGATTCTTCATCTTAGGCATTTTGCAGTTTACTGCTCGACGGCCATGTGAAATGTTGGGACTTGCTTTTTTAAATTTCCTTTCATCGAACCTAGATACGCAACCATACCTTCTCCTTTCTTTGAATGAATTCAGTAACATGTTATTTCGTGAACACGTACAAGCCAAATATTCCCCTTTAGGACAGCTTGTTGTCTTTTTCAATACGAAGACAAGCCACATGGTATTCAGTAATCATCTTATTTCGTTTGTGTTTAAGATGGCTTTTGAAATCAACTCCACTAAGAGACAACTTCCTAACCATCGTTACAAATTGAGAAGTCTCACTAAGGCCATGCCTCAACACGAATGCCATACACTAAAGTTTGGGGTTCTTTAACTTGATAGTCGTCTTTAAATCAATCACATTGTAGTCCAAAAACAAAGTGCCTAAATTTTTAGCTAAGCAGTTAATGCGGAAAAATATCGGATATCAGTCAAGTACCGATATATGAGATATCGATTATCGCGGTGAGACATCGGTGGGATATCGGTAATTTTAGCATCATGTAAAATTCATATATATAGAAATTTTAACACTACTAATTAAGTATACTCTCCTATCATTAACATTTTAACCTTTTGCAACTTGCAAAACACTAGAATTCGTAGCAAGTATGAACTGATTAAGACTTAAAACACTAACACTGAACACTAAAAGTTAATAATTAATACTTAAAACACTGAAATTAGGAATATCAGTGATATATCGGTCAATATTGTCGTTATTATCGGTAATGATAATCTAACCAATTATTTGACTAATATTTTATCAAGGTACCGATAGCTGATATATCATCGTGCGATAGCGACATCATAGATTTTTAGTTCATGCATTCTCATTTTGTACTTACGATTAAAAGACCCCTATGATTCTTTGTCCTTTGTGAATTGACTCGTCTCCTCACATTTATATTGATAGAATTACTCTTAAACATGAATACACGATTCGTGCACCTCCGGTTAAGTGGAATTTTTCGGTGACTATGAGCCAAGGGACGAATCTGATGCAATATTAGTAGTTGAAATACCACATGTATAAAGGATGGGGGACCAAACATGTTCTTTAAACATACATGAAGATCATTTTTGTAATTTTGTGTTTACACTTTACAGTGGGAGTGGAGTGGGACAGCCAGTGAGACAGTCTTTGGTTCTTTAGGTTTCTAAAGTGGTGAAAAAGCATTTGTTGGTCTGTGCCTGAAAAGATATGTAATAAATTCAATATATTCGTGTCATATTAAAGTATAAAAATGTGTTTATCTTCACTAAACTACTTTAAAACACAAACTACACAGAAATTACCCATGCACATCGCATTTCATCATTCTTTAAATTTATCTCTTCAGGGCCTTTTGCAAAATTTGATAAAAAAAAAACTAACAAAAAATACGAGTTAAAGGCGAGAAAAAATTTGAGCATTAACTAATATGATTTTTAATTAGGTATAACTATTTCAATTTTTAAATAGACTAGTTGAGCTATGATTTGGGTGTGCAAAACTTTTTTCTTATGAAAATGGATTATTATCATTCCATTAAGATGTTTAATTACCATTAGTAGTAGTAGCAGTAAACCATCTTTGGAAAAAGAATTAGCGCGTTGCTTTGAGTTGGAACTAAAAAAATATTAATATGATTTGTGTGTGTAGATTTGGGACCATGGTACCAAGTTATAGAAATCTTTATTCATTCAAATGATGTTAACATGTTATGTCTCTAAAAGTGCCTACGATTATTTACGGGTTCCATTTTTTTTATTTGTTACTAGTTAAAATATAAACCGAGATATTTCGTATTATAAATATCCACACCGGTCCAACTCAAGATTATAACGAGGTGAGTTATTTTACGATGAAAAAAGGTTGGTGTGATTTAGGGGATTCAATGTAATGTAGATTTCAAATAGATATTTAATCGTTGCATTAAACAAAACTTTCAAAATCATCACATAATCATAATCGATTATCAACTGTGAATGTCAAATTGGCATGGTTTGTACTGGCACAATTTTAGGGTTTGATTTTGTAGTATTGTTTATGTAAGAAGAGTATTTTGTACGTGTAAACCTATTTGTATTGCTTGAATTGATTTTGTACAATAAAGTGCCTCCTCAATATAGGAGCATTTTAAAAGGAAAAAAATATACACATTATGGTGAAATAAACTCTAAGAAACAGTCAGAAGGTCATAGATGCCCCTGCATACATAATATGTCTAAGATGCCACCCAAGCGAGACAGGCGTAACAATGTGAATCTTGGACCGAAGAGTGTCAAAACGAGTTGATGTCAGCCGTTTGTTTACAATGTCGGCCAACTGAGAAGAGTAGAGATATGTCTGATAGTTAGAGTTCGTGCTAAACAAATTCTCGAATGTAATGCAGATGATGGATTACATTCGGGTGCTACTGCACCCATGACATCATACATTTTGATGGCTTACGATGCTATTCCCTACACAGGTTCTAAGAGTGTTAACGCCAGCAATGGTATGTTGCTTGGTTGCTCCCCATTTCCCATATCGCTCGTTCTTTACTCCGTTTATCTCATCATATACTTTTACTTTGACATGTTTTTGTTGTTCAATGGCCTAGCCACAAAACTTTTATCTATCACACAACTTAATTATTCTTGATCATGCATCCTGTTGCGGTTATCTTCTCTCATTTTGGTTTATCTATCCCGACTCTCGATGGATACTTCAATATCAACAGCCTAGTCCTTATCAACTCTAATACCATGTAGGAAAAGTATTTGATATGCGATCTGTTGTGTATTTATTGAATTGAGTTCAACACAATGCCTCTTATATATATGAAGAGGTAGGTCCCAGCAGAGCCCAGTTGGACCCGCAGGACTCACCTTGAAGAGAGACGTCTGCGCAGAAACCAACTGGATCCGCAGGACCCACCATGCTCAGAGACGTGACGTCCTTACGCGCAGTACGCAAGCTGTTCCCGCAGGAAATGCCTCCCAATGGTGAAGTACTCCGCCTGTTCCCGCATCTGCGGATACAAGCCATCAGGGAAGGCCACCCGCGCAGCAAGGCTACACGCACAAGGCACTTAGCTCTCAATAATTCAGTAGTCACCTGAAGATATGAGCAAAGCTGGGAACAATCCCGCACAAAGGCGGGAGGGGGAATACTTCCGCCCAAATAAGCCAGTCCGTACGATACTGGAGGATCTTTTGTACTGTACTTGACGAGGTATGGGCAAAAGATCTGACCAGAGATACGACAGCTCATTGACAACAGTATGGCGAGCAGCATGCTCTTGTACTGTATGTCACTATTAGCCGCTGCCTACTCACCAACTCCTGTCATACCACGTGCATAGCCGGCAGTTGGTGGAAAAGGAATAGTACACAGCAGGCATGGTCACTGTCAGCCGCTGCCTACCCACCAACTACCAGCATGGCACGTGCGTAGGCCACAGTTGGTAGAACAGGAATACTATTCAGCCGGCTATACCTTCTTGGAAACCTACCTTCGGCTATAAATACCCCAAATGGTATGATCATCTAATCTCATCTTGTATCTTACATCTTATACCTGATATCTGCTCTAGCAATCTCTTAATATACACTTATATTCAAGAGCAATCTAGTCTGATTCTCACGCCGGAGGGTGGTCACAAAGAGGTACCCCCCCTTCTCAGTGACGAGCTCACGGTGTCTGTTTTGCAGGTTATCAGAAGAACCATCTTTGCCTGGTCTAACCCCTCGTGGGAAACATCTATTTAACCCCCAGATTATCCGTAATCTGCCCGGGGTCCATTAGTGTTTCTTCATTGGCGCCATCCGTGCATAAAAGCTAGAACTTCATTTCTTTTCAGTTTTTTCAAAATTCTGGAAAGATGGTTAAAGAAACTCCGGTAACCACAACCCCAGAGGGGAATACCGGCGACTACACAGTTTTTACGAACACTACCCCGGTTACCCAAGCCGGGGCAAGTGCAGTAAATTTTACGAACACTACCCCAGTTACCCAAGCTGGGGCAAGTGCAGTAAATAATCGCTCACTGGGATTCACCGATACCCAGTTAGAGAGACAACGAACGAGGCTCCCCCGCCAAACACTCGATGAAGTTAAAGCGTGGGCGGAAGCACGTCAAAAAGAATTCCAAGCTGAGTTGGATGAACGCTTACGTTTACTCCAACAGGCTGATGAATTCATAGAGTACTTTGACGATGATTCGGAGGAATCCGATAGTGACGCAAACCCTCGTCATAGGGCGAAAGGGAAGCGTAAGGAAACGGACTCCCAACCGAGAAGGCATTTTGGAGAAACCTTCAACCAAAAAACGCGGGTGGAAACCCACGTGACTTCTCCAAAACATTTACACCAACTGCTGCAAAGGCGGGAACGTCCAAATTTGCAAGGGACATTGCGGAAGCAATCGTCCCGAAAAGTGCCAAACAGATGTCCAACATCGGCACTTACGATGGTATATCTGATCCAGACGATCATTTGAACAGGTTCATAGCGGGGGCAACCGTCAGTAGTTGGACGGAACCTACGTGGTGTTACATGTTCCAAATGACGCTTGTTGGACCAGCTAGAGCGTGGTTCGATCGTCTACCGGTCAACCACATCTACGACTGGGCAGACTTCCAACAGAAGTTTAGCCAACACTTCAGCCAACAAAGAAAGTATACCGAAGAGCAATGGACAATCCTCAAATGCATTCGAGAGGAAGATGAATCTTTGCCAGACTTCATCACTCGCTTCAACTCAAAGAAGCTAAGTCTGGGTAATATTAGCGAAGATCTTGTTCGCGCTGCTTTTATCCAGGGCGCGAACGACCCAGAGCTCATCCGCACCTTAACGGGTAAAGATGGCATGCCATCCACACGGGATGCCATCATGACAGCAGCTAAACGCTTTGCGGAAACGGAGAAGCAACTGGGTAGAGATCTCCCCCAGAGCACAAACCTCTACACCCAGAAAACAAGAGAAAACAACGTCCTTACCGCCCGACTAAACAAAAAGCGGAAGCTAGGCATTTGGCAGTCAAGGGTAAACTTTGACACCTCATCCGGCTTGCAACATCGGTTAGGCGGAAGGGATAACGTACAGTCGAACCAGAACTTCAGATGGACGCCACTCACCAAAAGCGTCACTGAGATATTCGCCACTGAGGAGCTCCCATGGCCAAAGGCTCCAATAATCCGACATCGTCACAATGCTGATCGGAGCAAATACTGTGACTTTCACAGGACAAAAGGCCACAACACTGAAGAATGCACAGACGTAAAGGACATGGTCGAAGCATTTGTCAGAGATGGGACGCTCGCGCACCTCGTGGCGCAATGAACGCTGAGCAGGCTGATGCGTGTAGAACCCCAGTTGTGGAAAACACGAATAAAATTGCAGCTTCAATGTTGGAGACTACATACTGCGTAAACAACGAGATCCCGAACCAGGTGCATATCGGCTCGATGGCACTCCCATCCCAACAACATGGAAGGGAGCTCAATTACACAGTTTGCATGTAGATCAATTCCAAATTTGTAAAGGAAAGGCCCAGAGCCACTTCTAATGGAAATGATTCTCCTTAGAACATCGACGCTGATGATTTTACATTTATACTTATGAACTTTCCACACGGATATGCCGGTCTTCACCGCATAATTACGTGGAAAGTCGTTGCGTGGGGAAGGCGGCAAAGCCCACATAAACCCAAAAAACGGAAAACCTTCACGCAGGTCAGTTAAAGGTAAAGTTCAGTCATCCCACTAAATGAAAGTGCCGGTCTATCCGCACGAATCATGATAGAGGAAACACTAACCTATTAACAACCGCGCGTCGAACGGTTAATTTACTCAACTGATATGCCGGTTTTCACCGCATAATTACGTGGAAAGTCGTTGCGTGGGGAAGGCGGCAAAACCCACATAAACCCAAAAAACGGCAAACCTTCACGCAGGTCAGTTAAAGGTAAAGTTCAGTCATCCCACTAAATGAAAGTGCCGGTCCTAACCGCACGAATCATGATAGAGGAAACTGAACACTAACCTATTAACAACCGCGTGTCGAACGGTTAATTTACTCAACACTAATATGCCGGTTTTCACCGCATAATTACGTGGAAAGTCGTTGCGTGGGGAAGGCGGCAAAACCCGCATAAACCCAAAAAACGGCAAACCTTCACGCAGGTCAGTCATAGGTAAACTTTGGTCATCCAACTAAATGGAAGTGCCTGTCCTAACCGCACAAATCATGAGAGGAAACCGAACCTATTGACAACCGCGCGTCGAACGGTTAAGTTATTCAAAATACTTTAGAAAATTTCTAACAGAAGGATGAGGAAAACCTCCACGCAGGTTAGATGTAGGTAAAGTTTAGCCATCCTACTAAGTGCAAGTGACGGTCCTACCCGCACAATCACGAAATAGGAAGCAAAACTTCAACCTATTATCTACCACGTTTAAAGGTTAACTTATTCTAAACACTTAGAAAATTTCTAAAAAGATGAGGAAAACCTACACGCAGGTCAGATATAGGTAAAGTTTAGCCATCCTACTAAGTGCAAGTGACGGTCCTACCCGCACAATCACGAAGGAGGAAGCAAAACTTCAACCTATTATCTACCACGTTCAAAGGTTAACTTATTCTAAACACTTGGAAAATTGCTAATTTAAACTAAAGTATGCATGAGCAAGTCATATAACGTTTATAAAGCAAGTCATCCAGTGAAAGTAGCGGTCCTACCCGCACAAAGATTTATATTTCATAATATTCATTACAAGAATGGCCGGGTAACTACCCGCCTACAAGAATATAAATCTATACAAGCTAAACCTATCCTAACAGTGGGAAGGGATCTTCAGGATCAAGCTTTAGGACCACTTCCACTTGGACCAGCACCATCAGTAGAGCGTGGCGGTTCAAGGAAAGCTTTAAGGATAGCTAGCCCATCATCAGCAGCAGCAACTTCGTTCACCTTCTCCACCACCGGATGCGGGAAGGCGGCATACTGATTCACTGCTTGGTCATAAACAGCTTCAGTATCCACATCATACAAAGGGAAGTTGGAAGGCGGGATGCCTTTCTCAACGAACCCTAGACCAATCAGGAAGCCGGCCTTTTCCCCATCCTCATGAGAAGCGTTGAGGGCTGCGCTCATGGCATCGTCGTATGATGTGTCCATGAAGACTCGATGCACAACCTACAAAAAAAATATACAAGTATCAAAACCTTTTCTATTTACAAAGAAAAGCGTGAAGACATTATGAAGCTAAGCTTACCTGAGACAACGCTTCTCGAAGAAGCCATTCCTTGGCAACCAGAGCCTCCTGGAGGGCAGCTTGAGCTTGGTTACGGGCGCGTTCGGCTTCACTTTTGTTGAGGTTGGCAAGCAACACTTCTTTAGCCGCAGCCTCTTCAACGCCCTTTAGCTTCCGCTCAGTATGGTCAAGCACCCCCCTCTGGTCCAAGATCTCTTGGAGCTTCTTGGCGTCTTCCATCGCCAAGGCATCATGAGCCTGTTGGAGTGCTTCTAGTTTGGCTTTAAGTTCCTCATTCTCGAGGCGTAGAGGCTCAGCAACAGCTTCAGCCTTGGTGGCCCTCTCAGTTGCGTTCCGTGCAGTTTCCTTAGCCAGCCGAAGCTGTTCGTTAACAGCTTGGGCAGCTTTGGAACGGGCCTCGAGACGGGCCTGAACTTCAACCTCGAGGGCCTTGAAGGCCTTCTCCTTTTCCGCAGCCACTGCGGTAAGCCTCTTGTTCTCCTCCCGGACAGCCCGCGCCTGAGCTACTTCTTGGATGCGAGCTGCTTTTAACTTGTCGTTTTCACGACAAAGCAGCTCGACGCGCGGCTGCATCCCGGCCAGGAGAATCCGCAGCTCATTGGTTAGCCTACCCTCCTGGTAGCTAGCCATTGCTTCCCCCAACGCACCACTGGGAGCTGCGTGACGAGCCCACTCCACGCACTCCACAGGCGTGCGAAGGGTTGTTCCTCGGCGGATGTTCCAGCGTGGAACATACACTTCATTGGAATCCGACACTGCAAAAAACAAAAAGCAGTTAGGAAAAGATGATATAAAAAAAAAAAAAAAGGCCAAGAGAACCCTACGCACCTGTAGGGTCGACAACAGGCCGATAGCCACCAAACCCATCACCTGAACCCAAGGGAAATCCGTCCAAGAGGTCAGGCAGATGGGAAGGAGGCAGAGGTTGGCAAGAAGCCCCAAGCATACCTAAGGATCGGCCGTCGTTGCCGATGACGGAGGAGGCATGGTGAAGGCCGCCACGGTAGTAGAAACCAACGGAGGTGAACTCACCGTAGGTGAACTCACAACCGTGGTCGCCGCTGCGGAGTCCGCAGAAAAAGTAACCGCCGACTCAGTGAAAGATTCAGTAAATATGGCACTGACAGCAGGCGGTGATGTCATCACAGTTGGAACAGTTGGCTCAACTGGGTGAGCAACTGAACCAATTGAAGCAGGCGCAGCCGCCTGGGTCGTCGCCTCAGGTAGGCTGACCAAGCCTACCGTCATGGGTCCGGAGGTACTCCTCCCCGCTCCACCCTGGAATGCGGTAGCATCCACGCCTGCACAAGAAAGATAAGTATTAATGATGGAAAGCTATGAAGTCAAATAAAGGAAGTTTGTACTTACGGGTTTTCTTGAGCCTAAAAGTGCGGACAGGCGGGGACGAACCCGATGGAGCCGGTCTCTTTACGCCGCTCACCGTCGTCATCCTGGGCTCTCCGGAGGTGACAGTCGTCGCAGCCTCCGGAGCAGTGGCCTTATCACCACCAGGGTTCCCCGCCACCTCCTCGCTCTCGGTCTCTGAATCAGACCGAGGCACCGGATCGGCAGTGGAGGCCACCTTCGCCTTCCCCTTCCCGCCGGCAGCCTTCTTCTTCCGCACCAACGGAGGACCATCTGCGGATTCCTCATCAGAACACAAGATTAGAGGAATTCCAGCAGAGGTTTCAGCATTGAGGGGTCGAGGGTTGAATAATGCCTTACCTGGCCGCCTGGCGCTCAGGATCTCGTGGCCTGGCGGGTAGACCTCCACGAACCGATCCGGCGTCTGTTCAAGGATGGGCAATTCGTTCTCATCTAGAGCACGAGTACCCATCCGAGCGGGACTATCAGCCTCCCGCGGATGCAGGAGCGACTGCAAGTCGTTCCCCTTTGAAATAAAAGAAAAACAGTTAGAAGACAAACCTATATAAACAAAGAAGACAGAGCATACCGTAAGGGACAGAGTTCAAACCGTATTCAAGGACGATCGGGATCTTTTGCGCCTCCGCATCCTTCCACACCCGGCTCATCCCGAGCATCACCATCCCGGACTCCGCAAAGCGGTAAACCGGAGATTGGACTCGGGAAATCTTTGAGAACCATTCCGCCTCCTGGTAGTTGGAGGCGTGAAGGCTGGGGAGTGCTTGCCCATTCTTAAACTTCATGGCAAGGGGGATGGCGCGAGCGGAGATATAAAAGAACTCCCGCTTCCATGAACGAAGACTGCGCTCGGTTGCGCAAATCTTCAAACCCTTGATCCGGGTTATCAGAGTATACCACCCCTGGATGCACCTCCAAGAGTAGAAGGTCATCAGGCGGTCGACGAAGGGCTCAACGCCCAGAATCCGGCACACCCACTCGAAGTGGCGAATCTTTGCGATCGCCATCGGGTGTACCTCGGTCAGGTGTACACCGTGCCTCTCCAGAACACGGTACACAAACTTCGTCAATGGGAACCTAAGATTCCCATAGACAAAGAATGCGGCATATACCCCGATCTTGCCTCTGGAGGCATCATACACCGTCTGATGAGGTTCAGGAAACTCAGCCTCGAAAGACTCGAGCATGAACTTCCTGACGATGTACTGATATAGATCGACAGGCAGAGCACACTGGCACTCGCCAGCAGTACTCTTGTCATCCTTGTCGGACCTGGATGACGGGTTCTCGGCGTACACCCCAGCCTCCTGGGCTGTAGCCTCAAGATCGTGAGCAGAAGACATCTTGCAGGTATGAAAGAGAACGATTTCAAGAGAATGCTCGACAGAAAAGGTGAGTATTCGCCGGAAATCGTTTTGAAGATGAAGAGAAAAGTGAAAGTATGGATTACAAAGGACCCTCTCCCCCTTTATATACTAATCGCAATCAATGCGATGAATTTAATGCGGAAGAGAGAGAAATCGCAGGTGCAATGAAACTATGACACGTGGCAAAGAGCAAGCTGGCAACAGCTGTTGAAAGGACGCGTGCCATTAATTTCGTGGCCACGCGCCCGAAAAATCGCGCCCACGTGCCTGAAAAGGCGTCTGGAATGACCATGTACTGTCACGTCACCATAACTTCCTGCACGTCCTGACACAGTCAGAAGAAACCGTCGGACGACGTTTCAACAGTTTGGACTGTTCTTATCCTTTCACCAACTCTTCGAATTTCAAAAATTCAAAAAGATTCAAAAGTAAGCGGGAAAATACCCCTTACCTTGGCAACCAAGAAACTGTAAGACAGGTGCGGGTACAGTGTCAAAGCAAAACCCTTCACATAGTTAGCACCCGCAGGGAATTGACGCCAGGAATACCTCGGCGACCAAGTAACTATAAGACGGGTGCGGGTACAGTGTCAAGGCAAAACCCTTCACATACTTAGCACCCGCAGGGAATTGACGCCAGGAATACCTCGGCGACCAAGTAACTATAAGACGGGTGCGGGTACAGTGTTAAGGCAAAACCCTTCACATACTTAGCACCCGCAGGGAATTGACGCCAGGAATACCTTGGAAGTAAAGTAACCGTAAGACGAGTGCGGGTACAGTGTCAAGGCAAAACCCTTCACATACCTAGCGCTCCGCAGGGAATTGAAACCAAGAAGGATCTTCTGGGCAATGCTTGCGGAAACGGGAATAACATCCCCGCATAGCGGGAACGTCGAGAACTACATTGTTTGAAGCTCCAAGATGGAATTGGTGGTTTTAACATAATTGATCACTATGTTCAAAACTACCAAAACCTCATGGAGAATCCACACAAGTGGGACTCAACGCTCCTGACTTGCGAGGAGGTTACCGACCTACCCGCATCATACCCAAAGATCAAGCAGGAAAGTCGGGAATTTCTGCAAGTGACATAAGGACTTCCGCGGGAAGAATCCCCATGGAAAACCTTAAAAATAAACCCTTTTCAAAACCCTTTGCTTAAGTCCAAAAGTTCACCTCACTTTATTAAACATTCATGAGAAGAACATTGGACTGGGGGGACTTGAAGAGGTAGGTCCCAGCAGAGCCCAGTTGGACCCGCAGGACTCACCTTGAAGAGAGACGTCTGCGCAGAAACCAACTGGATCCGCAGGACCCACCATGCTCAGGGACGTGACGTCCTTACGCGCAGTACGCAAGCTGTTCCCGCAGGAAATGCCTCCCAATGGTGAAGTACTCCGCCTGTTCCCGCAGCTGCGGATACAAGCCATCAGGGAAGGCCACCCGCGCAGCAAGGCTACACGCACAAGGCACTTAGCTCTCAATAATTCAGTAGTCACCTGAAGGAATGAGCAAAGCCGGGAACAATCCCGCACAAAGGCGGGAGGGGGAATACTCCCGCCCAAATAAGCCAGTCCGTACGATACTGGAGGATCTTTTGTACTGTACCTGACGAGTTATGGGCAAAAGATCTGACCAGAGATACGACAGCTCATTGACAACAGTATGGCGAGCAGCATGCTCTTGTACTGTATGTCACTATTAGCCGCTGCCTGCTCACCAACTCCTGTCATACCACGTGCATAGCCGGCAGTTGGTGGAAAAGGAATAGTACACAGCAGGCCTGGTCACTGTCAGCCGCTGCCTACCCACCAACTACCAGCATGGCACGTGCGTAGGCCACAGTTGGTAGAACAGGAATACTATTCAACCGGCTATACCTTCTTGGAAACCTACCTTCGGCTATAAATACCCCAAATGGTATGATCATCTAATCTCATCTTGTATCTTACATCTTATACCTGATATCTGCTCTAGCAATCTTTTAATATACACTTATATTCAAGAGCAATCTAGTCTGATTCTCACGCCGGAGGGTGGTCACAAGGAGGTACCCCCCCCCCCTTCTCAGTGACGAGCTCACGGTGTCTGTTTTGAAGGTTATCAGAAGAACCATCTTTGCCGGGTCTAACCCCTCGTGGGAAACATCTATTTAACCCCAGATTATCCATAATCTGCCCGGGGTCCATTAGTGTTTCTTCAATATAAGAACATGATATAGGAAAACAATTGAAACATTCTATATATGTATATAGTGAACAAAAAACAATCTGAAGGACATGATACATAACCTGTCCAATAGTTTATCAATATTTTACTATCAACTAGTGTTAATGGTAATGGCTAATTTGTTTCATCATCATCATCATCATCATCATCATCATCATCATCGTACTCAGTATATCTCACCAATAGCAATGTTATGGTAGGATCTGAGGAAGGTAAGATGTAGACAGCCTTACCTCTATCTCATAGGCAGGGGCGGATTTATATACAAGGTTGGGGGTGCACGGGAATCCCCCGAGTTTCGAAATTATAGTGTAATTCTATATATAAAATATGAAGTGCACCCCCTTATAAAATTGAAGTGCACCATCTTAACAAGCTAAAAAATTGGTGGAGTGGTTAAAAACACTTGTTGCTGCCTTATAAAATTGAAGTGCACCATCTTAACAAGCTAAAAAATTGGTGGAGTGGTTAAAAACACTTGTTGCTGCAGTTGATGTCCCAAGTTCGAGGCTTGTTCATGCCGTTTTTGTTTTGTTTTTTTTGCTTCCCCCCCCCCCCCCTTTTTTTAAGGTTTGTGTTTTAATATTTTAGGGTTTTAACTTGCAAATTTCCAGCCACATAATTGACGAACGCAAATTATGTTCCCACCTCCTCCGATGATTTTCCGCCTCTAGCCTCCTCCTTTCCACGGTTTGTAATACATCAAAACTATTTACGATCTTCTTTAATTTATCTACAATAGAGTGTTCACCAACAAACAAAACAATAATTGCATGAAAAATTTACAATAACAACATGAGCCATATTGGGCATTTTTTTGTAGCAACTGCAGGCATGAAAACTATTTACAATCTTCTTTAATTTATCTACAATAGAGTGTTTCACCAACAAACAAAACAATAATTGCATGAAAAATTTACAATAACAACATGAGCCATATTGACATTTTTTTTGTAGCTAGCAGGTGTCATGAAAGTCTTTATATGGAATAGTTATTTATTAGCAATTACTATTTAGTTTTGAAAGTTGATTTTTGCTACTTGAATGATGGTGTCTTTTATATTACAATATCGTATTTTTATTATGTGCTAAACCGTACCCGACCCGAACCATCCAACCCACCCAAACCGTCAAACCGACCAGAATTTTTTATAACCGGCTCCATGAAATTGGAACATCTAAAAACTGTGCACCCCTTGAAAAAAAATCCTGGATCCACCACTGCCCATAGAGATAGAGAGGCTGCTTCCGGTGAGACCCCCGGCTCGATAGTAGTTTTGCATCAAGCCTTGGACATAATGGCTAATTTGTTTATATTTGGTTTTTGATGTTACATATTGTTAACTATATTGTTGTATTTGTAAAATTTAGTGGAGTTTGTTTAATTTTAGGGGAAGCATTTTCCATTGATGTTCAAAATGATGAGTTATCTTGTTTAACTCCTTAAGATATGAGCACGGTAGTATGATAACTTATTTGTTAGAACGAATTAACTAAAAATAATTGATCAATTTCCGTTAGGGGTTTTCATTATTTTGTATGCGTATTATATTATATAGTCTATAGAGAAAGGTTTATATGGATGTTTAGTAATTTTGAGAAAGAAAAATAAAATCAAACCTCTTGTATGTATTGCTTATTACCAAACTCTAATTCAGAATAAGGTGATGGTCTACTAACGGTGGATGGGGTCAGGAACTTGGCTGGGCCGAGTTGGCTGGGTAGTCGAGTAGGGGTGTTAATCGGGTCAACTCGATCGGGTTTCGGGTTAATCGGGTCGGGTTAGTCGGGTTTTCCTTAAAAAATATCTAACCCGCAACCCGACCCTATTAAGGTTCGGGTTAGTCGGGTTCGGGTTATTCGGGTGTCGGGTTTGTCGGGTCAGGTGTGTCGGGTTAATCGGGTTAACCTTGTTTCTTTATAGTTTTAAGTTATTTTTTATGTTTGTAACTTATAGGTTGCAAAATTTATAATTCCTCTCAATTTTCAATATTTTCTACAAGTAATTATCTTATAATTACATATATAGGCCTGCTAATGAACCGAACGGACATGAACAAAGGTATATCCGTGTTTTTTCAGTTACTTTTAATGAACACGAACACTTAATCGAACATATATTTGTGTTCATGCCGTTAGTTAAACTAAACATGTTCGTGCTCATTTATGTTCGTTCATATAAAATCTAAACGAATAGTTCACGAGCATAATTAATCAAAGATAAACGAACATAAAAGAACATACACGTGCATACGTTAACGAACACAAACATATATAAACGAACATAAGTGAACACATTTAAATAAACACAAACAAATATAAAACATATTAAGGTAATATTTCTAAATGCAAATAATATTTAATATTTTTTTGTTAATATGTAAACGGGCATGAATGGACGTAAAGAAACTAAAATGAACGATCATAAACGAATGTTCACGAACATAGATGAACGAGTGAAACATGTGTTCATGTTCGTTCGTTTAGTTAAATGCACACAACATATATGAACTTTCCACCAAACGGTTCATGAACAAACAAAATAATTATCTATAAAGCTTGCATTAGGGCCTTTATAGTGTTTATTTCACCTTTTAATCATTGTATTTAAAGTTAAGTATCATCGCTAATCGGGTTATTCGGGTTGACCCGAAACCCGACTTTTTTTCCAAAAATGAACCCGAATCCCGACCCTATTAGCATTTCAGGTTATTCGGGTTAACCCGATTAATACTTTTTGACCCTATTAACCCGACCCGAATTTGTTTATTCGGGTTCGGGTTCGGGTCGGGTCGGGTTAATTGGGTTCTGGTATTTTGGACACCCCTATAGTCGAGGATCCCCCCCCCCCCACTCTTCCGACTAGTGTAGCCAATTAAAAGTAGTCAGGTTGAGTAGATGGATTGTAGTTGGGATTGTTTTTTGTTGACTTGAGGAGACATTATTTTATTGGTTAATTGTTGAGTAGATACTGAGGTACCCCACCCCACCCCCACTCTAAATTAAGTAGCTTGAAGTAGTTTTGGGTTATTTAGAGGTGACACTACCCTATCGGTTGTGGATGGTTGAACAAGTCATTTGTTCAAAGTAATACTTCTACACCCCCTCCTCCCTCCCCTCCTCTCAAAAAATATAAAAATGAAATGAAGGTGCTTATTTAAGATCTATGGATGGCTTTAGGGTTGAGTGGCTTCAGAAAACCTAATAGATGTATTGGTTTATGTGGTTGTTTTTAATAATTGTTATTTTGTTATATGCTAGTTACCGATTTTATGATCATACTATGATGAGTTCATGTGTTTTCCAAAAGCGGAGACAACAAATATTAGTGTTTATATCACATATCATGATTTCATACAAATGTTTGCACTAGCTAATGATATGAAAACCTCAAAATTTGTGGATTAAATGTTGGTAATGTGTTGTGTGATGGCATGTTAAGAGGGGGTATTCACTTAAGACTAACTAGGTGTGTATATACATGTGTGCTCGCGCGTTAATAGTAATAATAAATAAATAAATGTTCATTATAATAAATTGTATAATAATAAAATAAACAATAGAACGACACCATAAAGAAACATAATAAATGTGAAGGCATGGATGTGAGAAAAGACCCAAGGCAGAATAAATATATTTAGACATGTAACATCTACAACCCCCACTTAAGTTATTGACTTATTTCTCTCCACCCCACATATGCTTGGTTGGTGCTCATGGCTGAATTATCATCACACATACTTAGTGTCACACTCATCAAATGTTCTTTATTTTTCTCATGTCGTATACCCCCCTTTAGTTCTTGAGAAATATGATTTAATTATCTATAAAAACGTTCTTTCGCATTAGAAAATACATAAACTATTGGCATTTCACATTGAAAGAGTTAAAATATTAAGAAGATCTCTTATTTTCTTAAAAACACAAGAACTTGTTGAAGTTACAAACAAAAAAAAAATACAAAGTTGAATGGATTTGTAACCATTTTAAAGCGATGGAGGTGTTTGTGGCGGTTGGAGAGTTAACCAAAGGTGTCAAAGATGGCAAGGAAAGTTAATCTGGAAGTTCGTGGTGATTGCAAAGTTGTCCAGAGATGGTGATAGTGATCGAGTAGTTGCTTGTGTTGGTAATTCGGGACGATATTACAAGTCAGTAAATATAGAATGACCTAAGTTGACAATTTAGTCAAGTTGGTTTTGTTTTCTAATAGTAATATGATTATAATGGTAATGTCTTGGTCATAAAGTTTGGGTTAGATCTACAAACTGTTGATCAGTTCTTCATGTAAGTAATATAAAACATGATAAATATTAAACCTATGAACCTATTCCAGCATGAAGAGTAGTAACCGCATCAGTGTGTGATGTAGTCGACATGCTTGTCATCTTGATCGAGTTCCCCTATAGGATGTATAGTTAAGGATGGTTAGGGTTCTTGAGAGGAACCCGGTTTAGAAGAGAGAGGAGACACATGATTTACTTATGTGTGTGAGATTAGGTTATGATGTTAATTTATTCTCTCCATATATACACCCAAGGGGAAACCATTTATTAGCTATTAAGAGTAGTATGACCCATCAACAATTACCAAGCTAATATATAATAAGGTATAATTAATTATTTTGATCTATTATTATATAAATGATAATGATGGCCATATACATAAATATATAAAATATATTTATTCTTACATTCTCCCACTTGGCCGAGTAATCATTTATTATGAGTATTAGATAAGCCTGATCAGGAGTTAACACTCATTTTAGTTTTAAACTCAAACTGGAGCAGAGAAATACAATCACTGAATTGAACATCAGCTCAAGACCCCCATTAATCATACTGCAGTCCTTATTTAAAACTTAAGTAGTTATGATCAAAATTTTCAAGTAAGCCCTTCAGAACATTTGATTTGTATATTTAATTCGTCTATATGTCATTATGCATGCAAAACATATTAAGAGACGTACAAAATCAAAACTGATGAGGAAATTTAATAGTTAATCATTCATAGTACGATATGCAGTTGTACGTGATCATTAATAAACCCCTCATGATTATAAGCGCTTTCATAATACTTATGGGTAATAGACCTTTAGTTATAGGATCCTTAAGCATATCATGAATGTATTTGATATGAAAATTTAGATTCCTCAATTCGTTCATAAACGAATAATTAATTTCATATCAAAATTTAATGCAGCACCTATCAAACTGTTACTGTTTGAGAAAACATGGTAGCTAACGTTATCACAATAGTCTTCAATATATAAGTTATTTGGATTTTAATAAAACTTATGAGTAATAAATATTCAACAACATTTATTGACAACAACGTTGTAATTAATCAACATATTATGTTGTTATGACTTAGGTTGTTGTTATCAGTTCATTATGACTCCTCCATGAGATAGATTTATCTACTGACATAAGAATATATCCCGAAAATTACATTTTCTTATCTCTGAATATGACAAAGTTTAGAGTAATATACCGGTTTGAATTCTCACTTCTTCTTTTAAATTATAGTCTTTCGTTTCTTTTAAAGATATTTTAATACTCTTTTAGATGTTTCACATTAATCTAGGCATATCTAGTGTGTTACAATTTTGAGTAATATCTGAACGAGTATAGACTTGAACCTACATAAGGCTTCTACTTAATGAAGCATAAGGTAATAATCTCAATGATCCTATTATCCTCTAAATAGAGCAATATTGTTTGTTACATGTGTAAGGACCCATTTAAGATAAAACTTATAAAACAAAACTAATGTCCCTTTGGGTTTATCTCAGAATGTTATGATATCTATTATGTAACGGATATCTTTGAGATATTTCATATCAAAGTGTGTGAACAATGTTTTGACTTATGTAACATATACTTGTCAAAAGAATGTCATCTATATAAGGACAAGTTTGTTTTTAGTTGCTCCCATTCATCTTGAGGTAGGTACATTAATCCACTTGGTTTTTGATGAAAACAATTGTATAAATATTTCATCAAATTTTGATGTTTGCATTAACCCATATATGGATTTTATTGACTTATAGACTAAATGTTCATTAACCTTCAGTTTATAATATTTTGGTTGTTTTATGAGCATGTAGATATGTAAGTCAGTTATTAGGGAAAGTTGTTTTAATGTTCTTCTAACGTAGCTCTTTAACTATTATAAGCTACTTGAACAGTGATGATCCTCAAAGAAATGTTTTATAATATAGGTTATAAGATTCTTTGATGATTTATTCATTTTTGAATCTAACCTTTAATAATCAATTATGCTTCTTAGTGTCTTAACGTTTGTGTTAGGATTTAGTTTAGTTATGAACACCTTTAGGTGATTCAACCAAATCTCAAAACGTTAGCGACTTATGGAGTCAATTATGATTGATGATAATAGTTTAATTATAAGGGGTATGATCATTAAACTTTCCAACATCCAATTCAACTTTAGTTAGGGAGGTTACATAAGCATCAAATTTAGTAGGTTTTAAAACCTAAATGGCCTCATAAGTTGATTATTGGGTAATTTTAAAAGTCTCAGTTTTATGGATTAGCTCTTAGTTAGGTTGCTCTCATTTTCAGGATTCTGAGTGTGTAAGATTTGGCGCAGTATGGTGTACAAGAGGTGTAATTGGAGTAAAATTTAATATCTCTCTTCCCTCCGCCTCTTGTACTTCTAACAAGTCATTATAAAGATTTTTACTGCTCCTACTGACCTTATAAACCTTTAGGAAATTAGCATACTTAGGGTCAGTATTTAAAGACCAATAGATTCTAACAGAGAAACAAGTTAATAATATAAGTTTGCAGTTTCTCTTGGTGAGGATTAATTTAGTAAGAAATCTGAATTTGTCCACTTTTAAGCAACAATGAAACTTTTGTAAGAGTAGTAGTAAATTCTAAAGAGATAAGTTTTAATGGAATAATGTTATGATGGAGCAGTATCTTGTACAAGAGGTGTATTTGAGATAATATCAAGTTTTCACTCCCCCACTCTTGCAAATCTTGTAAGTTATTATTGAGACACTTAAGGCTCCCACTGGTCTTTAATATCTCTAGGAAAAATACAAGAGAAGTTTCAATAATGTACATGACGTGGGAATCTGTCATATATATGTTAGACTTGATTTGATTCCATTAACGTCCAGATGTTATAATAAACTTAAAGGACATATTTAGAAGAAATCGTATTAAGTATATATGAACGGATCTCTTTAAGACCGCGGACCATATAATACTGATTAGATACAAGTAAATAGCATTTTAAATGATAAAAGAATTATGTCTGAATATTCCGTTTGAATAAGTTTCAAGAATGTCAGTGAAATATAACTTATGGTGGACCCATACTTATTTCTTAAGCCAAGTAATGTTTAGGGCATTTAACACATGATTTAAAATCACTAAGAATGAGATTATATGAAAAATCACCCTCATCAACCATGCCATGATTTCTCATGAAATTTGGTTTTAATAGATGAATATTATAGGTCTCATTTGTCTTCCGTTAAATTTTTATTTGCATTATAACAAAAGTTGTGAAAGTATACATTATCATCTAGTTCTATTTTATAAATGTTTCAATCCAGATATTGATAACAAATAATATAAGAGTTTAAGGTAAGAGTGACTTTATGTTGGCTATGCAAACCTTATAACTATCATAATGTAACTTAAGTATTGATACTAAATTATGATTAATCTTCAGAATATTTAAGGTATCATAAAGTGTAATTAAAAGACAGTTTATCATGGTTCTAATAACCTTAACATTTAAATTTGTCACTAACACTCATGTTAGTTATTTGCTGATTTCGGGTAAACATATAGAACTAGACTCAACAAATCATGTGTTAATGGGAATATTATGATTAGCAGACTTATATATCATTATTATATAACTATCAATTTTAGCCAGTTGTTCTTTTGAATTATGGATAGTCTTGTAATGTCTATGCCTAATCTAATGGCATATTTTTGCAATGAGACTTCTCCTTAAGAAACCTAAAGCTGGAAGTAATACTTGTATTTTGTCTATGAACCTAAGAATTATCCTCTTTTAGGTTTTAGTGGTGTTGAGTTGAATAACATCTTATTTCTAGCACCAGACATTTCTTTTCGTGTACATATGTTGCTGATCAACACACTCATTTTCCTTTGGTAATTCTGAGTGTTATAGTTGATTCGTAAGGCACCAAATTGTACTGCTGAAAATTTTAGTATGTAATGTACTAAAAAATGTATTTATTTCCATGTGTAAGCCCTTAATATTATGGGTCATGGTATTTTACATTATGTGTATTTGGTAATGCCATTTAACCTTATAGTTAGAATTTTCAAGAAAAAATGCATGCATCTTATGAGTTATTTTGATTAGTCTTAGGAAAAGCTAAATCAAGAATAACTCTAGTGATAGCATTTATTTAAATAAATTCTTGATTATCATTATTATCAGAGTCATTATGATTGACACATCCCATTTGTTATGCTCTAGTTTTTAATATAATGATTGTTATTAGAAAGAGCAGTAGGATAGCCATATCATGTCTTAATGAATAATTAAAATTGAGAAGAGCTAAATGTTATTAAAACTCTTTATGAGACAAAATTCAATTGTATTTTAAGATTAGAGTGGATGATTTGGATGAGATCGTTATTTATGGAAGAAAATATAGTGATTAATATTATGAGATATTAAAATAATATAGATTAAAGTTTATGATCATTAGAATAATGAAGGATCATTAATATGAGGATCACTATATTTTATTGAAAATGTGATATGTCTATTATTAACATCAAACTAATAGACTATAATTAATAGTTCTACTTAAACAAAAAATAAATCACCTTTGGGCAGGATTAAAATTTATTTAAGTATATGTGCAAAACAATTGTAACACATCACCTTTGGGCAGAAGTGAGACAATTATTTTAATTATGCACGGGCTAGTTTTGCTAAATAAAAATGTAACAAATCACCTTTGGGCAGAAGTGAGACATTTGTATCATGTTACGCAAAACTAACAAAAGCTTTTCAGTTATACTTGAATGATAGGGTAAATGTAACTCATCATCTTTGGGCAGAAGTGTTACATCAAAAGTTCATTCAAGTTAATCCTTTATGTTTTGTAAAATTTTATAATATTTAAGGTTTACAAAACATTTAATTAGTTAATAGCGGAAAATGTTTAGAGTAAGGATTTTTAAATTTCCGGCAGGACCTTATTTTGCGGAATTAGTTCTCAGAAATTTTGGATTCCGGAGAATTGCCAGTTTCCTGCTTTTAGTGGGTTTTTCAGTATTTGGGTGTTTACATGATTTTATGGAGTTTTATGGAAAATGTTGATTCCAGTATTAGTGAGTTTTCGGGTTTATGGGTTATGACCCCAAACCATTTTAGAAACTCATAAACTCTTAGAACACATATACTATTTTAAGCCCATAATACATTATTTTTAAATAGCGCGTGAACCCGTAAACTGGTTTATGCCCTTAACCCATGATCTTATTAACTAAATTAATAATGATAAGATTTAGTTCAAATCTTTTTAATGATTAACAATTATATTTGTTTCCTATTTTAAGAGGATTCAAATCTTTTAAGAAAATATTAAAACTTCTAAGTTATCCAAGATTTGAAAAAATATTTCCCTAAATAATATTAACAAATTTTAATCTAGATTTTGAACCAACATATTTCGATAATAATGATGAACACGAAGAACATCATCGAAAATTTTAACAATTAAACATAAAAAAAACTTGGAATCGAAATCTTTAAACATGAAATTAACAGATTTCGAAAATATTAGAGTTTACTAGATATGAATTTTAGCGATTTTAAACAGTTTCATGTATTGTTTTCGTAATAGAACATGAAAAAAAAGAAACCTAAAAAATTAGGGTTTATCAAGTTTTAGTCCATGTCTTCTGATTCAATTCCAGATTTACGGAAAACATGAAGAACTGATTAATCAACATCACTCTAATGCCACATGTTGATCAGTTCTTCATGTAAGTAATATAAAACATGATAAATATTAAACCTATGAACCTGTTACAGCATGAAGAGTAGTAACCGCAGCAGGGTATGATGTAGTCGACATGCTTGTCATCTTGATCGAGTTCCCTTTTAGGATGTATAGTTAAGGATGGTTAGGGTTCTTGAGAGAACCCAGTTTAGAAGAGAGAGGAGACACATGATTTACTTATGTGTGTGAGATTAGGTTATGATGTTAATTTATTCTCTCCATATATACACCCAAGGGGAAACCCTTTATTAGCTATTAAGAGTAGTATGGCTCATCAACAATTACCAAGCTAATATATAATAAGGTATAATTAATTATTTTGATCTATTATTATATAAATGATAATGATGGCCATATAAATAAATATATAAAATATATTTATTCTTACATAAACATGAGCCTTGTGTAAAAGGCTTAGAGATGTGATAAACAAAGAATTATTATAACAAGTTTTTGAGTCAGTTTTCTTTTTAAAATAATAAAGTGTTTATTAATCCTGTGCCTTGAGCTTGGAAATGTAAAAGCTTAAAAGGTTAAACTATAAACCCACCAAATAATTCATTTTTGTTTTGTTAAGTGTAAATTCCCATTTTTAAAAAGTTTAAAAGTTGTTTTTTAGTGTAAATTCCCATTTTAAAAAAGTTAACATAGAAAACTAATGTCTATCCGTCCCGAATAAGAAATCAAGATGGCTTGAGTAAACCATAAGGACCATATCTTAATTTATGATACGTAAGATAAATGTAAATTTTGATAAATATATAATTTACTCTTTTCAATGTTTAGTTATACTGTTAAAGCAAATTTTCTCTTGTCACATGTCTATTTTCTATTGGTTTCATGACTAATTTTTATAAATACCGTGTTTTCTTATAATTTCTTTGCAATATTATAATTCAAAAAGAAAATCAATATTTACATCCATGGACGAACCCTTTTTTATATGATTTTAACTCATTAACCTATTAATAAACCTTTTCTAATTTCAAACCCTGTCAAAAAATCAAAACGTACGACACCCTATCTATTCACGATTTATCACTGCCACATCTCTTCACGATCCCGAGGCGGTTCGCTTCTTGGAGCGGGTGTAGAAGGTGGTCCATAGTGACTCGGAGAGCTCGAGGAACCAAGGATTTATATTTAGTAGAATAGGCTTTGCGATTCAAAAGGGGGATAGCGGCGCAGCTTGTTGCTCGCTTACTCATTATCCAAATGTAGTTCGGTTTGTGTTATATATAAAAGGATCAATATGTAAAAAAAAAAAAAAAAAAAAACATTAAATCGAGAATCGATTCAAGTTTAAAGGTGTGATTTTTCATATTAACTCATAATCGATTCATGATGTTTAAAGCAAACTTTTCTCACCCCTTATAAGTAGTTGACTTATTTGTCATATCAAACCAATAGGTTTCCAACTTCCAACATTCATTAGTGGATTGAAAATTTGAAACATTATAAATTGCTTCTTTAAACACCAAAATACTCGCTTGTGGGTTTAGTATCTGCATCAATTGAGTACCTAATTCTGCATGCGTATGTTTTCAACTAAAAATTATTATACTTTATGTAAAAGCAAATCAGACACAAATATTAACATTTGTTTTCTTAATTAGATGTTTAATATAATATTATCATATAATTATGTATTGAATGATTGTAGCACACTATCACTACAAGTTTAAACTTAAAGTCACGTGTCTTAACCCCAATGCTTTGTCGGTTTGTCCTACATTAAAAGGTTATAATGGAATGATTACAACTCCTAATCTCTTATAATATCCGTCGTTAGGTTAAAAAAAAATAATAGTAACTATGAGACATGATAAATTTGCATTCCTTCCAATTATCTATTGGCAACCGTTTACGATCTACCAAATCAAAACTAAAATTCTAACAGAAAAAAGAGTGCCTCTCTGCCCACAAGTTCATTAACGTGTTAAGCTCGAGTATTACCTCTTGTCCACATTGGGTACTTTAGCCACACGGCAGCATCACCCCTACCAAAGCAATGAATCCGGGTACTATTATCCGTGAAGAAAGTAGTCTTTTTATAGCCATTGCAATTTAAAAACAAAATAAAAATGGTTTTTATTTTAGATTTTATTTTAGTTGTTTATATACCCACTTTAACTGCTTAACTCAAAATCTCATCTTTCCTATTTTAAAATTAGTTTCACAAAACAAACGGCACCTAAAATACCACCAAAATTGTGAAACGATGATGAAGAAGTGGTCTTGGCAACGGCATGGATGAATGTGTCAGATAATAGCACGGTCGAAAGCGACCTAATTTAATTTCCTAAACTTTTATGATTTTTTTCATTTTCAAAATCAAATACGTTGCTTCTCTCTACAAACCCTAACAATGAACTCAATCACCTTCGCTACACTTAGATTTGGTGCACATTCATCGTCTGTCTTCAGTTCTATGTCTTCATCAACAAATTAGGTGCTAATCAATTTCGTTTATCATCGTCTTCGATTTTATAACTATAATGGATGGTAATTTAGCGGCATTCAAACAAAAAATTTAGTGAACATAGTCTCATGGTACACCAAATCAATTCAAAGTGGAGGAAAAATCCAAGGTTACCATATTCAACGAACTTTACAACCGAACATTTGACGTGTATGATCAGAGGCCGAAGCAATTGTTGAGGACTTTTGCAAGTATTTAACACACCACCAAACACATGGATTTAATCCGTTGGCGGCTTGGGACACTCTAAAAACACATCTCATCATTCAGGCAGTTCCGGTGCAATGTTGACGATTCCGACACTGGCTCTTCCGATGTTGAAGATTAATTCATTTGTTTTATATATAACTTTAGTATTTTATATTAAGTTTTATTTACATTAATACTTTTTTTTATCTATTTTATTAATTTTAATGATAGTTTAGCTAAAAAATTAAAATGGATCATTGTACTTGAAAGAAGTAACGTCATAAAATAATGGGTTTTAAAGTAGTTTATGGTACTTACAAGGTGATAATGCGACATGATTGGTGGGTTTTTAAAGTAATTCAGAAAGAAGTGTCTGTCTCAGTGTCTCACCTAGACAATAAATTTGTACAAGCATAGATAACTAAACAAAGATAGAAAGATTTGTTAGAATAAACTAGTAAATATATTATCATTCGAAATCATTTAACGAAGTTGATAAAGGTAACATAAAAGAAACGATAATCAAACAAAATCGCAGATAGTAATGTTCAAAGAAAATTACAGAGTAATTTTAGGAATGATTATTAAACTAAAAACCTATGAAGAAGGGTAGAATAGAAAAGGCAATAATGATAAAGAAAAGAGAAGAAAAGAATAAAAAAAAACATTATTTGAAAAGAGACTGTCTTTGTGGAAGGCACATTCTTTATATATTGGGGAGCGGGTCACTTTGATCAAGTCGGTTCTTGAAAGTCTTCCCATTTACTTGTTATCCAATTTTAAAGTTCCGGTCAAGGCTGTGGAGAAGCTTGAAGGTATTATGAAGAGGTTTCTGTGGGGAGGGTCAAACAATGGTAAGAAGGTTCATTGGGTTGCTTGGGATCGGGTGGTCTTACCAAAAGATAGGGGCGGGCTTGGGTTTTCCAAATTAAGTGACGTGAATAATTCTCTATTAGCTAAATGGACTTGGAGATTTAAGACAGAAAAAGAGGGTCTTTGGAAGCAAGTGATTGAAGCTAGTCATCGGCAGCGATCTGAATGGAAGTTGGTTCCTATCAATAAAAGTTACGGAAAAATATTGCCGATGTTGTTAACAAACTGAACTTGGCTGGAAGGAATATCCAAGAGTTGATTAAAGGGAACCTAGGAGATGGCAAGAATATTAACTTCAGGTCAGACATTTGGACCCAGAATTCTAGCCTAAGGTCGTTCTTCCCTAACATTTATAGATTGGAAAAACACAAAAATTGCAAAGTTAGAGATCGTGTCAGTTGGAATGGAAGCCTCATAGTTTGGAGGTGGGACTGGACCCGAAGTCCAAGTTCTGTGGTAGAAAGAAGGGAATGGGAAAGTTGTTTTAAAGCCTTAATTTCAGCTAAGTGGAATTCAGGTAAGGACTCATGGGAGTGGCTGGGTGACACGTCTGGATCTTTCTCGGTTAAATCGGTTAAAAACCTTCTTGTTCAAAGTAGAGATAACTCCAATAACTTGGTTTTGGAATGGTGTAATCGGGTGCCAGATAAGTGTAATGCCCATGTTTGGAGGGCGGAGATGGGCAGAATCCCCACTCAGGAAGCCCTAAGAAAAAGGAATATTCAAGTTCCTTTTCGACTTTGTGGTCTTTGTGATTCGGAAGTCGAGTCGGTTGAGCATATTTTCTCAGGGTGCCTTGTGGCGTTGAGGGTTTGGGACTTTGTGGGCCATTGGTGTAAGACGCTTCCGGTTTATGCCTTCTCGATTAGAGATTTATTGGAGTTACATCTTGTGTCAGGTTTGGGGGATTTGGAAAAGAAAACTCTTCAAGGGGTTGTGATTATTGCTTGTTGGAGGATTTGGAAAGCTATAACGAGAAGGTGTTCAAAGGCAAAGAGATAAAGATCAAAGAAATTATAGGTGACATAACGTCTCTTGGTTTTTTATGGTTTAAGAATAGATCTAACTGTAAATCTATAGATTGGTTAAAATGGTGTAAGTTTGATCTAAAGGTGATTTTTGTCGTTTGGCTCCTCTCCGGGTTGTGTAGAGGGCTTGGTTCTATCGGTTGCCTTGTTTATAAAAGTTTACGGTTCGAAAAAAAAAAGTGGGTAAATTGATTATAGATGAACACCATTTGTCATGAGATGAAACATATATTTTCGTAATATAGATTTGTATAAATGTTTAATACAATGTTGTTAGTTTTTTTGTTCTTAAAGATTATATTTTATATATAATTTGTATAAATGTTTAATACAATGGTGTCGCTTCAACTGGTTTCGTGTTAAGTAGCTTCGCCCCTAATTAAATAATATCTTTACTAACGTAAATTTTACCGGTCAAAGGTCCAATACCCATACTCCATCTTAATTCCTCTTAGCTGGTCTAATATTATCATTTGATAAAAATGATAGTTGTATAATGATATTTTATACCCTTTTTAGTTACATATATGAATAACATAAAAAAGTCGTATATAAATAAGAGTTTGTTAGCCTTATTATTTCTATTACCTAAATTGATCCTTGAAAAGTATCCGGCCAAAGAGGTTTTGGTTAGGTTAGATCGATCGACGATCTTGTCAATACCCACAAGGCATAAAACATTTGTAATTTAGTCTTCGTTTTACTTATTCAAATGTGACAAATAAACTCAATGGTGTCACATAAATGGCATTTTCATCAACATAAATGAAATGAAATGACTAAAAATAATCATCATGTTTTGCGAAGTTTGTATATTTTCTCAAACTCAGCATTCAAATTCCAAGACAAATGAATTGCACCAAATGAACCTTTCAACCACCAATATGCTTGTTGGAGGATTTGGAAAGCTATAACGAGAAGGTGTTCAAAGGCAAAGAGATAAAGATCAAAGAAATTATAGGTGACATAAAGTCTCTTGGTTTTTTATGGTTTAAGAATAGATCTAACTGTAAATCTATAGATTGGTTAAAATGGTGTAAGTTTGATCTAAAGGTTATTTTTGTCGTTTGGCTCCTCTCCGGGTTGTGTAGAGGGCTTGGTTCTTTCGGTTGCCTTGTTTATAAAAGTTTACGGTTCGAAAAAAAAAAGTGGGTAAATTGATTATAGATGAACACCATTTGTCATGAGATGAAACATATATTTTCGTAATATAGATTTGTATAAATGTTTAATACAATGTTGTTAGTTTTTTTGTTCTTAAAGATTATATTTTATATATAATTTGTATAAATGTTTAATACAATGGTGTCGCTTCAACTGGTTTCGTGTTAAGTAGCTTCGCCCCTAATTAAATAATATCTTTACTAATGTAAATTTTACCGGTCAAAGGTCCAATACCCATACTCCATCTTAATTCCTCTTAGCTGGTCTAATATTATCATTTGATAAAAATGATAGTTGTATAATGATATTTTATACCCTTTTTAGTTACATATATGAATAACATAAAAAAGTCGTATATAAATAAGAGTTTGTTAGCCTTATTATTTCTATTACCTAAATTGATCCTTGAAAAGTATCCGGCCAAAGAGGTTTTGGTTAGGTTAGATCGATCGACGATCTTGTCAATACCCACAAGGCATAAAACATTTGTAATTTAGTCTTCGTTTTACTTATTCAAATGTGACAAATAAACTCAATGGTGTCACATAAATGGCATTTTCATCAACATAAATGAAATGAAATGACTAAAAATAATCATCATGTTTTGCGAAGTTTGTATATTTTCTCAAACTCAGCATTCAAATTCCAAGACAAATGAATTGCACCAAATGAACCTTTCAACCACCAATATGCTTGTTGGAGGATTTGGAAAGCTAGGAACGAGAAGGTGTTCAAAGGCAAAGAGATAAAGATCAAAGAAATTATAGGTGACATAAAGTCTCTTGGTTTTTTATGGTTTAAGAATAGATCTAACTGTAAATCTATAGATTGGTTAAAATGGTGTAAGTTTGATCTAAAGGTGATTTTTGTCGTTTGGCTCCTCTCCGGGTTGTGTAGAGGGCTTGGTTCTTTCGGTTGCCTTGTTTATAAAAGTTTACGGTTCGAAAAAAAAAAGTGGGTAAATTGATTATAGATGAACACCATTTGTCATGAGATGAAACATATATTTTCGTAATATAGATTTGTATAAATGTTTAATACAATGTTGTTAGTTTTTTTGTTCTTAAAGATTATATTTTATATATAATTTGTATAAATGTTTAATACAATGGTGTCGCTTCAACTGGTTTCGTGTTAAGTAGCTTCGCCCCTAATTAAATAATATCTTTACTAATGTAAATTTTACCGGTCAAAGGTCCAATACCCATACTCCATCTTAATTCCTCTTAGCTGGTCTAATATTATCATTTGATAAAAATGATAGTTGTATAATGATATTTTATACCCTTTTTAGTTACATATATGAATAACATAAAAAAGTCGTATATAAATAAGAGTTTGTTAGCCTTATTATTTCTATTACCTAAATTGATCCTTGAAAAGTATCCGGCCAAAGAGGTTTTGGTTAGGTTAGATCGATCGACGATCTTGTCAATACCCACAATGCATAAAACATTTGTAATTTAGTCTTCGTTTTACTTATTCAAATGTGACAAATAAACTCAATGGTGTCACATAAATGGCATTTTCATCAACATAAATGAAATGAAATGACTAAAAATAATCATCATGTTTTGCGAAGTTTGTATATTTTCTCAAACTCAGCATTCAAATTCCAAGACAAATGAATTGCACCAAATGAACCTTTCAACCACCAATATGGCTGTGTGTCTCAACCTAAGTAGCTATATAACAACAATATAAATCCAAGCAACAATCAAAAGAAATTTAGATAAAAAACAGCTAATGGGCCCGATAAATATTTATATATACTCTCTAAGGCCACCCGTAGTGGGCGTAGTATTGGGACGAAATCAGGCGAACTCCGGCGACAACACACCCCCCCCCCTTCCCTGGCGAATTGTGGGGCGATAGGGGGGGAGGTATTTATCGTTGCTTCCATTTGATTTTATTATTATAATAATGGATTGGGTGTGGTATATATGTATATGTATATGTATATATATATATATATATATATATATATATATAGATATAGATATATATATATAGGGGATGGTTCAAGAGTGAAATGAATTATTGCAAGAAATGTGAGAAATGAATATGAACCACTAGTTTTGTTTTAAGTTTTAAATGCATAAAGCTAAATAATTAAAATATTAATTATTCTTTTTCTTCAATTAATATAACTAATAAACCATAATACTTATCTATTTAATTAATATAACTAATTAAATTATTATAATTAGAAAATATTATAAACTCATCTATTTTTATAACTTACTTTTTGTTTCTTAAATTTTTATCCTACACAAATATAATTTATTCATATATTAAAATTTCTTTTCCAAAACTAATTTCTTCCACTCAATATATTAACATCCATCAACACATACTTACACGATGATGAATAATACCAAAAAACTATTTTACATGTATTTGCATTATATATCAACAAAAAACATACAACCTACACAAAAACGTATAATCTACACTTGCTCTAAGAATAAAACAACATATAACTTACACACGAAAAATATTTAACCTACACACAAAATACATCATCAATAAATTACACACGCACACGAAAACATTTAACCTACACACGAAATTTTATCTTACACAAATACAATTTATTCATACATTAATTTCTTTTTATTCAAAACCAATTTCTTCAAACTCAACATATCAATATCCATCAACACGTAGTTACATTGTGATGAATAATACAAAAAACTATCTTACACATGTTTGCATTAAATGTCAATGAAAAATATACAACCTACATAAAAACATATAACTTACACTTGTTCTAAGAATAAAAAACATATAACCTACATACGTAAAACATATAACATACGCATGTGTAGGACATGTGTATTTTTGTGTAGTTTATATAATTATTAATGTCGAATTCCATATGTAAGTTGTATGTTTTTTGTATGTTGTACGTTTTTATCGCTCAAAACAAGTGTAGGTTATATAACCTTTTGTAGGTTGTATATTTATTGTTTACATTTAATGGACACATTTGTATGATATTTTTATTATATTTATGACAATAATTTTTATAGGCATACCAATTGAAAAACTATATATATTATGTTTTAATATTTAGTGTTAAAAAACATGCTAATAAATTGAGTGGAAATTATTTTTATAATATAAAGAATAGTATTATATGAATAAATTGTATTTATGTTGAATAAAATGAATAATGTGTAAATAAAAAATAAAACTAAAGTAGTGTTTTTATCTTTTTAATTATTATAGTTAAATTAGTTAGATATATTAATTAGAGAAATATTTATTATGGTTATATTAGTTGTATTAATTGGAGAAAGAGTGTGTATTTATTGTTGCATTTATATCTTTTTTTATTTATTTTTAAATATTTAAAACCTAAAATAAAACTAGTGGCTCATATTCATTTCTCTCATTTCTTGCAATAATTTGATTTCTTTCTTGAACTTAAACACATATATATATATATATATATATATATATATATATATATATATATATATATTGGGGGCTACAACACCATTACACCTCAAAAACAAAAACATACCATTTGCTGACTGGGCGTCACATGGCAAAAAATGCCCATTTTATAGCCCCTCCACTACACATAGCCTAACACAAGGCTACATATTTTACGGTGTGTCACTTCTATATTAATTTTCACAAATTTTTAAAAACTTATTGGTATTCATTTACTAAATATATATATATATATATATATATATATATATATATATATACTAGCTTTTATCTCCCCGATGAAAGGGTTTCACAAATAAATTTAATGTTATAACCCGGTTTAACAGCTATCTGGATTTGGTGATACACTAATACACATTACCTTCTTATTTTTATTATAAAATTGATTGTTAATTATAAATAATAAATGTATTTTTGAAAGGCGTAGGATCCTCCCACGTCACTAGAGATCCTCCCACACCATTTTTTCCCTATATTGCTCGTATAAGGCTATACTATCCTATAACACCTTAATCATGTCAGTTTGTGTCGGATGTTTGTTGGTCATTATTTGTAGTGCCTCGTATAGCCCTATACGAGCCGTATAGGCCTATACGGACCGTATAAACAATTTTTTGGATACAAATTTTTGACAACCATAAATTTATGTGAATTTATGTAGCCATCGTCCAAATAAAATTTTAGCCTCTCTCCTTTTCGACCCATTCATGTTTTGTTTCACTTGTATAGAATTATATTTTATATTAAAAGTTGAATGATATGATATTTTAGAATAAAATAAATTGTCTATTAAAAGTTACATAACATATTTGGCTAACTAATTAAATTGTAGCACTATACAGCTCGTATAGGCTCGTATGGTCGTTTTTCGGCAGCGCTTAACAGTGTTCAAAAGCAGACTGGCTTTTTCTACAAAAGTTTTCTATACGGTCGTATAGCCATATACGACCGTATAGGTTTTATGGTGTGGCAGAGAGCAATACGAGCCATTAAACACCTATACGATCGTATAGGCTGCAAAACCTGTTTTTTTTTCTCATGTCTAGTCGTGCGTAGCCTATACAACTCATATAGGCCTATACGAGCCGTATAGGCATGTCCAGTCAACATGGGGGTGGTGTACGAGGATCACGTCCCTTTTTAAATCGGATAGTAATTTTTAGTAATCTTTATTTTATAAGATTTTCATATTAAATATTTGATGAGATTAATTTTTAATTTAATGAGATGTTATAACCCGTTTAAGAGCTATCTGGGTTTGATGAGACTCATACCCGAGAATTCGGGTCAAATGCACGAGAAACCTCTATTTACAAATAAAGCAATCTAGTGACTTGAGAAAATGTGGAAAGCAACCAGAAAGCTTTTAAAGGTTTTGCTATATATAATAAAGATTAAAATTAGTAACAGTTCATTTTATCTATTTTTTTTAATTTTTCTTGCCAAATTAAACAACATACCAAAATAAAATAACCATGTAGAAAATAATAAATATACAATCCTACAAATAAAATTTCCATTTTTTATAACTAAATAATTTAAAATTACGGTTTTTTCTAAACAGTTATTAACATATAAACCTGGTAGTTTTATTATACCTTTTTATTCATTTTAATCAGACAATTTTTAAACTCCATTATTAACACAATAAATAATATATATTCTTCACTTATGTCATAGTGGTTGTTAGGCCATGATTTTTATACTGAGGATCCTTTATCTTTGACTGTCTTATGGATAGTTTATCATTGAAATATATATCAGGATATAAAGGATCGACGATCCTCGGTATTGTTTGTTTACTAATAATTGCGTTTAGTATGGTGATGTGTTAGAGAGGTATATCGACTTCAAGACGAACTTGCATCAATTATCCTCATGGACATCCTGTAGCTGGAACATGGATCTAGGATCCTAATTCAACATAGCTGATTATGGACGAACTCTCTAGAAGATTGACGTTTAAATAACAACAACGGTATCTAGACCTGGTCTACCGCTTTATTCGCTAGTGAGTGGCTATCAGCACGTGGTCAAAGAGCACGTTGGTGAAGAATGGAAGGCTAGCGGATTTATAGGATGAAATCGTTAGGTTTGTTAATTACTTTTTCCTTATATATTTGAGTATGATCGATAGGAATAGACACATGTACTTACACACACACTAGAGCAGAAGCAATTATTCTCTCTATACACTAGCTTTCATTGTGATCTCGATCATATACTCCACAAATATTTGTAATCACCTTTTGTTCATTAATAAACTCGACGGTGATAGTTTTCACCGTCCGGGGGTTTTTTGTGCCGGGGAACACGATAACCATATACTCATCGACCAAAGGTTACCTTGTTGATCATTGACTAAAGTACTTCGACCAAAGATTATCCTATTAATCTTCGACCGGAGCTATTTTACCAACGATTGCCTCGATAAGTTTTGACCGAAGTAAGACTATCGTGATTAAGGGCTTTTTCCCTCGTGATCAAACCATTGTGTTCACCGATATCACGCTTATACATTTGTTATTATCGAATTAGCACCTTACCTCACATAACAGATTTGGATACTTGATCCTTAGCTGATTTTTGTCCAAAGTGGTAGGAAGGCTTGGGGTTCTCTAGTTGAAACTCAAGTTCGATTCTCACTTTTGTCACTTTGGGTGGATATTGGGAATGAAGGATTTGAACTAGACTTTGTCCAAAGTTGTTAGTTCGGATTTCGAGCCCACTCGGGTTTTTGTCCCACCGTGTGTTACACTAGAGAGTTCTGCTCTTGTGACGGCACAACGACTGTTAAGTGGCAGCCAACGGTATGGTTTCCTTGTGGAACAAACAAACCAAACTCTGAAGCTAGAGTGGATATGGTTAAGACAACATAGTTTAGCCAGAATAGGGCATTGGGGCTCTCCAAATTTAAAGAGGGCGATACCCTAAATACAAAAAGTCGTCGTTCTAAAAATAAATAAATAATATATTTTCTAGATTACTTAATTTTTTTTTCTCATAATTGTAACAACATCCCTAATTTTAAGAATTCAAATTTTAACTTTTAATTATACGCAAATTAAAGATACTTTGAAAGAAAGAATCTTGGGGAGGTTATTCTATAAAAGAGAAAAAAAATGAAAAAGATGAGAAAAATTTGTGACAAAAAAAACTCAAAAAATTAACAAAAAAATCATAATTAAAAACTAAAAAAACTAATAAAAAAACAATAATGTTTCTCCCGTTTTTCTCGTTCTAAAAAAACACAATGTTGAGAAAAAGTTATTAGTGTGTCTTTTTATTTATCAATGTGTTTTTTATTTATTTCCGTCACTAATTGTGTCTTTTTTATATATATCGTGTTATATTTTGTTCAACATTATGTAATATTTTATGATGACTTGTGTCTTTTTTTATTTATAATTGTGTCCTTTTGTTAATTTTCATCATTGTGTTTTTTTCTCGGCATTGTGTCTTATCGTCGTTTTTTTTAACGAAAATGACCGGGAAAACATTTTGGTTTTTAATATTTATTCTTTTTTTTTATATTTTGAGTTATGATTTTTTTATTATATGTTTTGACTTTTTTAGGAATTTTTATGTTGCCACATATCCTTCTCACAATTCTAATTTTTGTCTCTATTTGTATTTTAAATTTACCCTTTTTTCATATGTTTAAATTTTAATAAAATTCGTTCTATTGATTTTATATATATTGTTGTTATGTTTATACGTTAAGATTTTAGAAAACTCGTGCAGTCTTAAAGAAACGCAACAACAAATAATGTCAGTTAATCAACTAATTGATAAAATATATTGTACGATTACTTTGTATTAACAATGTATGATAAGTATATATTGTTGAATATTATTTTGATTATTTACTATTTTTTTATCGTAACTATTTACCCGTAATAACACACGGGCCTCAAACTAGTGTGTATATATATAGGGTTAGGTTCTCTACAAAAAAACAATAAATTTAACTATTAAAAGTAATTACACTTTGGCCACTACACATATTTTTTAGGGCTGACAATTTATACATGAATACACGACACGTACCTACACGACTTTAACATGTAACATTTTTATACTGAGGATCCTTTATCCTTGACTGTCTTATGGATAGTTTATCCTTGAAATATATATCAGGATATAAAGGATCGACGATCCTCGGTATTGTTTGTTTACTAATAATTGCGTTTAGTATGGTGATGTGTTAGACAGGTTTATCGACTTCAAGACGAACTTGCATCAATTATCCTCATGGGACATCCTGTAGCTGGAACATGGATCTAGGATCCTAATTCAACATAGCTGATTATGGACGAACTCTCTAGAAGATTGACGTTTAAATAACAACAACGGTATCTAGACCTGGTCTACCGCTTTATTCGCTAGTGAGTGGCTATCAGCACGTGGTCAAAGAGCACGTTGGTGAAGAATGGAAGACTAGCGGATTTATAGGATGAAGTCGTTAAGTTTGTTAATTACTTTTTCCTTATATATTTGAGTATGATAGATAGGAATAGACACATGTACACACACACTAGAGCAGAAGCTATTATTCTCTCTATACACTAGCTTTCATTGTAATCTCAATCATATACTTCACAAATATTTGGAATCACCTTTTGTTCATGAATAAACTCGACGGTGATAGTTTTCACCGTCCGGGGGTTTTTTGTGCCGGAGACCACGATAACCATATACTCATCGACCAAAGGTTACCTTGTTGATCATTGACTAAAGTACTTCGACCAAAGATTATCCTATTAATCTTCGACCGGAGCTATTTTACCAACGATTGCCTCGATAAGTTTTGATCAAAGTAAGACTGTCGTGATTAAGGGCTTTTTCCCTCGTGATCAAACCATTGTGTTCACCGATATCACGCTTATACATTTGTTATTATCGAATTAGCACCTTACCTCACATAATAGATTTGGATACTTGATCCTTAGCTGATTTTTGTCTAAAACAATTTGGCGCCCACCGTGGGGCAATTGGTGCTATAACCCATATTATTCTCATCAACCTTCATTTTTATACCCATATCACTTTCAATGGCCTCTCAATCCACCTCTGCATCATCAACTATGCCATCTTCGGTTTCTCTCTCCTCAAGGACCTTGCCGCCGATGCCTCCGCCAATCACGGGATCACCAAAGGCTGCTACTTCTGGGAGCAAGACGCAAATACCAGTCTTCCAGAGCTCGAGAACAACCGCTGCTACTTCGGCGGTAAACTCTAACAATGACGTTTCATCTATGTTTTCGCCGGTAAAAGCATATATGGAGCAGCATAACAAGACTAACTAGAGGATCCTTCGTGAGATAGAAGATCTCAGGAAGAATAAGAGGCCAGCAGAAGATCTCACTCCCCTGGTGCCCAGGATGCTGGATTTCACCAGTCCAGGATCCATGGCTCAGCTTTCGCATGGATCTTCATTCTTTCAGTCAGGATCACATATCCTTCAACAATGGTCCATGGGTCAACTGGTTCAAGGATCCTCAATGTTTCAGCCAGGATCCTCTATCCTGCAACCAGGGTCCATGGACCAGCAAACTCAAGGATCTTCAGTCTTTCAGCCAGGATCATTCATCCTTCATCAGGGATCCATGGGTCCTCAGGTTCAAGGATACTCGGATTTCCAGCAAGGACCATCTAGCTTCAACCATGGGTCAATAGTTCAACCAATGCAGAGTTCCTCGATGTTCCAAAGGGGATCAGGGGTGCTTCCGCCAGGGTCCTCCGGGATTCCTTATCAAGGATCCCTCTTTCAGGATCAGGGATCCCTTGGATCCCAACATCAACGATCTTCCGAAGTCCATGATGGGGACATAATCCCCATGCAAACCATAGCTTCTGGAGAACCCACTCCGATTGCTGACTCCTCTTATCCCAGATACTCGTCTGGAATACCAAACTCAACCCAACAGAGAGGTAATTGGTACGATCCTATATCTTTAGATACTAACCATGTTCCCATGCAGGATTCAGGTATCAACCAGGCCATGGCCAAAGAGTTACAGAAGCTAAAGGATATGATATCCAGTGTCCCGGGAGTAATACGTCCAATTCCTGAGATACCGGAGGGAAGTCACAAATTATCCAGATTCGCTCCGCCCATATGTGATGCTGAAATCCCGAAGCGGTTCCAAACTCCCAACATGAAGACGTATGATGGAAGTACCGATCCGGAGGAACATGTTGCACAGTATAGGGAGATGATGGAAATTAATCCCGTTCCTGAAAGACTCAAGGAGGCTTGCCTTTGTAAAGGATTTGGAGCCACACTAACAGGAGCTACACTAAAATGGCTGCTAAGTCTCCCTCCTTTCTCGGTTACATCTTTCTCTCATTTAGTTAGTTTATTTAACACTCAATTTTCCTGTAGTCGGAAATTTGAGAGGTTAACTTGTGATTTATATCGTGTTGTTCAACCTAGTGATGAATCCCTTAAGGATTTCGTTACCAGGTTCGGCAAGAAAGCTCTAGAAATCCCAAACCTTGATATGACTACTGCTGTTGAAGCATTCAAGATGGGAATTCAAAAGAGCTTCCCCTTTTATGATGATATGACTCCATGCAGGACATTAGATGAAGTCAGAAACAGGGCATTAAGATACATCCGGTTAGAGGAAGATAAGAAGATCCAGGATCATCTCGGGGGACAAACAAAACAAGAAACTCCCGAAAAGAATAAAGGATTCTGGAATAGGAACAACAACTCAAAGCCATACGCCAAGTTCAACAATCAAAACGTATGGGCAGTTGAAGAAGGAGATGATGATGAAGACTATCCTTGCATCTCCGACTATTGTTTCTCTGTGGATACTCATGGCCTGATCTGTGCCATGAAGGATCTGGGAGAAAAATCAAGGTGGCCCAAAAGAATGAGAAGGTTGTGGGCTTCAAGGACAAATCTAAGTGGTGTGCCTTCCACGAAGATTTTGGCCACGCGACAGACGAGTGCATCGGCTTAAGGAAGGAGATTGGATACCTCCTGAGCAAGGGTCACTTTAAAGAACTCTTGGGAAGGAAGAAATCCAAGATCCAAGATCCTGAAGACCTTCCACAAAAAGCAACACCACCACTACCAGATGCTCATGTGATCAACTTTGTCTCTAGAGACTACGAACTGTTAAGAGATTCTTGTACCATAGAAGAAAGTCCCATAGAAGAATTCGAGTTGGATAATGAGAGAAGACCACTCATTCCCACCACTCGAGTAACTGATCAGAGAATCTTTTTCAATTCAAGGATCCCGGATCTTCAACAGGACAAGCTGGGTGTGCAAGCAATCAATTTCATCTCCGGAGGTTCAGACATCTGTGGAACTTCTTTCTCTGCAGCAAAAAGATTCGCTAAGGAGATCAAGATGGATAACGGGGATCATCCGATAGTGTCAACCACATTAACAACAGACAAGAGAATCTTCTTCGACGAAGAAGACAAGTTGAACATTCGGGATCCTCATCATGACGGTTTGACTATTACTTTATTTATCTCTAACCATTATGTACGCAGGATCCTAGTGGACGGTGGCAGCTCAGTCAACATTATCCAACATGATGTACTCAAGAAGATGAACATCCCGGATTCAGAAATCATTCCTAGAACATCGGTGCTAGTCAGTTTCAGTGGTGAAACCAAGAAAACATTGGGGGACATCAACCTCCCAATTTATATTGAAGGGTTAAACTCATATAAAAAATTTTGTGTAATAGATAACCTTTCCTGTTCTAATGTTGTTTTAGGTAGGCCTTGGCTCCATGGGATGAAAGCTGTAGCTTCAACTTATCACCAATGCATCAAGTTACCTACTCCTTGGGGAGTTGTGAAGATAGTGGGTGACCAAGCGGAGGCCAAGAACTATTATTCATCATCAATGAAGCCAACAGCCAAACCAACTATTGCATAGCAACTACAGCAACATCCTAGGGACGTGCTGGAAGCTCGGGAGAAAGACATTAAAGAAGTATCATTGGACCCCGAAGATCCAGAAATAAATGTGTTCCTAGGATCCAATATCCCCAGTAAGATCGAGGAGGATATAATATCCTTCTTAGGGCGAAGAAGATCTACTTTTGCCTTCAAACACTCAGACATGACAGGTATTTCAAAAGAGGTAATCACTCATAAACTCGGCCTTAATTTAACTGTGAAACCCGTCCATCAGAAGCGAAGGAAATTCTCTCCTGAGAGGAACAAGATCATACAAGAAGAAGTTGAAAAACTTCTTAAGGCCGGTATGATCAGAGAGGTTCAATATCCTCGATGGCTAGCTAATGTGGTCGTTGTTTCAAAAAAGAATGGAAAGTGAAGGGTGTGTGTCGATTTTACGGACTTAAACAAGGCATGCCCCAAGGATCCTTTCCCATTACCACATATAGATGCCATGGTGGACGCGACGACTGGACATGAAATGCTCACCTTTATGGATGCTTCCTCTGGATTTCAACAAATTCAAATGGAACCATCTGATCAAGAGGATACAACATTTATGACTCCAATCGGCATATATTGTTATACTGCCATGCCGTTTGGACTAAGAAATGCAGGGGAGACGTACCAAAGGCTAGTCAACATGATGTTCAAGGACCAATTGGGAGAGACTATGGAGGTATATATAGATGATATGGTGGTAAAGTCGAAGAAAGCAGAGGATCACCTCAGAGACCTTGAGGAAGCATTCAATATCCTTGATCAATATAACATGAAACTAAATCCATCCAAATGCCACTTTGGCGTTAAGGCTGGAAAGTTTCTGGGATACATGGTCACAAAGAGGGGAATTGAAGCAAGCCCGGAACAGATCGAAGCCATCATCAATCTCAAGTCTCCTACAAATATCAAAGATGTCCAGAGACTCACCGGAAGAATAGTGGCTTTGAATAGATTCATTTCAAGATCCTCCGAGAAGTGCAAAGACTTCAATGATATCCTAAGAAAGAACAAGAAATTTGAGTGGACTAAAAGACATGAGGCTGTACTCAAGGCTTTGAAGGATTACTTATCCTCAGCGCCAACCTTGATGAAGCCTATAGATGGAGAACCCTTGTTTCTATATCTCGCAGTGTCAGGCAATGCAATAAGTGCCGTCTTGGTAAAGGACCACGATGGTGAACAACACCCTGTGTATTATGTAAGTAAGAGTCTTTTAGATGCAGAATATAGGTACTCCCATTTAGAGAAATTAATTCTTGCACTTATTATGGCTTCAACTAAACTGAGATATTATTTTGAAACTCACCCTATTATTTTGAGAACTAACTATCCTGTAAAGAATGTTCTTTGAAAACCGGAGTTATCAGGTAGAATGGCTAAGTGGGCTGTAAAGTTAAGTGCATATGATATCCAATACGAGCCGAGAACAACAATCAAGTCTCAAGCACTAGCGGACTTTGTGGCTGATTTCACTAGTGATCTACAAAGAGAAACTGACTTGGAAGTCCAACAACTGGAAAAGACCAAGGATCCTTGGATACTCTTCACATATGGAGCGTCCAACGTGAGAGGAACAGGATTGGGGATCCTACTGAAATCGCCACAGGGGGACATATTACCCCAATCCATAGCTTGTGAGTTCCAAGCAACAAACAATGAAGCAGAGTACGAGGCTTTAATCGCAGGTTTGCAATTAGCCAAAAGCATGAGGATCAGGTATCTTCAAGTTTATGTAGATTCTTTATTGATAACTAACCACTTTAACGGCTCGTATGCCGTTAAAGGTGAGAAACTAATGAAATATTTAGATGTGGTGAAGGAATTGTCAAAATTTTTCGAAGTATTTAGTATTACACAGGTACCGAGGGAAGAAAACGCTGGGGCAGATGCCTTAGCAAACTTAGTCTCATCTATGAAGATTCCTAAAGATTTGAAAATCCAAATAATCCACATTCTCTCGCCAGCAATAGGAGAACAGGAAGTTGGAGACATAACAAATGATAAAGAAATCGTACTCTGGGATCCTTCATCCTCAAATAACAAAGGATCATGGATCCATCCTATCAAGAACTATATTCAGACTGGAGAAATTCCAGCCACAGAAAATCCCCAAGTCCTTCAAACTCAAGGTATCCCAATATATTTTATTAGATAATGTGGTATATAGAAAATTTCTTGCAGGTCCATATCTCAGATGCATCGAAGATCCTGAGATCCAAGAAGTACTTAAGGATTTTCAGGAAGGAGATTGCGGCATTCACACAGGTGGAAGAGCATTATTTTCCAGGATACTCAGAATTGGATACTTCTGGCCAACAATGAAGAAGGATGCAGTGGAGTATTCAAAAAAGTGTGATGCTTGTCAAAGACACGCGAACATTCTTCATCAACCAGCGGAGCCTCTATATCCTATATCCTCCTCGTGGCCTTTCATGAAATGGGGTATGGATATTGTAGGCAAACTGCCAAAAGCACCGGGTGGAAAAGTCTTCATGCTTGCTATGACTGACTACTTCTCCAAATGGATTGAGACAGAAGCATTTGTACAAGTCCGAGAAAGGGAAGTAATATCTTTTATTAAACGAAATATTATAACTAGATTTGGTATTCCCGCTGAAATTATTTGTGACAATGGTTCCCAGTTTATTGGGAAAAGAACCACTAACTTTTGTAACAGTTGGGGCATCAAAATGATTACTTCAACTCCGGTTCATCCTCAATCCAATGGCCAAGCAGATTCTAGCAACAAGATCATCCTCAACAATTTAAAAAAAAGCTAGGATCCAAGAAGGGAAAATGGGCTGAAGAACTTCCTTATGTTCTTTGGGCAGATAGAACTACACCAAAAATGCAACAGGCCAGACACCCTTCTCTTTGGTGTTTGGATCAGAAGCAGTAATTCCCACATAAATGGTGGTTCCTACTGCGAGAACCAACATCCGTGATCCTGGAGTCAATAAAGAAGTCCTTCTTAAAGACTTGGATACTATAGAAGAACTCAGGGATCTAGCAAAAAATCAGAATGACAGCTTATCAACAAAGGGTAGCTGGGACATATAACAAAAATATCAGAATCAGAAGATTTCAAGAAGTAGATCTAATGTTAAGGAAAGCCTTTCAAAACACAACAAATCCGGCTGATGGGAAGCTAGCGTCCAAATGGGAAGGACCTTATCAAATTGAGTCGGAGGCAGGAAATGGGGCATATCATTTGCTCACAATGGAAGGCAACAGGTTACCGAGAGCATGGAATGCCATCCACCTCAAGAATTATTTTTTCTGATCGGGATCCACTATCCTGAGAGTATATATTATCCAAAAAAGGAATTAGGATCCTTAAATCGGTAACATCTTTCTGATCAGTTATTCTTTTTGAATTATTACTGTTAATTTAAGGATAATGTATTCTTAACACTATATCTTTTCCAAGTTTTGAATAACCATGCAGGAGTACAATAATTCAGTTGATGTTCAAGAAGTTGGCCACCTTTCCTTTACGTTTGAGGTACTATCTTATTTCCCTTGGCCTAGCCCACGATTGGATATGACCCCCGATGGTCATATCCCTTACGGTTTAAAGGTTTTCACCTTTCTCACGATCGCCAGTTGCGCACGCCATCCGACGTATAGTTCGGGGCAGCGGGACCGGTACACGCTTAGTGGCTGACAATTTCGTTGTCTCCGGCTATATGGAGGATCATACGAATTATGGTAGACGTACCATACCTCCGGTTTATAACGTTTTCAAGTTATCTCACATTTGGGCTAAATCCCGGTTTGGGCGAGTCCCCGGTTTACATCCGAATCTTTGGGCCAGTCCTCAGTTTGGGCTTGTCCCCAGTTTGTTGGGCTTGTCCCCAGGTAAATTTTATGGGCTTGGCCCCAGTTTATTTTATGGGCTTGTCCCCAGTTGCACGGGCTTGTCCCCAGATTACACGGGCTTGTCCCCAGTTGCACGGGCTTGTCCCCAGTTTATTTATTGGGCTTGTCCCCAGTTTAATGAGTTCGATCCCAGTTGATAATATGAATTTTTTGCAGCGGATTTTCTAAGTTTTTTCTGAAGATCAAGAAACTAAGGATCCCGGATCCTAATGCTACTCTTGTAAGGATCATTAAGAGTTCGATACTCCTAGTAACTTAAATCTATCTAGACCTTCTGGTATGTTCTCTATTAGTTAACTTATATGTATTATTTGTTGCAGTTATTTTGAGAATTTCAGTTTGAGAAGCTATTCTCTTAAAGTAATTTGATTACTAAAATCTTTAGCCATTTTAAGTATAGTTATCCTAAAACTTGCCCTGCAAGGAAATTCTCTTTTATAAATGTTATCAACTATTAAGAATGTTTTATCCTAAGATTTACGATTTAAGGATATTCTATTCTAAACGATTTTTAAAGATCTTTTATCCCAGAAATCTTTTACTCAAAATTATTTGTCAAACTATTAACAACGCCAAACTTATATTTAACAAATTTTTGAAAATAAATGACAAGTAAATAGTCAAAAGATTTATATATTAATTAAAATAAGCCCCAAGGACTTATCCAAAATCCTTAACCCTGACTTCACCATACGAAAAGATGGACCATCCATCCGGATTAAGTGAAAGTTACTAATAGTTCATAAAGTGCAGGGAAATTAAAAACAGGGGCAACAAAGGCTTCATCCCCACAAACAGAGGATCCCTCCACCTTTGTCACCCCCGCAGATTGTCTTAAGGATCATGGATCCTTTACCCTAAATAACTATTGTTTATTACAGACCATAGAAATTGTTCATAAAAACATCAACACCAAATAAAAAAGTGGGCTCGGGCATTGTCTTTAATATCCTTCATCGCCCACTTAAGCTACATCTTCAACCGCAGCATCACCTTCCCCCTTGCCAGCTTCAACCGCCTCCTTAACGCCACTGGTCCCAGCCTCGGTGTTCCCAACCATATCTTCATCATCCTCACGACCAAGGTCATCAAGAGCAGCCTTCCATTTCTCCACTTCCCAGGCCGACTTGTCAAAAGCAGGATCACCGGCTTCCTGCGCCATCTTGATTCGCACCTGGAATACCGACCTGGCAGCCAACACCTTGGCTTCATTAGTCGCCTGCTCCACTGCCTCTTGACGTTGGGCTTCGGCTGAGGATATCTGATCTTCCAATTGTTTCTTGAGTTGAATCATAGCTTTATCCTTAGCAACCACAGTTTTCCCTAACCCGGACATTTTCTCGCTCATCTGGAGGATAGTCTTTTCGTAATGGTCCCTCATAGCAATCACAGCCTACCAATAAATTTCGTATCAAAATTTGGACAATATTGGATCCTAAATCACTAAAGGGGAAAATACGGTACACTTACAGAGCAGACAATGTCACAGTGAGTCTCGGGATCAGAGAATTTTTTCCTCTTGGAAGCTGCGGATTTAGCCCTGGTAGTGGCGGTCTTGGGCTCGGAGCTTATGCCAGCCTTTGAAGCCTCCTTCTTGACAGCAGGAGAAGTAACCATACAGTTGATGTCGTCAAGGGAGAACTTAAGAATGGAAGACTAGCGGATTTATAGGATGAAGTCGTTAAGTTTGTTAATTACTTTTTCCTTATATATTTGAGTATGATCGATAGGAATAGACACATGTACTTATACACACACTAGAGCAAAAGCAATTATTCTCTCTATACACTATCTTTCATTGTAAACTCGATCATATACTCCACAAATATTTGTAATCACCTTTTGTTCATTAATAAACTCGATGGTGATAGTTTTCACCGTCCGGGGGTTTTTTGTGCCGGAGAACACGATAACCATATACTCATCGACCAAAGGTTACCTTGTTGATCATTGACTAAAGTACTTCGACCAAAGATTATCCTATTAATCTTCGACCGGAGCTATTTTACCAACGATTGCCTCGATAAGTTTTGACCGAAGTAAGACTATCGTGATTAAGGGCTTTTTCCCTCGTGATCAAACCATTGTGTTCACCGATATTACGCTTATACATTTGTTATTATCGAATTAGCACCTTACCTCACATAACAGATTTGGATACCTGATCCTTCGCTGATTTTTGTCCAAAACAGCGGTAGGAAGGCTTGGGGTTCTCTAGTGGAAACTCAAGTTAGATTCTCACTTTTGTCACTTTGGGTGGATATTGGGAATGAAGGATTTGAACTAGACTTTGTCCAAAGTTGTTAGTTCGGATTTCGAGCCCACTCGGGTTTTTGTACCACCGTGTGTTACACTAGAGAGTTCTGCTCTTGTGACGGCACAACGACTGTTAAGTGGCAGCCAACGGTATGGTTTCCTGGTGGAACGAACAAACCAAACTCTGAAGCCAGAGTGGATATGGTTAAGACAGCATAGTTTAGCCAGAATAGGGCATTGGGGCTCTCCAAATTTAAAGAGGGCAATACCCTAAATACAAAAAGTCGTCGTTCTAAAATAAATAAATAATATATTTTCTAGATCACTTAATTTTTTTTCTCATAATTGTAACAACATCCCTAATTTTAAGAATTCAAATTTTAACTTTTAATTATACGCAAATTAAAGATACTTTGAAAGAAAGAATCTTGGGGAGGTTATTCTATAAAAGAGAAAAAAAATGAAAAAGATGAGAAAAATTTGTGACAATAAAAACTCAAAAAATTAACAAAAAAATCATAATTAAAAACTATAAAAACTAATAAAAAACAATAATGTTTCTCCCGTTTTTCTCGTTCTAAAAAAACACAATGTTGAGAAAAAATTATTAGTGTGTCTTTTTATTTATCAATGTGTTTTTTATTTATTTCCGTCACTAATTGTGTCTTTTTTATATATATTGTGTTATATTTTGTTCAACATTATGTAATATTTTATGATGACTTGTGTCTTTTTTATTTATAATTGTGTCTTTTGTTAATTTTCATCATTGTGTTTTTTTCTCGGCATTGTGTCTTATCGTCGTTTTTTTTAACGGAAATGACCGGGAAAACATTATGGTTTTTAATATTTATTCCTTTTTTTTATATTTTGCGTTATGATTTTTTTATTATATGTTTTGACTTTTTTAGGAATTTTTATGTGGCTACATATCCTTCTCACAATTCTAATTTTTGTCTCTATTTGTATTTTAAATTTACCCTTTTTTCATATGTTTAAATTTTAATAAAATTCGATCTATTGATTTTATATATATTGTTGTTATGTTTATACGTTAAGATTTTAGAAAACTCGTGCAGTCTTAAAGAAACGCAACGACAAATAATGTCAGTTAATCAACTAATTGATAAAATATATTGTACGATTACTTTGTATTAACAATGTATGATAAGTATACATTGTTGAATAGTATTTTGATTATTTACTATTTTTTTTATCGTAACTATTTACCCGTAATAACACACGGGTCTCAAACTAGTGTGTATATATATAGGGTTAGGTTCTCTACAAAACAACAATAAATTTAACTACTAAAAGTAATTACACTTTGGCCACTACACATATTTTTTAGGGCTGACAATTTATACACGAGACACGAATACACGACACATACCTACACGACTTTAACAGGTAACAGGTAAGACCTTAACAGGTTTCGTGTACTAAACAGGTAGACACGAAATTACCTGTTAATTTTCCTGTCTAAACAGGTGTAATACATGTTTACTTGTTAGGTACATGTTAATTCCTGGTTATTTTTAAAATTAAAAAAATAATGTTTTAAATATATATAGTTATTTATATCCCATTATCCATTTATCCCTAACCCTAATTCATTCTTACAACCATCTCTCTTCATCCATCCTCCCGTCACCCGAAATCCGTCGCCAGCCATACTCTCTTCGGCCTCTAGTTAACACTTTGATATATATGTAATTTGATTTGATGATTCTGTTTATACCAAAACATATATCTTAATTAATTAATAATTAATAATTGTTTTCTGTATCGTTACATTACGTCTTCAATTGTTACACGATGATGCGTACTTTCTGATTATTAATTAACATCTCATTATTGATTCGTTGATGTATTTCTTCTATATCAGTTTCAAACTAGATTATTTCATTTTGAATGATACAGTTGATACTTAAGTACTATTATTAATTTCTCTACTTGATAAAACTATATGAATATGTCCAATTGTCCATGATTAATATGACTAACTGACTATACTTATTTTGTGTGTAGGTTTGATTATTTGTTTGTTTGGAATTGAAGATCTAAGAAGAAAGACCAATTGGAACTTGAAAGTTTAGAATTTGATATTGTGTTCAATAGATGTTATGATTAGAATTCTATGTGTTTTTGTCTTAAATTTGTTCAGGAGCATGTATTTATGTTTTATTTTAAGACTTTTATGAACTTTCGTCGACTTTTGTTTCGCTAGAAGGTTGTCAAATATGTGTTTCTTAACAGCTATTATCGTGTACTATCGTGTATACCAAGTAGTAACAGGTTCGTGTTCGTGTTTGGGTACAGGTACATAATAAGTTTTCGTGTCGTGTACAGGTATACACATATCGTCTTCGTGTCTTATCGTGTACGAGTATACACGATATGCCAGCCCTAATATTTTTCCCCTCTCTTTAACTTGCGTAGTAACTTCTCATTAATTTATGACCTTCTACCGCATTAATTTTTAGGTTGAATCGATTTGATTAATAACTTTGATTACTTTCTACACTTTAAAACAAACAATTTATTTGATTCGTGTGTATATCATTATTAATCTTTTACAATTGTTTACACTGATTATTTATTTTGAACTCAAATTTTTATATAATTATTAAATTGAAATCAATTGGTGGATGTTCGTTTTCAAAACATTAATTCCACTGTATTATTAAATTTAAATTTAAATGTTAAATATGGTGGGATGCTACTAGGTTTTAAGAATATGGACAAGGATGTGGGTCGGACAGCTTTTGGTTGGATTGTTGTTGGTTAACTCGGTTGTTTCTGTTTAAACCTTAATAACAAACTTTTAAGAAACCATATGATTTGGTTAAAACATGTCGCTACATATTTGGGCCATGTTTCATATGTCATTTACTGCACATAGCCCACATCTTTTTTTTTTGGACGTCCAAGCGGGCATTCACATTGGACATTCTATATGCATCTTTTCTATGAAGAAAAGGGTTCAAATAAAAAGAAAGAGTTTCTTAGAAATTGTAAGAACCAATAGATTTTTGACATGTGTCATTACAACATATGGTGAAAGAACAAATCTAGGAAACTATGTCGGTTATAATGGTAAAAGAGTAATTCTAGGAAACTATGACGGTTTTTGATAGTTTTAAATCTCAACAATTGATTAACATGATCCAATGACTATGATTTATTCTTAGTCTTCCTAGGAAACTACTTGTTTTTAGAATAATCCTCCCCTTCTATATAAATAGAGATGTTTCTTATTTACCATCTATATTGGAATCTCTATTTTAAATATTAATTTCATAGAATGTATAGTGATACTCTAAAGATAGAGCAGGGTTGGCTTCGAGAATCCTCAGAATGTTTTGGGCCCCGACAGGTAATAAAAAATGTGGGACAAGTGATATAGATTTTTGTGTATTTTTTAGATTTGGTTTAATAGTTTAACTAATTATTGGCTTTTGTGATACAATATTTTAAAAAGAGAAAATAAGAAATTAAGAATAAGACACATAAAAAATATGTTGTGTTGTTTTCAATTGAAAACAAGAGAAAAGAATAATAAAACACATAAAAAATATTGTTGTGTTGTTTTAAATATTTGAATTTGTGACCTTTGCATTTTCTTACAATGGGTTTTCCAACTAAAATTAAAAAAAAATTATGTATACCAACTACGTGTATAATCTAAACATATTACTTTAAGCATATATAAATTTTTTTAAAAATAGAGATTTGGGCCCTTCGGAAGGCTGGGCCTGGAGTCGTAGTCCACCCTGTCCTCTCTTTGGGCCGGGCCTAAGATAGAGGGTTAGGCTGTCAGAGCATTCTCATTCGAATCTCTTTCTCCATCTTTATAATTAGCTTAAAAATACACATTTTTATCTAAACTTTGTTTATTTTTTAAAAGCCTTTCACATACGATTCTCTATCTCAATCTTTATCTTAGTCAAAATACAATTATTTTATTGTTTTGTATCGATTTTCTACACTCACACTAGATTCAAGGCCTAACCACGAAATCACGAATAAAAAATAGTGAATAGATTCATAGGTTCGATAACTTTTAATAGAACTGATGCGTGAGAGAAATATTAGATTACATAGAGTTGACGAATGAGATGGACTCATTAACAATTCACAGATGAAAATATGGGAAAAAAGAAAGCAATCACTCCTCTTTTATATCGCGTATCTATAGTATTTTGGTCATGTTGGATTTCTTCTCTATCCTAGATAGTCATTATCGTTTCTATCATTTTTTTTCTCTATTTTAGTGATTTCAATGGAGGGTGTATTTGTTTTCTTTATTTTTTTTTTCTCTTTGTTTGCAGAGAAAATAGGTCTTAAAAGACTCTAATGTGAATGTTTTGAGAGTTAGTACTTAAATTTGTTAATAGGAGAAAAAGAACACATAATAAAAAATTGCCATAGAGATAGAAATAGAGAATTGAATTAGAATGTTTTTAAAAAATAAACAAAATTTATAGATATATGTGTTTTTCTATTAAATTATAGAGATATAGAAACTTTCTATAAAAATAAAAATAGATATAACTATTTTGCAGGCATACAAAACTAATTCTAAAAACAAATATAAATATGTAAAACCCATATAAAAATTGTACCTTTTGCTTAATAGTGATATATAAGATATACAAGACGATTATGTAGCAATTTCCTTCAATTTTTCTAACTCAAACTATATCTTGATTCTTGGCTACCGCATGTCTTTATTAAATTGGTTCAATAATGAACATGCAAATCATTTATGAAAATAGTTGGAAGATTTATTGGACCCAAAATGATACTTGATAAGTTGATAGGCTAAACGAATTTGAGTTAATTTATTAACATTTAACACAATTCAAGCTACATCTGGATAATTGGTAAGCGAGTAACAAGCTGCGCCGCTATCCCCTTTTGAATCGCAAAGCCTATTCTACTGGCATTATATGACTTGGGTTGGGCCAGGTTGGGCTGGGGCGTTCTTATCTTTAGTCTTTTAAATGGCTAAAAGATAAAATTTGGTCTGTATATGAAAAGCCCAATCGAGAGTCCAACCCACAAACAATTCACCTTTCCATCCCATGGTCCAATGGTCCATCACTAATTCATGCTCTCTTTATAAACAAAGTGAACGTTAACTGAACTCGAAGTTTGTTCATATTGGATTATTTCATAAACAGTGGATATGAATATATATATTTTTATCATTTACTTAAACTAGCAAGTATAAAACACATGTAATGTTCGTTAAGTATTTTTGTGATCGTTCGCTTATGTTGGTTCACTTATGCTTGTTTATGTCCTCTCATTAAATAGGCATTCAGATTTTTTATTAATATTCACAGTTTAGAACATTTATTTAGCCCATGATATGATACACCAAAATTTGATAATTAGAACACCCACAATACAGGAGGTTGTATCTAGTTCAAGCCATTCGTACCAATCCAATCAGAGAATGCAACTCGCATTAGCCATTAGCGATGCGTCACAACATTTTTTTTTTGGATTTGTTTCAAACCAACTCATCGGGTGATTGTTTGATCGTCGAATCATCGACTACGATCTACATGTACGTTTATTCTACACATATATGGTTAAATGCTGATTTGATGATATGAATAAGGTAATGCGTTATTCATCACTAATCAATTAGGCCCATCCGTTATTGGTCTTGCTTCACCATTTGTCACATTGACACCACCAGGTCAATCATATCAATCAACCCATATTACACACCATTCTCTATCATTATATTATTTATTAAAAAAAAAGAAATGAAAAATAAAAAGTAAAAAAACAAAATTCCTAATGGATGGATAGGGCAAATGAGCCACGTTAACCCCCTTATTTGCACCCCATCACTAGTGACCAAGGGAAGGGGAGCGTGGTGTTCAAACGATCTCACGTGAGCCACGTAGGCATCACACGTGATGCTTAGTAAACCACACTAGATGGCCTTACAACTCAAAAGATTTGATTGAAGTATGAAAATAGTGGCCATTTGGGGGTAGAGGTGCACAAATCGGGTTTTCTAAATATCCGGGTTCGGGTATGACCGGGTATTGGTAATAGTCGGGTAGGGTTCGGGTCGGGTATTTTCTCTAAAAATCATACCCTATGTATCGGGTTCGGGTAGGGTATAGAACCGGGTATTCTAAAACCGGGTATTTGAATACCCTATTATCGGGTATTGAAAAAACTCTATTTACGGGTTTTTTCGGGTTTTTTTCCGGTATTTTTTTATATAGATTGGATTTTTTAAAAGTTTACACTTTTTAGGGGTATTATTCGGGTATTTTTAAGGTATTTTTCGGGTATACATCGGGTATTTGAAATACCCGGTTTCGGGTATTGGAAAACCTCGGTTTTGGGTTCGGGTATTACCAGGTACAAATCGGGTTTTCGGGTATTACCGGGTACAAATCGGGTCCGGTTCGGGTTTTAGTGCCAAAATGCATACCCTATCCGTACCCTACGGGTAGGGTCGGGTTCGGGTATTAAAAACCCGGGTATTAGAAAAACCGGTTCCGGGTATTTATTTCGGGTCCGGTTCCGGGTTCGGGTTTTTTGTGCACCTCTATTTGGGGGTGGGTTCCAGTGAAGCCGGTAGAGTGTGAAGTGTCATGTGACTGCCACCTAATACAAGTAGGGGTTGTCCACTGATGTATATCCATCAGCCTTTAGAAATACATTTGAATGTTAAAAAAAGATGCATTTGCAAGTTTTTAACACATAAGTGGTCAGATTTGGACATTTGGTGACTTACATGATGAATTAAGTGAATAAAATGCATCACTAGGTGTGATTGTGAAGATAGTACTTACTATGGTTGGACATGAGGTCATTCAAACTGAAGTTAATAAACTTCACAGAATGGATTGTAGGGGTAAACATTCACATTTAGATCAAACCAAACGCAATTTGCATACACCAAAATGATCGATTACGAATCAATACTTAGTTTAAAAGCACACGGTTACAAAACTTAACGACACTTAAAACACCCATTAGCCCTTACGCGTGTACCTACTCACACCTTAACAATAAGCATCACTTCCTTCTTTAACACCTACTCCACCTGTTTACCAATTCACTGAACCAATTAACACCACATCAAAAGATTATTCACAAGTTTAAAAACATATAATACCAAAATCACACCTTTTGATTATTTAAAACTGACGCCTTTGCGGAGGAGCTTCAGCAGCACTCACTCGAATATTCCTCCCATCAAGATCCTGCAAAATAAGTTTCAATCAAAGTTATAAATCTTATAAACAATTTAACAAAAAGACCCTTGAAAATGGAATTATTTACTTACAACGCCATTCAACGAGTCGATCGCGCTGTTGACCTCATCAGCAGAACTATAGGTCACAAACCCGAACCCCCTTGACCGACCAGTCTCCCGATCATAAACAACTTTAGCTTCCACAACATTTCCTTGCTCTCTAAACAAAGTTTCAAGAGCATCATTATCAACGCTCCAAGAAAGATTCCCGACATAAACCCTGTTCGTGTTGTCAAAGCTTCTACCACTGCCACCACGGGACCCACCAAACGATGATTCCTCCCTCCGTGGTGGTGGTGGGCCCGAGTTCACCCTGATTGCCCGCCCATCGAGTTCCTGTAAATCTTGAAAAGTTTAGAACAATCTTGAAAGTTGAAATTAACAAAGCTTTCGACTTTATGTATATTATACGATTACTTACGTAACCATTGAACTTCCTGACAGCTTCCTCAACTTCTTCAACCGATGACATTGTTACAAACCCGAATCCTCTGCTTCTCCCACTAACTTTGTCATATATAACCTGAAAATAAGACACATGAAAGGTAAATATAAAGAAACCTCTGTTTCACATACTATTAAGCAAAAAAACAGTGACCAAATTTCGCTGAATAACACAACATTTGCAATGAAAGATAAAAAAAACCTCAGTTTCACATGCTATTAAACAGAAACAGAAGCCCAGTTTCACCGAATATCAGAATAAAAATTTTGAACAGTATGAGTTTAAATTTGGTTAATAATAGTTTAAATTACTTAAAATAACACAAAAATTTGCAATGAAAAACAAAAAAAAGCCTCTGTTTCACATACTACTAACATAACAGGGGTTCAATTTCACTAATTATCAAAATAAAAACATGAACTCAAAATTTAGTTCTAAATTAACTGAAAATTCCTCAAATTGACACAAAATTTGCAATGAAAGATAGATAAACCTCTGTTTTACACATACAGTGGTTCAGTTAGACTAAGTATCAAAATGAAAAATTTGGACAGTATAAGTTCAAATTAGGTTTAAATAATTGAAATTACTCAAATTAACACATAATTTGAGCAGTATTGAGTTAAAATTAGGTCTACAACAGTTAAAATTCCTAAAATTAACACAGAATTTGCAATGAAAGATAAACAAACCCCTGTTTCACAAACTATTAAACATAAACAGAGGCCCCAATTTATCAAAATGAAAAAGTGGACAGCTTAAATTCAAAATTAAGCCTAAAACAGTTAAAACCCCTCAATTAAACATCAAATTCGCAACGAAATTACACCAAATTCCTCAACTTAACACATAATTTGCAAAGAAAGATAAGGAAACCCCTGTTTCACATACCATTAACCAGAAACAGAGACCCAATATACCAAAATGATAAATTGTAAAGCTTAAATTCAATTTAAGCCAAAAAACAGTTCAAATTCAACAAATAAACATCAAATTCGCAACGAAATTACACCAAATTCCCCCAATTTAACACATAATTTGCAAAGAAAGATTAAAAAAACCTCTGTTTCACAAACTATTAACCAGAAACAGAGACCCAATTAACCAAAATGTAAAATTAGAAAGCTTAAATACAAATTAAGCCTGAAACAGTTAAAACCCCTCAAAATTCTTAACAAAATGACACCGAATTCAAGATTAAAAGAAGCAATTTAATAATATACCTCAACCATCTCAACATTACCGGCAGTCTCAAACAACCCAGCAAGTGCAGCACTATCTACGCTAAAGGGCAAATTACCCACGAATATTTTGAGGTCAGGTGAGAAACTCTGCTGTTGCTGGTCATCGCCGTCGTCGGATAAGTCTTCATATTCGAGCTCTAAACCAGAGGACACGGCTACATTGCGGGTGGGTTGGAAGTGTCTGGTGGTGGAAGATAATAATAAGAGCTTTGGGAATGGTTTGAGGGATGAAGGGAAGAAGTGGAGTGAAGTGGGTGATAGGGTTTTGGTGATGGTTAGGGTTTTGGAAGAGGCTAGGGTTAGGAGTTGAAGAGAAGCTGTAGAGGAAGCCATGGGTTGGGTTGGGTTGGGTTGGGTTGGGTTGGATAAACCTTAGCAAGAGGAGGAGGAGGAGGAGGTTTTAGCTAAGGGTGAGAGGAGTGGGTTGGGATTATGGAAGGGTTTTATATAGGGTGAGGATGGTGGTCATTTGTGTGGAGATATGGGTTGACCCGACCCGACCCGACCCGACCTGACCTTTGTTCATAGGGATTTTAATTTATTGGTGAATGATGGGCCGAAACTTGAATAGATGGATATAAAAGGATCGAGGATCGAGGATCGGATCGTTGGATGGTATTCGAGTTTTGGGAACGTTTTGATTGCTAGGGTTTTGTAAATATCTTGACTGGGAATTGTTAATACGATGGTATTTTATTTAAATTAGTTGGTTAAATTGATAAATTTGATTGGTGGTTAAACCAAAAAAATTTTAAGTTTGTTTTCTTTTTCAAATCTTAATAAATCGTACGACGATGATATTTTAGAACAAACTTTCTTAGTGAACAGACGCGATATGAATACATGGTTCAAAGCAATGTTTTCATGTGAGGCCCCGTTACCGGTAACCCTACTTTCGTTTTGGATTTACTCATAAACACAGTTCTAACTATCAGAGTTGATTAAAACATTTACGCGGAAAATAAAACTTTCATAAAACATTACAATATTTCATAACTTGTCTCAAAACATACTTTGTCTTTCACATTAAAACATTAAAATTAAAACATCGTAAGTCTTCAGATGCCAGGCTCTTATCCTTCTGCCATGTGTCCCCACTCAAGCCAGCTGTCTCATCCTACTCACCTGCGTGCATACTAAAAGTCAGCTACGCTGAGTGAGTTCTAGTTAATCACATAATCATGCCATACACATAAAATTATATCCTTTCATTCATACCTTTATACTTTCATACTTTAATACTTTCTTACTTTCGTACTTCTATACTTTCATACTTTCATACATTTAAACTTTCATCCATTCATACTTTCATTCTCTCTTTTGTATTATCTTACTTTCTTATCTTACATTATCATACGTTTTAAAGAGCCTTTCGCCCTATAACCTCACAGATATTATAAGGGTCTGGTCCCTGGTTTTCGAATATTAGAAGGGTTCGATTCCCTAACATCACAGATATTATAAGGGTCTGGTCCCTAACATCACAGATATTATAAAGGGTCTGGTCCCTGGTTTTCGAATATTAGAAGGGTTCGATTCCCTAACATCACAGATATTATAAAGGGTCTGGTCCCTGGTTTTCGAATATTAGAAGGGTTCGATTCCCTAACATCACAGATATTATAAAGGGTCTGGTCCCTGGTTTTCGAATATTAGAAGGGTTCGATTCCCTAACATCACAGATATTATAAGGGTCTGGTCCCTGGTTTTCGAATATTAGAAGGGTTCGATTCCCTATTCGTTACCATACAACCATACATCATACCTCGAGTATTAGTAGGGCTCGGGACCCTTTTCGTAACCATACAACCATACATTATCATTTCTTTCTTCTATTATCTCTATTATGTTCATACACTTAAACATACATATCATACTTACCTTATACATAGCATTACAACCTGACAGTACGTGCAATATCCGAAGATCGTTCACGTTCCATCAAGCAATCATTCATACTTTCATATTGTTCACATAAGGCATACACTTATCTCTTAGGATAAGCGTATTAACAAACATATTGAGTATGCACACAGCCCCGAAAACATAACACATAAATGGGGCTAGAAACTCACCTGAACACGGTTACGTTCTCCGTTGATCGTAATCCCTTTCTTCAGTTGTGCACGGCTGACTGTATAACAAGTATACATATCAATTTGACTATCACTACTTATAATGTATTTCTATCTTTATATGACCCACAATGAACGGGGGTCCGGGGGCAGCGCCCCTGGCAGCGGGGTCTAAGGGCGGAAGCCCCTAGCAGGGTCCAAGGGGCAGAGCCCCTGGCTGGGGTCGAGCTGCCAGGTCAGCTTGGAAAAATTTTATTTCCATTAACTGTCTTAACACATTTTTCATTAGATTTTTAATTTATTTTCTAAACGAACTTGGCTTTAGGCGAAGTTAAACCTCAGGCGAACTTGTCATCAGGCGAAGTTAAACCTCAGGCGAACTTAGCTTTAGGCGAAGTTAAACCTCAGGCGAACTTAGCTTTAGGCGAAGTTAAACCTCAGGCGAACTTGTCATCAGGCGAACTTAAACCTCAGGCGAACTTAGCTTTAGGCGAAGTTAAACCTCAGGCGAACTTAGCTTTAGGCGAAGTTAAACCTCAGGCGAACTTGTCATCAGCGAACTTAAACCTCAGGCGAACTTGTCATCAGGCGAACTTAGCTTGCAGGCGAAGTTCATCAGGCGAACTTATCTTGCAGGCGAAGTTCATCGCTTGAAGGCGAAGTTGCCCAGATGAAGGCGAAGTTGCCCAGACAGCCTGCTGTTTGGTTTCTGTCCAACATTTCGAGCGATTTTAACACCCCCGCTATGGTTCAATATCACCCACTACGCTTCCCGACCATTTTCTGTCACTTAACACTAAAAAGCTTGGATCTTTAAACTTCAAAGTTCAAGAATCTTACCTTTTTGAGCTTGTTGGATCTTGTTACCTTGCTTAATCACAACCAACCGCTCTCTCTTCTCTCTCGGATCTTGGTCTCTCTCTCTACGGCTCTCGGCCTCTCTCTCTCTCTCTCCTCGGATCTCGGCCGCCGGTCGGCTTGTGTATGGGGTGTGTGTGTGTTTTGGAAGTGTGAAGGAATAGATGTAAATGTAGATATTTTTGGGTTTAGGGGATATTTATATCCCTTAAATCCCATTCTCATTTAATCCAAGTCCCTGATCCGCTCCTACCCGATAATAATAATTAAAAACGCGAAATCACTAACATAACTTTCTTTATTCAACATTATAAATTTTAGGATGTTACATTTCATAACCGGATCGGACACCGAACCGGAAGGCCTGCCGGTTCACCGGTTCAATCGGTCGGACCGCCCGAACAAATTTGGTCAAAAAATGACGGATCAAGCTTAAAAAATGATTTATTCAAAAAAGAAATATTTTTTTCCTTAGAAAACCTGTTCAACCGGTTCGGACCGGCCGGTTCCCTGTCAGCCGAGCGAACTATGTGAACCAGACCGGTCGGTAGACCGAATCCCGGTGGACCGGTTCGACCGGCCGGTCCGGTCCTGTCACACCCCGACCAAAGGCGGCGGAACATGCCGAGGTGTAACGATTGCCCATAAGCGCATGACACTATTTAAAGCGACAATATTTAACAAACTCATTTCATTTCACAACATCGATAATGTCACATAACCAAATATTCATAAGTCAAATACAACAAAATATAACAAAATATAGCAAATCAAATATTGTTCATTTTTGCTAATATCCTAACGGTATTTGTGTCATTTTCTTCACCGAGCTACATAATCAACCTAGATGCAAACCTGTAACATTTCATAAAATAAAGTTGTCAACACAAAGGTTGGTGAGCAATTCATAAGTTTGAACAATAGATATATAGTATGAAAAGCCACAAAACTAGTATACAAAACCATAAATAATAGCTATAAACTTGGATAAATTGACAATCGCTAATAGAATTACGTTAGCGCCACCTAGCTACAAGGGATTGCCAAGTAGTCTAGGATTTAATAGAATATCGTTAATTGCATTACGTTAACGACACCTTGCTACAAGGGGATGCCAAGTAGTCTATGATTTATAGATTCTACCAACCGAAAGCGATAAACACATAGGCATATAAGCATAGAACAACAAATCGAGCAATTATTCAAGTAAAGTATACAACAACGTTTGTGGTTTAAGACTCAAGTATAAAGCATTTGATTTGAATAAGTATGAAATGTCACCCCAAAACAAAAGATAGAAAACGGGGTATGAAGTTACTCACGTTCAAGTATAAAACTTGATCGGTAAAAGATGAATAACCGGATGGATGAAGTTTAACGAGCAAGGCCTAAATGACAATAAAATCTTGGATTTAGAATGGTTGTCTTGAAGATCTTTAAATAAAATAATTGTTGCAAAAAGTAAACAATTAAAGTTCAAGGTTTAAAATGTAACTATTTAAGAATTTATAATAACAATCCTTTAAAAATGTAAGTTTGCTCGAAACCGGGTTAAAGTATCTAACCTTAATATTTACTTAACCAATGTTAAGTAATAAGGTGGGAAAAATGCTAAAATGCAAGTTCTTTTGGGATAAAGATACTAAAATGGGTTTTTAACGAGTGTTCGGGTTGTCGATTCGGGTCTTGACAAATGGTCAAACCCAAAGTCAACTTTCCAACATATTAATTGTTATGAGATAACTCATTAAAATATACTAACACTTAACCAAGTATGTAGATCTATTGTTTAGAACTAACAACACACGTTAAGGGAGTGTTCGGTTTTGTCGGTCCAAACTATGTGATGAGATCAAGTTGGATCCAACAATTCCAAGTACTTAAGAAAATAATTAAAATCAGTTTGTAAACTATTTTTAAGAAATATACAAGTCTTGATAGCTAAAAACACACTTGTGTGTCTTAAGCGAGTAAAAGTCGGTATAGTTCGGTTTGGTTCGGTCTCCATCTCACAAATAGTTCATAGATGGTTTCTACATGCCCAAATATCATAGAACTTGTATATTGGTTTATAAATGAAGAAAACTTAAATTTTACAACTAAAAAGTTAACTACAAGTCTTTTAAGCAAAAGTTTCGGTTTAGTTCGGTTTCCATCTCCCAACGAGTTCATAGATGGATTCCATATGCTTAATATCAAAGAACTTGTAAAATGATTTTTGAAACTCAAATCTAGCAATAAACATGTTTAAACAACTATTTTAACAAAACTAGTAAACAAAAGTTCGGTTTCCGGTTTGGACTAGTTTCGGCTAAACCGAGGTTAGTCTTATACAAACCCACACCATGGAACTTGTAAATAAGATGAACAAACTAAAAGGGTTAGAAGTTAGTCATAAGTGATATGTATAATAAGTTATGTGTGTGTGTATATATATCAAGAACACGAAGTCCTCCATGAAGCCTTGCCTTATGACATTCGAAACTTAACCAACCGGAGTCAGTGAAGTAACAAATAAAGGAAACAAGGGGTGTGTATTATATATATGTTGTACAACCATATTCAAGTGTTAGTAATATTAGATGAACAAGTTAAAATGAAAGACTATAGTTAGTTGACCTTTAGAAATCAAAATAACAAAATGTTAAAGATGAATACTTGGATTTGAGAGAGATTTTGGAGAAGATGAACAACCAAAATGGTGTATGGAGCCTTGCGTTTATGATGGTAAGAGTATGGTTCATACAAATAGGGTAAAGATGCATGTGATGGTTGAAATGGTCAAACAAGTTTTTGGTAAATGGCAATAATAGTCCCAAAAGTTTGGTTAAGGAGTTTTAAGGACCAAAAAGAATGTTTTCAAGACCCAGCAAGTGTAAAACAATATTGTAACATAAAATCCATCATTTTGATTATATCATAAGCTTTGGTTTACAAAATGGGTCGGTTTACATGATAAACGAATATAAAAACGAATACAAATGAGACCCGAAATTGACGAATGTCACAGTATCCCCTACTTTAGGAAATTTCGTCCCGAAATTAAGATGACGATGATGATGCAAACAAGTGTGGATACTTCTCCTTCACTGTGTCTTCTCGTTCCCAAGTGAACTCCGCGCCACGCCGTGATTCCCATCGAACTTTTACTAACCGAATACGACTACGCTTGGTTTTCTTCTCGTTACGATCCAAGATCTCAACGGGTCGTTCAACCATAATCATAGACTTATCAACATGAACTTCGTCGAGAGGTATATGAAGGTTACCCTCGGCTAGGCACTTTTTAAGATTCGAAACATGAAATGTCGGATGAACACCGGCAAGTTCTTGCGGTAGTTCAAGTCGATACGCTACTTTCCCAACACGCTCAAGAATTTTGAAAGGACCAACGAAACGAGGAGCTAGTTTACCCTTCTTTCCAAAACGGACTACCCTCTTCCAAGGGGATACTTTTAGAAGGACAAGATCGTCAACATTAAATTCGATCGGTTTTCGCCGTTTGTCGGCGTAACTCTTCTGACGATCTCTAGCGGCTAGGAGATTCTTACGGATTTGATTAATGACATCGGTGGCTTCTTGGACCATTTCGGGTCCCGTGATTTGAGCTTCACCGATTTCGTTCCAACAAATCGGGGAACGACATTTACGACCGTAAAGAGCTTGAAAAAGAGCCACATCAATGCTAGAGTGGTAGCTATTATTGTAGGAGAACTCGATGACCGGAAGATGAGAATTCCAATTCCCACCGAAATCAAGAACACATGCTCGTAGCATATCCTCGAGTGTTTGGATTGTACGTTCGGATTGACCGTCCGTTTGAGGATGATAAGCGGTGCTAAGATCGAGATGTGTTCCCAAAGCTTCTTGAAGAGATCGCCAAAAATGAGAGGTAAAACGGGCATCGTGATCGGAGATGATAGAAAATGGAAAACCGTGTCGACACACGATTTCCCGAACATAGATTTGAGCAAGCTGCTCGACAGAGTACTTCTCGCGAATCGGAATGAAATGAGCAGATTTGGTTAATCGATCGATCATCACCCAAATGCTATCGTTGCCTTTCTGGGTTTTGGGTAATTTGGTGATAAAGTCCATAGCAATGTCTTCCCATTACCAAACGGGAATCGGTGGTTGCTCGAGTAGACCAAAAGGTCTTTGATGTTCGGCTTTGACTTTCGAGCAAGTAATACATTTAGATACAAACAACGCTACGTCCTTTTTCATACCCGGCCACCAAAAGGTAGCACGAAGATCAAAATACATCTTATCCGCACCGGGATGAACGGAATAATGCGAATTATGAGCTTCGTCGAGAATACAAGTACGAAGGTCATCGCGATCGGGAACCCACAAGCGATTGAGAAAATACAAAAGACCATCGGGTTTGGTTTCGAGTTGAAGTTCGGCTCCACATGACATTTCGTCGTACATATTACCTTCTTCGACGGAGGTGCGTTGAGCTTGAAAGATACGAATTTGAAGATCGGTTTGAACAATGACGCTTAGAAGTAGAAAGGATTTAACATTAACCTTTCGACTTAGGGAGTCGGCGAAAACATTCGTTTTACCGGGGTGGTAGCGAATCTCGCAGTCGTAATCACTAAGTAATTCGGCCCATCTTCGTTGTCTCATGTTGAGATCTTTTTGGTCGAAAATGTGTTGAAGGTTTTTATGATCGGTAAAAACCACACATTTTGTACCATAAAGGTAATGTCTCCAGATTTTGAGAGCGAAAACGACAGCACCAAGTTCGAGATCATGAGTCGTATAGTTCTTCTCGTTGACCTTAAGTTGCCTTGATGCGTATGCGATGACTTGACCTCGTTGCATGAGAACACAACCAATGCCTTGATGGGATGCATCACAAAATACAACAAAATCGTCGTTCCATCGGGAAGGGTTAGAATAGGAGCATTGCAAAGCATGTCCTTGAGAGTACAAAAGGCTTCCTCTTGCTTCGAACCCCAATCGAAGGGTTGTCCCTTATGGGTGAGAGAGGTAAGAGGCAAAGAGATCTTGGAAAAATTCCGAATGAAACGCCGGTTATATCCGGCCAAACCGAGGAAGAATCGAATTTCCGTGGGATTCGTTGGAGTTTTCCAATCCTTAACGGCCTCAATTTTAGCGGGATCAACATGAATACCTTTGTCGTTTACGATATGTCCCAAAAATTGAACTTCTTCGAGCCAAAATTCACATTTGGAGAATTTGACATAGAGTTGTTCGTTTCTAAGGAGTTCGAGAATGGAACGCAAATGATGTTCATATTCGGCTTTGGATTTAGAAAAGATAAGGATGTCATCAATAAAGACAATAACGAATTTATCAAGGAATGGTTTGCAAACGCGGTTCATGAGGTCCATAAATACCGCGGGTGCATTTGTTAACCCGAAGGGCATAACCAAAAATTCGAAATGTCCATATCGAGTACGGAAAGCGGTTTTTGGAATGTCTTCTTCGCGAACACGCAATTGATGATAACCCGATCGAAGATCAATTTTGGAGAAACAAGTTGTGCCTTGAAGTTGGTCGAATAAGTCGTCGATACGTGGCAATGGATAACGATTTTTAATAGTAAGCTTGTTAAGTTCACGATAATCAATGCACATACGAAACGAACCATCCTTCTTTTTCACGAAGAGAACGGGAGCGCCCCAAGGAGAAGAGCTTGAACGAATGAAGCCTTTATCGGAAAGTTCTTCAAGTTGGTTTGATAGTTCTTGCATTTCAGACGGGGCTAGACGATAAGGAGCCTTGGCCACGAGCATCGCGCCGGGCACAAGATCGATTTGGAATTCAATCGGACGAACGGGAGGAAGACCGGTAACATCATCGGGAAAGATATCAAGGAAATCACGAACAATAGGAATATCTTGGATCTTCCTTTCCTTTTTGTCTTTTGTCACCGAGAGAGCTAGAAACGGAACGTACTTTTGGCGTAAGTACTTTTGCGATTGAGCACACAACATAAGGTTTAGCCTTCGTGACGTTGTGTTTCCAAAGACCTTAAGAATTTTACCGTTGACGAGCGGGATACGAATGAATTTATCAAAACAAACGACTTTGGCACGGTGCAAAGATAACCAATCCATGCCTACTATGACATCGAAGCTACCCATTTGCATCGGGATGAGATCAATGGAGAATTATGCTTAGAAAGAATATGAGAACAATCGCGGACGACGGAATTGATGGTAATAGAATTTCCATTGGCGACTTCAACAGAGAACGGTCGGGAAACTTAGTTCGAGGCATCGCAAGTTTCGACTCAAATTTCAAATAAATAAAACTTCTATCGGCACCGGTATCAAATAAAATAGAAGCCAAATGATAGTTCACCAAAAACATACCGTTCGCAACATCGTTTGCCACTTGAACTTGATTTGCATTCATCATAAAAGCTCGCCCTTGATTACCATGGTTGACTTGAGGTGTTTGTTGTGGAGGTGGAGGTGGAGGTGGTGCTTGGATTGCTTGGATGGGTTGGATGAGTGGTGCATTGAGTTGGGGAATTTGGGGTTGATAGGTTTGGACTTGGTAAGCTTGGGTTTGGTAGTAATGTACGGTCATGGTTTGGTTAGCAAAGGTGAGGCGAGGGCAATTATTGCGGAAATGGTTTGGATCTCCACAATTGTAACAAGCTCGGGGTGGTTGGGGTTGGTTTGGTGGGTAGGGTGCATATCGGTTTTGGGAATTTTGGGGAAAAGTTCTTGGTTTGTTTGGTTGGTTAGGTTGGTTGGGTTGGGTTCTTTGGGCGGATCGGCAAGTGGTGTTAAGATGGCCAAGTCGGTTACAAATGGTACACTGGTGACAAGGCGAGTTTGCTGGGTGGTGAAATTGGCAAGCATTACACAGCGGGTAAGGACCGGTATATGGTCTTCGGTTTTGGGGAGCTTGGGTTTGTTGTTGAGGTTGGGTAACGGCAAAGTTTCGGTAGTTGTTTTTGGGTTTCTTGTTGTTGTTGTTGTTATTGTTGTGTCGGGAGGAGTTTGAGTAGTTTATGGCTTGTGGTGCGGGGCTTGTGGTGCGGGTTCAACCTTGGCTTGCGGTGCAGGCTCGGGCTTGTCTTTCTCACTTGCTTTCTTGAGGGTTAGGGTACCCGCCTTCACGTGATTTTCCGATAGCCAACCAGCTAACGTGATGGCTTCCTCAAGGTTCGCGGGTTTGCTACTCATGACCGAGTCCCGGATTTTCACCGGTAAACCCCCAATATATTTGTCAATTTCACGTTTGGGTGAGGTAACCAAGTGAGGTAGAAGAACGCTTAGCTCGTGGAAATGGAGCGAGTAAGCGGCGTTATCACCACTTTCTTGTTTTAGGTTCCAAAATTCTTCCTCAAGCTTTTGGAGCTCGTGTTTGGGACATAATTTCTTCTTCATAAGTGCCTTGCCCATGGAAGAGCCATGGCCACATCCGTACCTTGGAGGTGCATAACACTACCCCACCATGTTAGGGCGGTTCCCCTAAACATGCTTAAAGCGAAGTTTGTCTTTTTCTCTTCGGGGCATTCGTTGTGTAAAAACACATTCTCCACAGATTCGAACCATTGCAACAAGGTAGTCGCACAGTTGGTTCCAAAGAATTTGGACGGGTTGGCACTGGTAAATTGTTTAAGCAGGTAGGATGCGGGTTTGGGTTCAATAGGTGCAACAACGGGTGCGGGTTGGTTTGCTTGTATTTGGGTCATAAGTTCGGGAATCACCGCGGCCATTTGCTTGGCGACGAGAGCGGCCATACGTCGGGTGGAGTCATATCGCGGTTGGCGTCTTAGCGGAGGCATGCTAACATTTATAAAGAAAATGGGATAAGTTTTGGATAAAAGGAAATAAATATAAAGGTGTATAAAATAAAATGAGATTTCGATTTTTGATTTGTGAATCCTAGAGTTAGTATGGAGAAGATGTTAGTGTTAGATAAAATATAAAACTTTGTTTATAAATAACAAAACCGTAAACAAAACGTAAATGATTTTTTTTTGAGATAGTTTAGGCTTGAAAATTTGAGATTTATAGAGTCGGAAGAATCGCGCATGAAATCACCATGACTTGATATTCCAACACTAAATAAAAGGTTTTTTAAAACACCACGTTGGAGTCCAAACATGTGCACGTAACCACCGCGACTTTTTCATGTTTTAGACTCAAATAACAATGATAACACAATAAATTGAGATACAACGTCATGCCAAAACACTAGTCCACGAAATCACCGTAGCCCTATTGTTTTAACACCGAAAAATTAGGATGACGACCGGAACGCTCACATTCGAATGCTTAAAGAATTAACATTTATAACACGGTTTATGGCCTAGAAAACGAGCATAATAACTCAACCATCCCAGGTAAGTAAATCACCTTCGATCATTGGAATCTTTTTGTCAAATGGTCATTTTATAATGTCTCGTTTTCTATGATGGCTACAAACCCGATATAAACGCAACTTTAAGGGATTTGAAACAACGGGATCCAAATTAATCTTGTAATCCATAAAACACAATAAAAATCTACTTTTTGCGTTTTAAGGTAAGGATACCTTGGAAATACTATGAAAGTATGTGTATGTGAACATTTAGGATATTGGTGAATTTTAAACAAGTTCATAAAGAACAATAAAATAGAGTAAACACGTATGAACACACGTATAGGACCCTAAGCATAACAATTCTAGGTCGTTACGTCTAACCACCTATCTTAATTGTCATGGCTTTGATACCAATCTGTCACACCCCGACCAAAGGTGGCGGAACATGCCGAGGTGTAGCGATTGCCCATAAACGCATGACACTATTTAAAGCGACAATATTTAACAAACTCATTTTATTTCACAACATCGATAATGTCACATAACCAAATATTCATAAGTCAAATACAACAAAATATAACAAAATATAGCAAATCAAATATTGTTCATTTTTGCTAATATCCTAACGGTATTTGTGTCATTTTCTTCACCGAGCTACATAATCAACCTAGATGCAAACCTGTAACATTTCATAAAATAAAGTTGTCAACACAAAGGTTGGTGAGCAATTCATAAGTTTGAACAATAGATATATAGTATGAAAAGCCACAAAACTAGTATACAAAACCATAAATAATAGCTATAAACTTGGATAAATTGACAATCGCTAATAGAATTACGTTAGCGCCACCTAGCTACAAGGGATTGCCAAGTAGTCTAGGATTTAATAGAATATCGTTAATTGCATTACGTTAACGACACCTTGCTACAAGGGGATGCCAAGTAGTCTATGATTTATAGATTCTACCAACCGAAAGCGATAAACACATAGGCATATAAGCATAGAACAACAAATCGAGCAATTATTCAAGTAAAGTATACAACAACGTTTGTGGTTTAAGACTCAAGTATAAAGCATTTGATTTGAATAAGTATGAAATGTCACCCCAAAACAAAAGATAGAAAACGGGGTATGAAGTTACTCACGTTCAAGTATAAAACTTGATCGGTAAAAGATGAATAACCGGATGGATGAAGTTTAACGAGCAAGGCCTAAATGACAATAAAATCTTGGATTTAGAATGGTTGTCTTGAAGATCTTTAAATAAAATAATTGTTGCAAAAAGTAAACAATTAAAGTTCAAGGTTTAAAATGTAACTATTTAAGAATTTATAATAACAATCCTTTAAAAATGTAAGTTTGCTCGAAACCGGGTTAAAGTATCTAACCTTAATATTTACTTAACCAATGTTAAGTAATAAGGTGGGAAAAATACTAAAATGCAAGTTCTTTTGGGACAAAGATACTAAAACGGGTTTTTAACGAGTGTTCGGGTTGTCGATTCGGGTCTTGACAAATGGTCAAACCCAAAGTCAACTTTCCAACATATTAATTGTTATGAGATAACTCATTAAAATATACTAACACTTAACCAAGTATGTAGATCTATTGTTTAGAACTAACAACACACGTTAAGCGAGTGTTCGGTTTTGTCGGTCCAAACTATGTGATGAGATCAAGTTGGATCCAACAATTCCAAGTACTTAAGAAAATAATTAAAATCAGTTTGTAAACTATTTTTAAAGAAATATACAAGTCTTGATAGCTAAAAACACACTTGTGTGTCTTAAGCGAGTAAAAGTCGGTATAGTTCGGTTTGGTTCGGTCTCCATCTCACAAATAGTTCATAGATGGTTTCTACATGCCCAAATATCATAGAACTTGTATATTGGTTTATAAATGAAGAAAACTTAAATTTTACAACTAAAAAGTTAACTACAAGTCTTTTAAGCAAAAGTTTCGGTTTAGTTTGGTTTCCATCTCCCAACGAGTTCATAGATGGATTCCATATGCTTAATATCAAAGAACTTGTAGAAATGATTTTTGAAACTCAAATCTAGCAATAAACATGTTTAAACAATTATTTTAACAAAACTAGTAAACAAAAGTTCGGTTTCCGGTTTGGACTAATTTCGGTTAAACCGAGGTTAGTCTTATCACATCATTCACATAAGGCATACACTTATCTCTTAGAATAAGCGTATTAACAAACATATTGAGTATGCACACAGCCCCGAAAACATAACACATAAATGGGGCTAGAAACTCACCTGAATCCTGTTACGCTCTCCATTAATCGTTATTCCCTCCTTGAGCTGTGCACGGCTAACTGTATAATATTTACATGTATCAATTAACTACTACTACTCATGTTGTATTTCTATCTTTATATAACCCACAACGAACGGGGGTCCGGGGGCAGAGCCCCTGGTAGCGGGGTTCTAGGGGCGGCAGCCCCTAGCAGGGTCCAAGGGGCAGAGCCCCTGGCTGGGGTCGAGCTTGACTTTAGGCGAAGTTAAACCTTAGACGAACTGTCTTAACACATTTTTTCATTAGGTTTTTAATTTATTTTCTAATCGAACTTGACTTTAGGCGAAGTTAAACCTTAGGCGAACTTAGCTTTAGGCGAAGTTAAACCTTAGGCGAACTTAGATTTAGGCGAAGTTAAACCTTAAGCGAACTTAACTCAGGCGAAGTTAATTAGTTAGGAGAACTTGCTTGCAAGCGAAGTTAAGCTTGCAAGCGAAGTTAAGCTTTGCAGGCGAAGTTATGGCTTTGCAGGCGAAGTTGCCCAGTTCAGCTACGGGTTTGGTTTTTATCAAGCATTTTGGCGATTTTAATACCCTTGTTATGGTTCGACATCACCCACTATGTTCCCTAACCGTTTTCGGTCGTATATATATCCCGTATATACTATAAAGCTTGGACCTATAAGTAAAAACGTTCAATACTACGTAAACTTTAAAGGTCGAGAACATACCTTTAGCGCTCGTTCGATCTTGGTTAGCTTGTTTATGCACTCTAGATCTCGTGTAATAAGATCTAATACCAACTAACGTTTACTCTCTCTCGGATCTTGCTCGTTTATGGTGTGTGTGTGTGTGTTTGGAGTGTGTAGAGATTATGATGGAAATGAAATGAGGGTTTAGGGTTTTAGGTTGGTTTAGGGGATATTTATATCCCTTAAAGCCCATGGACCTAAGGCTCATTCTCATTTAACCCATCTCAATTAATCTAAGTCCATGATCCGTTCTTTACTCGATATTAATTAATTAATAACGCGAAATCACTAAACATAACTTTCTTTATTCAACATTATAAATTTTAGGATGTTACACAAATAAAGGAAACAAGGGGTGTGTATTATATATATGTTGTACCACCATATTCAAGTGTTAGTAATATTATATGAACAAGTTAAAATGAAAGACTATAGTTAGTTGACCTTAAGAAATCAAAATAACAAAATGTTGAAGATGAATACTTGGATTTGAGAGAGATTTTGGAGAAGATGAACAACCAAAATGGTGTATGGAGCCTTGCTTTTATAATGGTAAGAGTATGGTTCATACAAATAGGGTAAAGATGCATGTAATGGTTGAAATGGTCAAACAAGTTTTTGGTAAATGGCAATAATAGTCCCCAAAGTTTGGTTTAAGGAGTTTTAAGGACCAAAAAGAATGTTTTCAAGACCCAACAAGTGTAAAACAATATTGTAACATAAAATCCATCATTTTGATTATATCATAAGCTTTGGTTTACAAAATGGGTCGGTTTACATGATAAACGAATACAAACGAGACCCGAAATTGACGAATGTCACAGGTCCGGTTTCAACAACACTGGTTCAAAGACTACATCTTGGTATACCCACATTTGCATGCTACATGGTCTTCTTCGAGATTTTGGTGCCCCTAGTGAGTACTAAAACGTGAACCTTTATGTAGAAAAAAGATAGACGGTACAATGATAATTGTACCTGGTGCTCTTCTTGCCATAATGGGCTATGAAGTAATTGGTATGTTTGTGTATGTTTATAATAAGGTATTTTGTGTAATGAGTTAAATGTGCATTGGACTATGTTTGTTATTTTTGGGTTGGATAATTAGCTAATGAGTAAATTATGTATTGGGCTTTTCTTTTCCCATTCACTCTATTCTTCAAAAGAAATGGTTTACTTTTTAACTCTCTTCACTCTATTTTTTTATTTATATATCTAATTTCATCATTAAACATTTAGTTTTAATACAAGAATAAATAATAATATTAATATTTTATTAATTTAATTTTATTAAACATTGATAAGAAAATAAAAATAAAGAAAAAAATAAAAACATAAAATGACAAGATGAGTTATAAAAAATAGAATATGTGAGGGCTAATCTGATGATAATGATGATGATAATGATTATGAAGATTGTTTTGGAATGAAAAAAAAGTAATAAAATGATGAGTAATAAATATATAGAGTAGTATTTTTAGATTAAAAAATGAAAAAAAAAAACTAAATATGAGAGTCGCTCAGTTTAGTGACTCTCACTCAGTGTTTTAAAAACCGATTCAAACCGGCCGGTTGAACCGGTTAAACCGGATTTCGCACAACAGGCCGGTATTTTTCACCGGTTTGCTTAAACATCGTACCGGCGGTTTTTGTCTAAAATACCGGTTTTACCGGTAAACCGGTTTTAAGTCCGAGAAATTTTAGATTTTTACGACCCATATTTTTTCAAAATTATTTTCAACCCAGCAATTAACATTCAAAGGTAAACTTTAGGACTACTTTTTTAAAATTGAGTGCTTTCGCATTATTTTTTAATATGAATTAACTTTTGAATTATTTTTTGATATGTAATCATATAGTTTTGAGTTATTTTTGCATTGAAATTACATTTATAGGAAATTACAAGGTAAAATATTCAACCGGTTGAACCTCCCGGTATAACCCGGTCCAACCGGTTGTACCATTTTTTAGTCCAATCCGATACAAGTAAAATACCGGTTTTTAAAACATTGCTCTCACTCCTTTTAATCCATTAGCTCCTTGACCCGTGGCCCTTTTAACAATTCTATCGCATAGGGTGGAGTGGCATTTAACGGGCTTAACTTGTTCATGACATCTTATCATGTACTGGGGCATGAGAGTACACCAATTGGCCTAAATAAATCGGTGTGAAGCTTGTGAACTGATTGTCTTTCAAAAGTACAGTTTTATCATCAATGTCCACTTTCCTTTTAGTCACAATTTTTGTTGGATGGTATATCTACCATGCTCCTACTCCAAACTAAGATGACTTAGGCCGGATTTATACCCGAGTTTGCCATTCTAAAAGGAAAGAGTCTCTACCAAATAGTCTAATCCCACATTAAGGAATGAGATCACTAATACAAATGCTTTCTTCTAACATATCATTTTCGGTTTTTATGATGCTTAGCACATTTACCATCATCGTGGTCGTGATACCATGGATTGCTTTCATGCATCTACATTCTACACTATTAAAGAGCTTTATACATTTATTGTCCTTATTAGAGCAAGTTTATTGTAGAGATATCGGTACGGTATCAAAAATTGCAAATTCTTCGTACCGGTATTGAAGACAAAATTCAGAAAATACCCGTACCGTATAGTACCAAAAACTCAAAACTTGAAACTCATTTGGTATCATTTTGTACCGACGCTACCAGTTCAATACCGGTACCGAATCTGCTCATCACTAGTTTATTGCCTTAAGGTAACTCATCCCAAAACTTTTAGGTTTACAAAATTTACACATCCCCAAAAAAACGTACTTTCTTGAAAAAATTACAAATATTTAGAAGTTTAGAAGTTAAATAATATAAACTTTAATCTGTTAAAAATGAAATATATAAAAAAACAATAAGAAAAAGAAGATAAAAACTAAAATGACATAACATACTCGTTTGTGGGAGTGTACTCACAAATGTTTCATCCAAAAACATCTCATAGTTTAGGGATGAGCTTGGTATCATACCGGTACTACTATCCAAAATGTTTGGTTCGGTACTGATACAATATGCAATAATTCGGTAAATACCGGTACTAATTAACGATCCAAATTTTTCGATCCCGGTTTTCTAACCGGTGATACCATTGCTCATCCATATCATTGTCTCTAATGTTTAAAATTGCATGTTTTCTCCAATGTTGCAAAAGTCGCTAGGCGGTCCCTAGGCGGCCGACTCCCTTGGAGGGAGTACTCGGAGTACTCGGACATGGTAAATATAAAAAAATTAATATTTGGTTATTATATATATGTCAAATATCTTAAGTTTACTAATATTTATAACAAAATAGGTGATTATCAATATAAATAAAAAAAATACATTTTTAAATATAAAATATTCTAAAAATTACTAACCATTAATTAAAAAATATGATATTTGTTCTTTAATATTATTGAAATAACAATTATGTTTTATTTTTTTGAGTCAAAATCGGTCCATGTTCCCCGATAAGATGTGATTCTGACTGAGGTTGACCACATATGACCGATTTTAGTAACTAGGCGGATTTACTGAAACTCGCCTCGGTGACATACCTTGTAGCGAGTACTCAGAGAGTACTCGGCCTTATAATCCTACTTTTATAACATTGGTTTTCTCCCACTAAACATATCGTTTTTAGTCCCTGTCAAATTTTGTAGGTTATAGTTTTGTCTAAGCAGGTTTGCCTTAGTTTCGGATACCCAATCATGTTTCGGTAAACAAATCATGTTTAGATTGGCCTTGTTAGGTGTGCTTGCTGACCCGTTTAACCCGTGTATTTGAAAAGAACGTGCTTATGTTGCATAAAATGATTGTATTTTGTGTCGAAACTCTACAAATAAAAAAACAATCATTATTTTCTTTTATAATTTAGATATAATTATGAGATATTGGTTTTTAATACTCCTAACTTTCTCCCGTTGGTAGATAACTCCCAACTTTCACCATATTTGTTTTTATTACTCCCCCGTTAACTTAAGGCTAACGTCGTTAATGGAGACGCTGACGTGACTTTCTTTATAATATCTTCTTATTAACTCATCTGATGTGTCTTGCTTACATGGAAATTAATTTCTTTTTTTTATCAAACATCAATTAATATACTTATATCAAACAATTTGAGCCATCATCAACTGTCATCGCCATCATCTTCATCAACACAACACCGGAGACTCTTGCCATGTCTGTGACAATCGTCAATTTCAGGTTAACTCCGTTAACTCAACTCCGTCAATTCAAACTTAAAAATCACTGAATCTATAACGCACACCTCATTACATTTAAACTAGGGTTTAAATGACGCTTGACACTTACTACATGTGTAGTCTTTCGGGAATTACACCGAAACGCAAACGAGTTGACGCAAACGATTAGTGAATAAACAAAAAACGTCAATACAATAATTATGTGATAATTATGTGTTAGACATATGTGTTACTTGATTATGTTATGTGGAATGCTAAACAAGAAACAAGAACCCAGTTAATTAAGCTAGAGATGTAACATTTGGAAGTTTAGGGACTAAAGTGTAACATGTTATTATTATTAATATTATAAAACCCTAACCTCTCCTCCCTCTCCCTCTTCCCAAAACCGACGGCCAAACCCCCCCACCCTCCTCACAATCGGTTCACACACACACACACACCTCTTGGATTTTGATCTTGTCTTTCACAATTGAAGCATCCTATATCCGTTTCTAGCCATCTCCTACCTTCCTATTGCTTGTATTGGCGCTTTTGAAGGTATAAATTACAAACCCTAGGTCCGATTTTTCCTATGTATGGTGTTCATATGATTGTTGTTGATTTGATGGTGTATTGATGATGATTTGATAACTAGTTTTGATATTATTGCATGTTAATTGTTGTGTCTTTGAGTTTGAGATCAATTAAAACCCTAACTATGTATGTATGGTGTAATTGATATGCATGGATAGTAGTTATGGTGTCTAGAATGTTATATGAATGATTTGTGGTCCATAGATAGTTAAATTGTTGAGTTTGGATGCAAACAGTTTCTGGACAGATTGTGTTGTTGATGTTTGATTGACTGTAACGGGGTGTAAAAGTGAAAATTGATTGAGATAATTGATACTACAGTAAACTAGGTTGAGTCTAGTTTCTAAAGAATATAAATTTGCAATTTTTGGACGTGTAAAAGTTAACTTTTATGATTTTACAAAAACGTTGTGCAAAGCTGAGTTGTTAGACCTGCTGTTAGGTTGTTTTGTAAATGTTATATCTCATGAACTACGAGACCAATTGGGTTGGTTCCACTTCTGAAAGTTGACTTGTTGAGTTAGGAACCTAACCCAAGTGGTCTTGCATTTATTGGATTTTTCGTTTAACGGGAATTTCAAATAAAATTCTGTTGCGCATGAATTTGACTGTTATGAGTTTGCTGTAATGATTTGATTATTGTGAGAAACCTATGTGGAATAAAAATATAATAAAATATTTTCTGGAAACCTAGGACATATATGCTTTTGTGATGATTTTTGGTAAATTAATTGTGATGCTATGATCGGTGGGATAGACTAGTTTTTCAAGTAGAAATTCTGTCGTTAAGAAACTAGTTGCTGAATTTTGTGAAAGTTGCATGAAACAACGTGATTGCTAATTTATTATCGTGTTTTGACCAAATTGCCCTTGAGGGGAATGATTGCTAATTAATTGTCGTGTTTTGACCAAAATGCCCTTGTGGGGAATAATTGCTAATTGATTGTCATGATTTGACCAAATTGCCCTCGTGGGGAATAATTGCTAGTTAATTGTTATGTGTTGACCAAATTGCCCTTACGGGGAGTAATTGCTAGTGATGTACATTATGAATACATGACACGTAAATAATTGCTCACACATGTAACGTATCACAAATACACTTGTTAAAGTCACACGCGATTCACAAACGAAACACGAAACATGTTGTGTGCATAGGTATTATGTGCCGGGTCTAGAGACTCGATAATATTCCGACACTTAGAAAAATCTCTTTGTTGTTTTAGAACGCTAGAGAGAGTTTTTATGTGACGCGCATCTTGGTGAATTATTTTGGGAATACTTCGCAAACAGTGAGTTCACTTACCCCTTTTAAACTGTTTTCAAACGCTTTTCACTTGGGGAGGTAACATACTCCGAAAAAAACGCATTTAAGATTTTGTTAGTATAAATTATATATCACTTGTAAAGACTAAGTGGCAAATGCGTTAACTAAAGTCCTTCATTCACATCGAACCGTTTAATATTGGATAATAGCGAGTCATTGTTGAGTAGTACTACTAGGTTTGACAAACCCCACCCAACGCTAAACTCGACTGGAGGTCGAGTGGGTGTAATCTTGGCTAAACACATACCATGGTCAGGATAGACCTGGTGGCAAGACAAATGATAAACAATCAGCTTTGGTGTCGAACACTTAGTAATACTTGTTTTATAGGCTAGCTACCTATAGATATATAATTGACATAACACTATCCGGTAACGCAAAACCCTTAACGCAAAACGCTGAACGCAAAACGCTGAACGCAAACGCTAAACGCTTTATTTTATATAAACTTGTGAACTCACCAACCCCGTGTTGACACTTTTAGTATGTTATTCTCAGGTAGCCTAGGCGGGCGCGCGGTTTAGGATCATGCATTGCTTGAAACACTTTTAATTATGCAAACTTATTTTAAACTGTTATCATTGGGTTTTTAAGTCGTCTTGCGTGACGCAACATTGGTTTCTATGGTTTTACGCTTCCACACTTATTTTCATTTAAACGTTTTTATGGTTTGATTATAACTAATGATTCCGATCCTGCTAGTTCACACCCTCTGACAGTAAAACTCCGTTAGTGGATTTTGAGGGTGTGACAGATTGGTATCAGAGCCATTGGTTATAGCGAACTAGAAGCTGCATGCATATTAGACTATAACCGCGACGACCCATTAGTTATAATGATACGCACTGCATATGTTTGTGTAGTCTTTGTTATCTTATCTCTTTACCTCTTTCACTCATACGCGCGCGCATACACGGCTTACCTGTAGGGATGTCGACGCCACCCTCATCATCATCTGATCCGATGACTCATGCTCACGGGAAGGAACCGCAGTTACCTACCGCATCGCCACCCCGAGTAGTCCCGGAACTCGAAGCTCCCGCACCGAAGAGGTATCGCTTATCCGGAGGCATGTACGAAAACGAAGTTAGTTGGTATTGGTACCCTAATATGATCAGACGTATGGTCTACCGTGAACAAGTTCCCCCGCTACCTCACCCGAACCACCCTGCTTACCCCAACACCCTACCACCCATAACCGAACCTGTAGAGCGAGTTCTCGCAGCTGTTGTTTCATGCTTGGAGCGTGACGTGGGTTACATGCGCTATACGAGAGCGAACGTTTCCGGACTGTTAAAGATGGAACCGAGACTAAGGAGAAAATTGCCCGCATGACAGCGGCCAGGAAGGAAATGCAAGAGGCTAGTGATCAACAGATGAAGATTATGAGAAAGATGCAAGCCGAGATGATAGACTTGCAAGAGCAACTCCAAGAGGCAAGGACCCGAACCGGGATAGCTCTAGCACGTTGCGATGTCTTACAAACGCAAATTGCTCAGAACGCAGCGGAACCTGAGGCAGAGCCTGAAGGGGAAACCGAGGAAAATCTTGAGGAAGAACCGGAGGAAGAACCGGCTGAGCCAGAGGCACACTCGGACGTGTCCTCAGGCGACGACATCTCGGGATGATAATACCTAGATGGCTGGAAGAAACGCTGGACACGGACGTGGTAACATCAACCTGACTGCAGCAGAACTCAAACTCTGCTGAACGACCACGCGGCGGCCGCTCTAGCCGCACATGTACAGAACCAAGCTGGAGGTCAAATTGGAACGTGTACCTTCAAGAAACTACCTTGACTGCAAGCCTAGTATGTTTAAGGGCACTGAGGGAGCTATAGGCTTTCTGCGTTGGGCTGAGAAGGCCGAATCAGCGTTTGAGATGTGTACTTGTCCCCCTGCCAGTAGGGTCGAATTTGCTGCTGGAACACTTGAGGATTCTGCCCTCACTTGGTGGAATTCGAACGTACAGATTCTTGGATTGGAACTAGCTAACGCGATGAACTGGGAGGAGTTCAAAAACATGATGCGAGAGGAGTACTGTCCGAGAGAGGAGATTGCAAAGTTGGAGTCAGAATTTTGGTCATTGAAGATGGTGGGTTCAGAAATCGAAGCCTACACTACCCGTTCTCACGAGTTAGCTGTGATGTGTCCGCGGACGGTAGATCCGCCGAGTAAGAGGATTGAAATGTATATTGATGGGTTAGCACCGCAGATTCAGGGCATGGTGACGTCTTCCAGACCAGCCACGATTCAACAAGCGATTCGGTTAGCTCACAAACTAACGGATCAAGCAGTGACCCAATGTGCGTTACCACCTAGGGGTTCAACCACTAAAGCCCGTGACAACCCGAGCACTGACAACAACAACAGCAACAGCAACCCGAGCAGCGGAAAGAAAAAGTTTGACAACACCAGATCCTCATCCTCGAACCCCCCACAGCAACACCACTACCGTAAGCCCGAACCCATTCGGAGCTTCAACAATCAGAGTCACAACAATAATAACAACGGTAGCGGGCAGGGTTCGAGCGGCTATGCTGGGAAATATCCGAAGTGCAACAGGTACAACTATCATCATGCTGGCCCGTGTGACCGTGTCAAGTGTCAGAGATGCGGAAAGATGGGTCACCAGGCAAAGGAATGTAGAGGAGACCTTGCGGCAAAGGGTGCTCCTAAACCACCCATGACAACCAAGGGATGTTTTGAGTGTGGACAAGAGGGACATTTTAAGAAAGACTGCCCTAAGCTGAAACAGAACGACAACAATGGAGGTAATGGAAGTGGCAGTGGTGGTGGAAACAATGGTAAAGGAAGAGCTTTTGTTATCCGTACGTGGTGACTGGTAAGTTCCCTGTGAACGATTGTTTTGCTTCTGTTTTGTTTGACACTTGAGCTGATAGGAGTTTTGTATCAAAAGCCTTTAGTCAACTCTTAGACTTAACCCCAACCCCGTTAGATGCTAAGTTTCCTGTTGAATTAGCTAACGGTAAGACTATAGTAACGACTCATGTACTTGCGGGATGTAAGTTAAAACTGTCAGGTCATGTCTTTGATATCGACCTTATTCCTTTTTCGCTTAGTAGTTTCGATGTTGTGGTCGGCATGGACTGGTTATCCGAGAACCGAGCGGAGATTTTATGTCACGACAAGATAGTCCACATTACTATCCCTTCCGGCGAGATCATTTCGATCCGAGGTGAGCGAAGCGGCATGACCACCAGCGTCATTACCCTCATGAAGGCGCAGAAGTATCTACGAAAGGGTCATCTGGCAATTTTGGCGCATATTGTTGAGAAACCCGCGGAGGAGAAGCGAATTAAAGATATACCGATTGTGCGAGATTTTCCGGAAGTTTTCCCGGAGGATTTGCCTGGACTCCCTCCTATACGACAAGTCGAATTCCAAATCGAGTTGACACCCGGTGCAGCACCCATAGCACGAGCCCCGTATCAGCTCGCACCGACGGAGCTTCAGGAACTGTCCACTCAGTTGCAAGATTTGTTGGATAAGGGTTTTATCCGACCTAGCCCATCGCCATGGGAAGCCCCTGTCTTATTTGTCAGAAAGAAGGACGGGACTTTCCGAATGTGTATCGACTACCGGGAGTTGAACAAGGAGACGGTCAAGAACCATTATCCTTTACCCCGAATTGATGATTTGTCTGACCAGCTTCAAGGATCGAGTTATTACTCGAAGATCGATCTGCGATCTGGATACCATCAGCTAAGAGTGCGCGAAGAAGATATTTCAAAGACGGATTTCAGAACACGGTATGGTCACTACGAGTTTTCAGTTATGCCTTTTGGTCTAACCAACGCACCAGGCGTATTTATGGATCTCATGAATCGAATATGCAAGGCGTACCTCGACAAGTGTGAGATTGTGTTTATTGATGATATCCTGGTCTATTCCAAGGACAAGGCAGACCATGAAGAACACCTGAGATTAATTCTGGAATTGTTAAAGAAGGAGCAACTGTACGCTAAACTCTCGAAATGCGAATTTTGGCTTCGCGAGGTTCACTTTTTAGGACATGTGATCAACGAGAATGGTATCCATGTCGATCCAGGTAAGGTAGAGGCCATCAAAAACTGGGAAGCACCTAAGACTCCGACTGAGGTGCTGCAATTCCTAGGACTGGCTGGCTACTACCGGCATTTTATCGAGGGATTTTCAAAGATTGCTGTCACACCCTCAAAATCCACTAACGGAGTTTTACCGTCAGAGGGTGTGAACTAACAGGATCGGAATCATTAGTTATAATCAAACCATAAAAGCGTTTAAATGAAAATAGGTGCGGAAGCGTAAAAACCAAAAGACAAAAGTTGTGTCACGCAGGACGACTTAAAAACCCAAGTAATAATAGTTAAAAACATGTTTGCATATCAGAATGTTCAAAAACCATGCATGATCCTATACCACGCGCCCGCCTCGGCTACCTGAGAATAACATACTAAAAGTGTCAACACAAGGTTGGTGAGTTCACAAGTTTATATAAAATAAAGCGTTTAGCGTTTGCGTTCAGCGTTTTGCGTTACCAGATAGTGTTAAATCAATTATATATCGATAGGTAGCTAGCCTATACAACAAGTATTGCTAAGTGTTCGACACCGAAGCTGACTGTTTATCAAGTGCCTTGTCACCAGGTCATCCAGACCATGGTACGTGTTAGCCAAAATTACACCCGCTCGACCTCCAGTCGAGTTTAGCGTTGGGTGGGGTTTGTCAAACCCAGTAGTACTACTCAACAGTGACTCGCTATTATCCAAATATTAACCGGTTCGATGTGTAGGACTTCAATTGTTTCGTTTGCCACTTAGCCTTTACAAGTGATATATAATTTACTAACAAAATCTTAAATGCGTTTTCGGAGTATGTTATCTCCCCCAAGTGAAAAGCGTTTAAAACAGTTTAAAGGGGTAAGTGAAACTCACTGTTTGCGAAGAATTCCCAAAAATAAATCACCAAGTGATGCGCGTCACAGAAAACTCTCTCTAGCGTTCTAAAACAACAAAGAGATTTTTCTAAGTGTCGGAACTATTATCGAGTCTCTAGACTCGGCACATAATACCTATGCACACAATATGTTTCGTGTTTCGTTTGTGAATCGTGTGTGACTTTAAAAAGTACATTTGTGATACACTACATGTGTGAGCAATTATTTACGTGTCATGTATTAATAATGTACATCACTAGCAATTACTCCCCGTGAGGGCAATTTGGTCAACACATAACAATTAACTAGCAATTATTCCCCGCAAGGGCAATTTGGTCAAAACACGACAATTAATTAGAAATCATTCCCCTCAAGGGCAATTTGGTCAAAACACGACAATTAATTAGCAAATACCATGTTTCATGCAACTTTTACAAAATTCAGCAACTAGTTTCTTAACGACAGAATTCTACTTGTAAAACTAGTCTATTCCACCGATCATAACATCTCAATTAATTTATCAAAAATCATCACAAAAGCATATATGTATTAGGTTTCCAGAACATATTTTATTTTATTTTTTATTCCACATATATTTCTCACAATGATGGATTTACCACAGCAAACTCACAACAGTCAAATTTATGCGCAACAGAATGTTATTTGAAATTCCTGTTAAATGAAAAATCCAAAAAGTGCAAGACCACTTGTGTTAGGTTCCTAACTCAACAAGTCAACTTCCAGAAGTGGAACCAACCCAATTGGTCTCTTAGTTCATGAGATATAATATTTACAAAACAACCTAACAGCAGGTCTAACAACTCAGCTTTGCACAACGTTTTTGTAAAATCATAAAGGTTAACTTTTACACGTCCAAAAATTGCAAATTTATATTCTTTAGAAACTAGACTCAACCTAGTTTACTGTAGTATCAATAATCTCAACCAATTTTCACATTTACACCCAGATACAGTCAATTGAACATCAACAACACAATCTGTCCAGAAACTGTTTGCAACAAAACTCAACATATTAACCATCTATGGATCATAATCCGTTCATATAACACTCTAAACACCATAACCACTATCCATGCATATCAATTACACCATACATACATGGTTAGGGTTTTATTTGATCTCAAAATCAAAGACACAACAATTAACATGTAATAATATCAATTCTGGTTATCAAATCATCATCAATACATCATCAAATCAAACAAAAATCATATGAACACAATATATGAAATTTTCGGAATCTAGGGTTTGTAATTAACCCATTAAAAATCGAAATTAAGTATAAAGGATGCATAGGATAGTCGTTTATACCTTCCTAGCACCTTAATCTTCAATCAAACTTGAACAATCTTGATTGTATGTGTGTGTATGAAGGCCGATCGCAAGGGGGGGGGGGGGGGTTAGAGGCTGCCGTCGGTTTAGGAGAGAAAGGAAGAGGAGAGTTAGGGTTTTAGGTTTATTATTATTAATAATAATAACATGTTACATCTAGGTCCCTCCACTTTCAAATGTTACTTTTCTAACTTAATTAACTAGTTCTAGCACATTGAGTTAACGTTTATAACAATGTTATCACATAACACATAAGTCTAACACATAATCATCACATAATTATTGTTTTGACGTTTTTCGTTTTTTCACCAATCGTTTGCGTCAACTCGTTTGCGTTTCGGTGCAAATCCAGAAAGACTACACATGTAGTAAGTGTTAAGCGTCATTTAAACCCTAGTTTAAATGTAATGAGGTGTGCGTTATAGATTCAGTAATCTTTAAGTTTGAATTGACGGAGTTGAGTTAACGGAGTTAACCTGAAATTGACGATTGTCACATCATTCCCATGTTAAAGAATTTTCGTCCCGAAAATTTGAGTCAAGTCGTGATGAGTGTCTGAAAAAGTAAGAAAAATTTTTAGTTTGTCATATCATCCCCTAGTAGAAAGAAATTTCGTCCCGAAATTTAATTCATACCTCCGGTGATTTCTGACGGTTTGTCGGGTTTCGCGGTTTCCTGTGTCTGGTCAGCCCTTCAAAAGGTGATGATACTTTTTCATCATTTGATCCTCGCGTTCCCACGTGAACTCCGGTCCACGGCTCGAGTTCCAACGAACCTTAACAATTGGAATTTTACTGTGCTTGAGTATTTTGGTTTCCCAATCCAAAACTTCGACTGGTTCTTCAATGAAGCGTAACTGTTCATCAACTTGCAATTCGTCCAAAGGAACTGCTTGGGTTTCATCAGATAGGCATTTCTTCAAATTTGATACGTGAAAAACATTGTGTACACTGCTGAGTTCCACTGGTAAGTCCAGTCGGTACGCCACCGGACCAATGCGCTCAGTTATCCGGTAAGGACCAACGTATCGTGGATTAAGTTTGTTTCGCTTCCCAAAGCGAACCACACCTTTCCAAGATGAGACTTTGAGTAATACTTGGTCGTTCACTTGAAATTCGAGGGGTTTTCGGCGCTTGTCGGCGTAACTCTTTTGGCGATCTCGTGCTGCTGCCATGCGGTTTCGGATTTGAACAATCTTTTCCGAAGTTTCGAGTACTAGTTCTGGACCAGTGATTTGGCTGTCACCCACCTCTGCCCAGCAGAGAGGTGATCGACACTTTCGTCCGTACAGTGCTTCAAACGGCGCTGCTTTAATACTTGCGTGGTAGCTGTTATTATACGAAAACTCTACCAAAGGTAAGTGAGGTTCCCAACTTTTTCCGAAATCCAACACACATGCACGCAACATGTCCTCTAAGGTCTGAATAGTTCGTTCACTTTTCCCATCCGTCTGAGGATGGTATGCTGTGCTCATATCAAGACGGGTGCCTAGTGCGCTCTGTAGCGACTTCCAAAAGTGCGAAGTGAAACGGGAATCTCGATCAGAAATGATTGAGACAGGCACTCCGTGTCTAGACACTACTTCCTTCATGTAGACGCGAGTCAATCTTTCCATTTTATCCGATTCCTTAATCGCTAAAAAGTGTGCAGACTTAGTCAACCGGTCAACGATCACCCAGATGGTATCGTATCCCGTCGGTGTTTTAGGTAATCCCGTGATAAAATCCATTGAAATGTGTTCCCATTTCCACATTGGAAGTTCCGGTTGCTGTAGCAAGCCAGATGGTTTCTGGTATTCTATCTTGACTCTGGCACAAGTCAAGCATTTGCTCACGTAGGTGGCAATGTCGGCTTTCATATTTGGTCACCAGTAAAGTGCCTTTCATGGTACATTTTATCTGAGCCAGGGTGGATAGAATATCGGGACTTGTGAGCTTCGTCCATCACTAGAGTTCTCAACTCTCCGTATCGTGGAACCCAAATCCGGTTCTCAAAATATCGTACCCCGTCCGATTTGGTTTCAATTTGCTTGTTCATGCCCCGCATGAGTTCTGATGGGAGATTATCATCCTTCAAAGCTTCGAGCTGCGCCTCGCGAATCTGATCGGGTAAGTTGGCATGAATCGTGAGTTGCAATGCTCGCACTCGTCTGGGTTTATCTGTTTCTTTCCTGCTGAGAGCGTCGGCCACTACATTGGCCTTGCCAGGGTGGTACTTGATGGCACAATCATAATACTTAAGCAGCTCGACCCAACGACGCTGTCGCATGCTCAGATCCTTCTGATCGTAGATATGTTGGAGACTCTTGTGGTCGGTGTAAATGGTAAACTTGGTACCGTACAAGTAATGCCTCCATATCTTAAGGGCAAACACCACAGCTCCGAGTTCCAAATCATGGGTCGTGTAGTTCTTCTCGTGAATTCGTAGTTGTCGAGAGGCATAAGCTATAACCCTCTCGAGTTGCATCAGCACACAACCGAGACCTTGTATCGATGCGTCACAATGTACCTCAAAATTCTCCGTTCCCTCGGGTAGGGCTAAAATAGGGGCGCTACAAAGTTTGGTTTTCAACAGTTGGAAAGCGGATTCTTGCGCGTCTCCCCAACTGTACTTAGTACCCTTGTGAGTCAAAGCGGTGAGGGGTTGAGAAATCTTTGAAAATCCCTCGATGAAACGCCGGTAGTAGCCGGCCAGTCCTAGGAATTGCCGCACCTCAGTCGGAGTCTTAGGTGCTTCCCAGTTTTTGATGGCCTCTACCTTACCGGGATCGACATGGATACCATTCTCGTTGATCACATGTCCTAAAAAAGTGAACCTCGCGAAGCCAAAATTCGCATTTCGAGAGTTTAGCGTACGGTTGTTCCTTCTTCAATAATTCCAGAATTAACCTCAGGTGTTCTTCGTGGTCATCCTCGTCCTTGGAATAGACCAGGATATCGTCAATAAGCACAATCACAAACTTGTCGAGGTACGCCTTGCATACTCGATTCATGAGATCCATAAATACGGCTGGTGCGTTGGTTAGGCCAAAAGGCATAACCGAAAACTCGTAGTGACCATACCGTGTTCTGAAAGCCTTCTTTGAGATATCTTCTTCGCGCACTCTTAATTGATGGTAACCAGACCGCAGATCGATCTTCGAGTAGTAACTCGATCCTTGGAGCTGGTCAAACAGATCATCAATTCGAGGTAGAGGATAACGGTTCTTGACCGTCACCTTGTTCAACTCCCGGTAGTCGATACACATGCAGAAAGTCCCGTCCTTCTTTCGGACAAATAAGATGGGGGCTCCCCATGGCGATGAGCTAGGTCGGATAAAACCTTTATCCTATAAATCTTGCAACTGAGTGGACAGTTCCTGAAGCTCCGCCGGTGCGAGCCGATACGGGGCTCGTGCTCTGGGTGCTGCACCGGGTGTCAACTCGATTTGGAATTCGACTTGTCGTATAGGAGGGAGTCCAGGCAAATCCTCCGGGAATACTTCCGGAAAATCTCGCACGATCGGTATATCTTCAATTCGCTTCTCCTCCGCGGGTTTCTCAACAATATTTGCCAAAATTGCCGGATGACCCTTTCGTAGATACCTCTGCGCCTTCATGAGGGTGATAACGCTGGTGGTCATGCTGCTTCTCTCGCCCCGAATCGAAATGACCTCGCCGGAAGGGGTAGAAATGTGGACTATCTTGTCGTGACATATAATCTCCGCTCGGTTCTCGGATAACCAGTCCATGCCGACCACGACATCGAAACTACTAAGTGTAAAAGGAATAAGGTCGATATCAAAAACATGACCTGACAATTTTAACTTACATCCCGCAAGTACATGAGTCATTTCTACAGACTTTCCGTCGGCTAATTCTACTGGAAACTTAGCATCTAACGGGGTTGGAGTTAAGTCTAAGAGTTGACTAAAGGCTTTCGACACAAAACTCCTATCAGCTCCAGTGTCAAACAATACAAAAGCAAAACAATCGTTCACAGGGAACTTACCAGTCACCACGTACGGATCATTGCGGGCTTCACCCGACCCAATAACAAAAGCTCTTCCTTTACCATTGTTTCCACCACCACTGCCACTTCCATTACCCCCGTTGTTGTAGTTCTGTTTCAGCTTGGGACAATCTTTCCTGAAATGACCTTCCTGACCACATTCGAAACATCCCTTAGCCGTCATAGGTGGTTTAGGAGCACCCTTTGCCGTAAGGTCTCCTCTACATTCCTTTGCATGGTGACCCATCTTTCCGCATCTCAGACACTTGACATGGTCACACGGGCCAGCGTGATGATAGTTGCACCTGTTGCACTTCGGGTACTTACCAGCATAGTCGCTCGAACCCTGCCCGCTACCGTTGTTATTGTTGTTGTGACCCTGATTATTGAAGCTCCGAGTGAATTCGGGCTTTCGGTAGTGTTGCTGCTGTGGGGGGTTCGAGGATGAGGATCTGGTGTTGTCAAACTTTCTGTTTCCGCTGCTTGGGTTGCTGTTGCTGTTGTTGTCAATACTCGGGTTGTCACGGGCTTTAGTGGTTGAACCCCTAGGTGGTAGCGCACCTTGGGTCACTGCTTGATCCGTTAGTTTGTGAGCTAACCGAATCGCCTGTTGAATCGTGGCTGGTCTGGAAGACTTCACCATGCCCTGAATTTGCGGTGCTAACCCATCAATATACATTTCAATCCTCTTACTCGGCGGGTCTACCATCCGTGGACACATCACAGCTAACTCGTGAGAACGGGTGGTGTAGGCTTCGATTTCTGAACCCACCATCTTCAACGACCAAAACTCTGATTCCAACTTTGCAATATCCTCCCTACGACAGTACTCTTCTCGCATCATGTTTTTGAACTCCTCCCAGTTCATAGCGTTAGCCAGTTCCAATCCAAGGATCTGCACGTTTGAATTCCACCAAGTGAGGGCAGAATCTTCAAGTGTTCCAGCAGCAAATTTGACTCTACTGGCAGGGGGACAATTTACACATTTCAAACGCCGATTCGGCCTTCTCGGCCCAACGCAGGAAGCCTATAGCTCCCTCAGTGCCCTTAAACGAACTGGGCTTGCAGTCAAGGTAATTCTTGAAAGTACACGTTCCAATTGGACCTCCAGCTTGGTTCTGAACATGTGCGGCTAGAGCTGCCGCCGCATGGTCGTTCAGCAGAGTTTGGAGTTCTGCTGCAGTCAAGTTGATGTTACCACGTCCGTGTCCAGCGTTTCTTCTAGCCATTTCCCTTCCATCTAGGTGTTATCATCCTTAGATGTCATCGTCTGAGGACACCTCTGAGTGTTCCTCTGGCTCAGCCGGTTCCTCCTCTGGTTCCTCTTCGGGTTCCTCCTCGGGATCTTCCTCGGGATCCTTCTCAGGCTCCTCTTCGGGATCTTCTTTTAACAGTCCGGAAACGTTCGCTCTCGTATAGCGCATGTAACCCACATCACGCTCCAAACAAGAAACGACAGCTGCGAGCACACGCTCTACAGGTTCGGTTATGGGTGGTAGGGTGTTGGGGTAAGCAGGATGGTTCGGGTGAGGTAGCGGGGGAACTTGTTCGCGATAAGCCATACGCCTAATCATATTAGGGTACCAATCACAGCTAACTTCGTTTTCGTACATGCCTCCGGATAAGCGATACCTCTTCGGTGCAGGAGCTTCGAGTTCCGGGACTACACGGGGTGGCGATGAGGTAGGTAACTGCGGTTCCTTCCCATGAGCATGAGTCATAGGATCGGATGATGATGATGGTGGCGTCGACATCCCTACAGGTAAGCCGTGTATGCGCGCGCGTATGAGTGAAAGAGGTAAAGAGATAAGATAAAGACTACACAAACATATGCAGTGCGTATCATTATAACTAATGGGTCGTCGCGGTTATAGTCTAGTGTGCATGCAATTTCTAGTTCGCTATAACCAATGGCTCTGATACCAATCTGTCACACCCTCAAAATCCACTAACGGAGTTTTACCGTCAGAGGGTGTGAACTAACAGGATCGGAATCATTAGTTATAATCAAACCATAAAAACGTTTAAATGAAAATAGGTGCGGAAGCGTAAAAACCAAAAGACAAAAGTTGCGTCACGCAGGACGACTTAAAAACCCAAGTAATAATAGTTAAAAACATGTTTGCATATCAGAATGTTCAAAAACCATGCATGATCCTATACCGCGCGCCCGCCTCGGCTACCTGAGAATAACATACTAAAAGTGTCAACACAAGGTTGGTGAGTTCACAAGTTTATATAAAATAAAGCGTTTAGCGTTTGCGTTCAGCGTTTTGCGTTCAGCGATTTGCGTTCAGCGTTTTGCGTTACCATATAGTGTTAAATCAATTATATATCGATAGGTAGCTAGCCTATACAACAAGTATTACTAAGTGTTTAACATCGAAGCTGACTGTTTATCAAGTGCCTTGTCACCAGGTCATCCAGACCATGGTACGTGTTAGCCAAAATTACACCCGCTCGACCTCCAGTCGAGTTTAGCGTTGGGTGGGGTTTGTCAAACCCAGTAGTACTACTCAACAGTGACTCGCTATTATCCAAATATTAACCGGTTCGATGTGTAGGACTTCAATTGTTTCGTTTGCCACTTAGCCTTTACAAGTGATATATAATTTACTAACAAAATCTTAAATGCGTTTTCGGAGTATGTTATCTCCCCCAAGTGAAAAGCGTTTAAAACAGTTTAAAGGGGTAAGTGAAACTCACTGTTTGCGAAGAATTCCCAAAAATAAATCACCAAGTGATGCGCGTCACAGAAAACTCTCTCTAGCGTTCTAAAACAACAAAGAGATTTTTCTAAGTGTCGGAACTATTATCGAGTCTCTAGACTCGGCACATAATACCTATGCACACAATATGTTTCGTGTTTCGTTTGTGAATCGTGTGTGACTTTAACAAGTACATTTGTGATACACTACATGTGTGAGCAATTATTTACGTGTCATGTATTAATAATGTACATCACTAGCAATTACTTCCCGTGAGGGCAATTTGGTCAACACATAACAATTAACTAGCAATTATTCCCCGCAAGGGCAATTTGGTCAAAACACGACAATTAATTAGAAATCATTCCCCTCAAGGGCAATTTGGTCAAAACACGACAATTAATTAGCAAATACCATGTTTCATGCAACTTTTACAAAATTCAGCAACTAGTTTCTTAACGACAGAATTCTACTTGTAAAACTAGTCTATTACACTGATCATAGCATCTTGAATGATCCTAGAGGCTCTTCTTCCGTATGAGATCTTATAACCGGGAAGCGTAGGTAGAACTTGTGTGGAAGGAAGACACTGGCGAGTAGACCTGCAAAAATATGATAAGTAGATACATAATTTCGAGTGTGATCAGACAACCAAAAATCAGACAATGACAGAGCGGCCTGTGATTCAGGATTGATCCACGACTTTAGTGGAAATGATGATCCTGCTCCCCCTGAAAGTATCAACTACCTGAGGCTAAAGCGGATTTGTCAACGGCTGCGCTGCTGGCAATGATTAGAATAGCTATGTTGCTCAATTATCTTGAATAGATTAACCATTTCTTTATTTTCCGATCGCCTGAGAAAAGAAAGATCTTGTTGTTTCTTCAACAATTTCTGATCTCTAGTGGACCTCTCAGTAGGATTCGAACCCAGATGAAGTTCTGACCATCTGTCAGAGAAAAAAGAACGAACGGATCTTGTAGGATTCCCAATAAATTCTTCGATTTCTTCCGGAAGCATATGATTAATCATCTGCTGCTTAACACACCTTCAGATCGAAGAAGTACTTTTTGGAAAGGATTCAGCGGGGTGGAGGAATGGTCAACTCGAAAGACTCATGATCTGAAGACTATAGGTTCGAATCCTGTCCCCACCTAATTGAGATCTTTTTTTGGGTGGTAAAAGTTGTGTTGCCAGCTAGCTAATGTTCGGATGGTGAACTGTTCAGTATCAAGTCTGTAACGAAGCTAGTACGGTTGCTTGTAGAATAATAGTTCAAATTCCGGGTAACTGGATCAACCCCGCCAGCATATATGTATTAGGTTTCCAGAACATATTTTATTTTATTTTTTATTCCACATATATTTTTCACAATGATCGATTTACCACAGCAAACTCACAACAGTCAAATTTATGCGCAACAGAATGTTATTTGAAATTCCCGTTAAATGAAAAATCCAACAAGTGCAAGACCACTTGTGTTAGGTTCCTAACTCAACAAGTCAACTTCCAGAAGTGGAACCAACCCAATTGGTCTCGTAGTTCATGAGATATAATATTTACAAAACAACCTAACAGCAGGTCTAACAACTCAGCTTTGCACAACGTTTTTGTAAAATCATAAAGGTTAACTTTTACACGTCCAAAAATTGCAAATTTATATTCTTTAGAAACTAGACTCAACCTAGTTTACTGTAATATCAATAATCTCAACCAATTTTCACATTTACACCCAGATACAGTCAATTGAACATCAACAACACAATCTGTCCAGAAACTGTTTGCAACAAAACTCAACATATTAACCATCTATGGATCATAATCCGTTCATATAACACTCTAAACACCATAACCACTATCCATGCATATCAATTACACCATACATACACGGTTAGGGTTTTATTTGATCTCAAAATCAAAGACACAACAATTAACATGTAATAATATCAATTCTGGTTATCAAATCATCATCAATACATCATCAAATCAAACAAAAATCATATGAACACAATATATGAAATTTTCGGAATCTAGGGTTTGTAATTAACCCATTAAAAATCGAAATTAAGTATAAAGGATGCATAGAATAGTCGTTTATACCTTCCTAGCACCTTAATCTTCAATCAAACTTGAACAATCTTGATTGTATGTGTGTGTATGAAGGCCGATCGCAAGGGGGGGGGGGGGTTAGAGGCTGCCGTTGGTTTAGGAGAGAAAGGAAGAGGAGAGTTAGGGTTTTAGGTTTATTATTATTAATAATAATAACATGTTACATCTAGGTCCCTCCACTTTCAAATGTTACTTTTCTAACTTAATTAACTAGTTCTAGCACATTGAGTTAACGTTTATAACAATGTTATCACATAACACATAAGTCTAACACATAATCATCACATAATTATTGTTTTGACGTTTTTCGTTTTTTCACCAATCGTTTGCGTCAACTCGTTTGCGTTTCGGTGCAAATCCCGAAAGACTACACATGTAGTAAGTGTTAAGCGTCATTTAAACCCTAGTTTAAATGTAATGAGGTGTGCGTTACAGATTCAGTAATCTTTAAGTTTGAATTGACGGAGTTGAGTTAACGGAGTTAACCTGAAATTGACGATTGTCACAATTGCTCAACCCCTCACCGCTTTGACTCACAAGGGTACTAAGTACATTTGGGGTGACGCGCAAGAATCCGCTTTTCAACTATTGAAAACCAAACTCTGTAGCGCCCCTATTCTAGCCCTACCCGAGGGAACGGAAAATTTCGAGGTACATTGTGACGCATCGATACAAGGTCTCGGTTGTGTGCTGATGCAACTCGAGAGGGTTATAGCTTATGCCTCTCGACAACTACAGGTTCACGAGAAGAACTACACGACCCATGATTTGGAACTCGGAGCTGTGGTGTTTGCCCTTAAGATATGGAGGCATTACTTGTACGGTACCAAGTTTACCATTTACACCGACCACAAGAGTCTCTAGCATATCTACGATCAGAAGGAGCTGAACATGCGACAGCGTCGTTGGGTCGAGTTGCTTAAAGATTATGATTGAGCCATCAAGTACCACCCTGGCAAGGCCAATGTAGTGGCCGGCGCTCTCAGTAGAAAAGAAACAGATAAACCCAGACGAGTGCGAGCATTGCAACTCACGATTCATACCAACTTACCCGATCAGATTCGCGAGGCGCAACTCGAAGCTTTGAAAGATGATAATCTTCCATCGGAACTCATGCGGGGCATGAACAAGCAACTTGAAACCAAATCGGACGGGGTCTGATATTTTGAGAACCGGATTTGGGTTCCACGATACGGAGAGTTGAGAACTCTGGTGATGGACGAAGCACACAAGTCCAGATATTCTATCCACCCTGGCTCAGATAAAATGTATCATGACTTAAAGGCACTTTACAGGTGGCCGAATATGAAAACCGACATTGCCACCTACGTGAGCAAATGCTTGACTTGTGCCAGAGTCAAAATAGAATACTAGAAACCATCTGGCCTACTACAACAACCGGAACTTCCAATGTGGGAATGGGAACACATTTCAATGGATTTTATCACGGGTTTACCTAAGACACCGACGGGATGCGATACCATCTGGGTGATCGTTGACCGGTTGACTAAGTCCGCACACTTCTTAGCGATTAAGGAATCGGACAAAATGGAAAGACTGACTCGTGTCTACTTGAAAGAAGTGGTGTCTAGACACGGAGTGCCTGTCTCAATCATTTCTGATCGAGATTCCCGTTTCACTTCGCACTTTTGGAAGTCGCTGCAAAGCGAACTAGGCACCCGTCTTGATATGAGCACAACATACCATCCTCAGACGGATGGGCAAAGTGAACGAACTATTCAGACCTTAGAGGACATGCTGCGTGCCTGTGTGTTGGATTTCGGAAAAAGTTGGGAACCTCACTTACCTTTGGTAGAGTTTTCGTATGATAACAGCTACCACGCAAGTATTAAAGCAGCGCCGTTTGAAGCACTGTACGGACGGAAGTGTCGATCACCACTCTGCTGGGCAGAAGTGGGTGACAGCCAAATCACCGGTCCAGAACTGGTACTCGAAACTTCAGAAAAGATTGTTCAAATCCGAAATCGCATGGCAGCAGCACGAGATCGCCAAAAGAGTTACGCCGAAAAACGCCGAAAACCTCTCGAATTTCAAGTGAATGACCACGTGTTACTCAAAGTCTCACCTTGGAAAGGTGTGGTTCGCTTTGGGAAGCGAAACAAACTCAACCCACGATATGTTGGGGTCCTTACCGGATAACGGAACGCGTTGGTCCGGTGGCGTACCGACTGGACTTACCAGCGGAACTCAGCAGTGTACACAATGTTTTCCACGTATCCAATTTGAAGAAATGCTTATCCGATGAAACCCAAGTAGTCCCTTTGGACGAACTGCAAGTTGATGAACAGCTACGCTTCATTGAAGAACCAGTTGAAGTTTTGGACTGGGAAACCAAAACGCTCAAGCACAGCAAAATTCCAATTGTTAAGGTTCGTTGGAACTCGAGACGTGGACCGGAGTTCACGTGGGAACACGAGGATCAAATGATGAAAAAGTATCCTCACCTTTTTGAAGGGCTGACCAAACACAGAAAACCGCGAAACCCGGCAAACCGTTAGAAATCACCGGAGGTATGAATTAATTAAGCTAGAGATGTAACATTTGGAAGTTTAGGGACTAAAGTGTAACATGTTATTATTATTAATATTATAAAACCCTAACCTCTCCTCCCTCTCCCTCTTCCCAAAACCGATGGCCAAACCCCCCCCCCCCCTCCTCACAATCGGTTCACACACACACACATACCTCTTGGATTTTGATATTGTCTTTCACAATTGAAGCATCCTATATCCGTTTCTAGCCATCTCCTATCTTCCTATTGCTTGTATTGGTGCTTTTGAAGGTATAAATTACAAACCCTAGGTCCGATTTTTCCTATATATGGTGTTCATATGATTGTTGTTGATTTGATGGTGTATTGATGATGATTTGATAACTAGTTTTGATATTATTGCATGTTAATTGTTGTCTTTGAGTTTGAGATCAAATAAAACCCTAACTATGTATGTATGGTGTAATTGATATGCATGCATAGTATTTATGGTGTCTAGAATGTTATATGAATGATTTGTGGTCCATAGATAGTTAAATTGTTGAGTTTGGATGCAAACAGTTTCTGGACAGATTGTGTTGTTGATGTTTGATTGACTGTAAAGGGGTGTAAAAGTGAAAATTATTGAGATAATTGATACTACATTAAACTAGGTTGAGTCTAGTTTCTTAAGAATATAAATTTGCAATTTTTGGACGTGTAAAAGTTAACTTTTATGATTTTACAAAAACGTTGTGCAAAGCTGAGTTGTTAGACTTGCTGTTAGGTTGTTTTGTAAATGTTATATCTCATGAACTACGAGATCAATTGGGTTGGTTCCACTTCTGAAAGTTGACTTGTTGAGTTAGGAACCTAACCCAAGTGGTCTTGCATTTATTGGATTTTTCGTTTAACGGGAATTTCAAATAACATTCTGTTGCGCATGAATTTGACTGTTATGAGTTTGCTGTAATGATTTGATTATTGTGAGAAACCTTTGTGGAATAAAAATATAATAAAATATGTTCTGGAAACCTAGGACATATATGCTTTTGTGATGATTTTTGGTAAATTAATTGTGATGCTATGATCGGTGGGATAGACTAGTTTTTCAAGTAGAAATTCTGTCGTTAAGAAACTAGTTGCTGAATTTTGTGAAAGTTGTAAGAAACAACGTGATTGCTAATTTATTATCGTGTTTTGACCAAATTGCCCTTGAGGGGAATGATTGCTAATTAATTGTCGTGTTTTGACCAAAATGCCCTTGCGGGGAATAATTGCTAATTGATTGTCATGATTTGACCAAATTGCCCTCGTGGGGAATAATTGCTAGTTAATTGTTATGTGTTGACCAAATTGCCCTTACGGGGAGTAACTGCTAGTGATGTACATTATGAATACATGACATGTAAATAATTGCTCACACATGTAACGTATCACAAATACACTTGTTAAAGTCACACACGATTCACAAACGAAACACGAAACATGTTGTGTGCATAGGTATTATGTGCCGGGTCTAGAGACTCGATAATATTCTGACACTTAGAAAAATCTCTTTGTTGTTTTAGAACGCTAGAGAGAGTTTTTCTGTGACGCGCATCTTGGTGAATTATTTTGGGAATACTTCGCAAACAGTGAGTTCACTTACCCCTTTTAAACTGTTTTCAAACGCTTTTCACTTGGGGAGGTAACATACTCCGAAAAAAACGCATTTAAGATTTTGTTAGTATAAATTATATATCACTTGTAAAGACTAAGTGGCAAACGCGTTAACTAAAGTACTTCATTCACATCGAACCGTTTAATATTGGATAATAGCGAGTCATTGTTGAGTAGTACTACTGGGTTTGACAAACCCCACCCAACGCTAAACTCGACTGGAGGTCGAGTGGGTGTAATCTTGGCTAAACACATACCATGGTCGGGATAGACCTGGTGGCAAGGCAAATGATAAACAGTCAGCTTCGGTGCCGAACACTTAGTAATACTTGTTTTATAGGCTAGCTACCTATAGATATATAATTGGCATAACACTATCCGGTAACGCAAAACGCTGAACGCAAAACGCTGAACCCAAACGCTAAACGCTTTATTTTATATAAACTTGTGAACTCACCAACCCCATGTTGACACTTTTAGTATGTTATTCTCAGGTAGCCGAGGCGGGCGCGCGGTTTAGGATCATGCATTGCTTGAAACACTTTTAATTATGCAAACTTATTTTAAACTGTTATCATTGGGTTTTTAAGTCGTCCTGCGTGACGCAACATTGGTTTCTATGGTTTTACGCTTCCGCACTTATTTTCATTTAAACGTTTTTATGGTTTGATTATAACTAATGATTCCGATCCTGTTAGTTCACACCCTCTGACGATAAAACTCCGTTAGTGGATTTTGAGGGTGTGACACTGTCACCGATTGATTCAACCCTCACCAGTTTCGGCGTCACCATCCAACAACCACCACACCGACTCATGCCCGTGTTCATCTTAATCGCCGCCGCCGCCATGGTTTTCATCACACCTTGTAATCCCAAACACAACCCTTAACCACCGTTCATCTTAATTGCCACTGCCGCCATGGTCTTCATCACACCTTGTCATCCCAAACACAACCCTCATCCACCGTTCACTTTCCCTTGCCACCGATTCCACCACCACCGCTGCTATAGTTTCCCCAATTCGAGTCAGTCTTTAAGTTTCAAATCTTGTCTTATTGAACATCGATTGAGCACCAATTGAACAAGAAAAAATGTGACGGGCTGTACAGTGGTGCCGGTGCATGTGAGGCGTTGTACAATGATGGCGGTGTGTCTATTGAGGGTGGTAGCTTGTTGGCGTGATGGTGGTGGCTGTGTGTATTGAGAATGGTGGTTGGGTGGGGGAGAAGACGAAGAAGACAAACAAGGATTGAGGTGAGATTATTATTATTAGTTTATATTAGTTTTATCATAATTTTGTTAGAAAAGAGCCATATCAGCAAGAACAAGTCATGTCAGCAAGAATAACGTCACGTCAGCAAAAATAAAACTAACGGAGTTAGGGTCCGTTAAGTTCATGAGTGCCAGAAACAAATAGAGTGAAAGTTGGGAGTGATGAGAGACAAAGTGAAAATTGAAAGTATTATCTACCAACGGGAGAAAGTTAGGAGAATTAAAAACCAATATCCCTATAATTATTTTATATTAATTTGAGTCAAAAAGAAAATTAGAAAAAAAGCACCTCTCAAATTAAATCATTTTAGATATATCATAACTAGCTTTAGAAACCCGTGTATTACACGGGATAAATTAATGTATAAATTATAATAAATCATTTAATACAAATAAAAAAATATAATTAAGTCTCTTTATACTATGTAAAAAAATGTATTACAAATATAGTCGTTTTATATCATAAAAAATTGAATTTTAAATCAAGAATAGGTTGTTATACTATTGGTATACAATAATAAATTAATGCCACTGGAAGCAACATTTAAAACAATGAGTCATTTCGATGTGAAAGATGTAGCAAAAGTCTTTCACAAAAATGTTATACGTTTCACACCCGGCCATAGACAAAAAAGACACCAGATTTTCCTTTTTAAACAGCTTTCATGTTGTCCTTATAAACACACCGTTGTTCAACTATCACAATAGTCTTATAATGAATATAAAGAATGAAAGATTTGTTTATGATTTTTAAGACTAAATATTTGTTTAAAAATAAAAAAAAAAGTTTATTATAGCTTTCTTCAATTTAAAGATGTCTCAAAAAATTAAATGTTAATGTACTTTTTAAATATAAACTCTTTTATATATGCATTTCAATCTTAAATAAAATATATTTATGACACATAATTATTATATTAATATTTTTTATATTAAGTATGTTTAGAATATAATTTATTGTATTAATAATTTAATCAATAGAGATTAATACTATATTCAAAACCAAGATTTTTTTTTCTTTTCCATCAATAGAAAGTGATTTTAGAGGGAATTTGATAGTGAGAATCAAACTCAAAATGACATGTGTTAGAATTATTTTCTTTTATTAGTATAGGTAGATTTGGATATTTACAGACGATAATAATAAACCAATTGAAGATATTTCAGCCAAACATAAATCTTAGAACCAAATGTTGGGCTGTCTAAAGGCCACATCTCATCTTTTTTAATGACTCCATGGAAGAGACAAAAACGTGTAGCAGACAAGCCCACAAAAAATGAGAGAAAAAAAAACAAATATTAATAAACTCAAACACAGCCATATACTTATTTATGTATAAAACATCAGTATAATTCGTACACAGCCGATTTATGTGAATATAATAAATATCAAAAGGACGTGGATAAAAAAGGAAAAGTCATTAAAACACTTGAATTTGAGAGGTCTTGGGTTCAAGTTCTAAAGACGATTAGTATGTCAACTATTATAGAGTGTTTGTTTCAGTTTCTTTTGCCAGTCGGATTTTGTGAGTTTTAATAAAAGTATTGAACATGGTATTTGATTCCAAATCTGATTATTTTTGTTCCTATGTTTTGTTGATCATGTACCTTTAGAGAATTTAACTTATTTATTATCTTTTTTACACGTTTGGCAAAAATTAAAACCTAATTATTCTCATGTCAGATTAGTTTCATTTAAAAAAATTGTATGTAGATTTCTTAAAACTCCAAGGCTTATGGATATCATCAATTCGGGCTCAAGCTTATAAGAACACAGGTTGCACTAAATTGGCTCATAACAGTCAACTAGCATAGAATACACATGTTGAACAAAGGATATTTTAAGGATAAAACACATGAAATCGGGTGTAAAATAAGTTTGTATTTGGCTTAGTATTCAATCCGCACCAACTGGTGGCTTGGTAACCTAGGTAATTTTTTATGTTATTTAAGTTTGCAATGGTTTTCACTACCTTACATGTCGTATGCACCCTTCCATCATTAAACAAACATTGCAGCATTACCGATCATGCACGTTTTCAATAAAGCAGTCAAGTGCGATTGTAGCATCTCATGGCTCATTAATCTGAATATTTGAAAGCATTCGGTTCAATACTTAAATTTATAGTTAGAGACGTTTTGAGGACCGTATAGAGTTGATTACTTTTTATTTCAGTTTGCATCATGGTATCTAAGCTTATAAGACCAAACCCACTTGTGGATGGAAATCCTTGGAAGGATTATTGCCACATCACCACATTCACCATTTTATTCTTGTTTATCTATGTTCATGAATTTCGTTATGCTCACAAACATTTTTTGTCATGCAAAACACATTATCTCTCATGTCTAGTCATCAACCACATTACTCTTTACTCACCAAATGCATGTTAAATGCATTGCATTGCATTGGTAATTATCTAACTCCTTTTGAGGAAAGTGTAGAGGCATAGGCGATTAGGCGTAGGGGTTAGTGTTTTATTTCTCGTTCATGGCCTCTTTTATCAACAGTTCTATAGTTTACTTATCTTTGTTTACTTGCCAATATAAGCTAGCGTTAGTTACACTTTCCATTATTAGTACTTTAGTATAGTATAGTATAGTATAGTTGTTTGCTTCATTCTCTTAGTTACATTTTAGACATAATTAGAAAGATTGCCCTTTATGTTTGTATCAGTTTTCATCGTCTGTCCTATATCTTCAAAACTGATCTGATTTGTAATCTACGTTGCCAAATTCTACACTATTTATCCTTTGGCAGTAACCCAATTAGTTTTTCTTTCTAAGTCTGGTTATATGTCTTACAAATGAAGGTGTTTTGTATTTTTACATAATAATAATAATAATAATAATAATAATAATAATAAAACACCATCATCATCTTCTTCCCCGTTCCAAACTCTAGAATACGCTACCACTTCACACCACCACCATCCAAGATCAAGCTCAAGTTCACACTCTTGGTGTTCCTGCAACCTTAATACATATAATCTCTAGTTATTAAATCTCAAAGATTGCATTAGCTCAAGTGTGATGATCTTGCGTGTTTGATGATGATCTTGTTGAGAGAGAAAGCAAGTCAAGGGTTAATCATTAGATTAGGTTTTCTCCAATTCTATCATCTACCCCAATGTTTTTATATGTGCCATTGTTACATGAAATCAAATGTAGTGTTAATGTTAGATACAAATTCGTCGTCAGCACCTCATTTTCTTCTCGTATTTCAGATCCCATCTCTTTTGTCTTCTCGTCTTCTTGAACAGACGGCGGACGAGACCGGTGCAGCAGATTTTTGAAGAGGCTAGGCTTTTGCACAGGTAAGAACATTGTCGCCGACGGCCATTGAGCTGGTTATGATATTGATAATAAATGTTGCATGAATGATTATGCTCTAATAATAATAATAATACTTGTTATGATATAGAAAATATAGGAATAAACGCGTTTTTTTGTATAAAGGGGTTTTCGATCTGATGGTCTTAGTTGAAACAGACTCTATCCGATAAAAATAACTTTTGTGATTTGTCTCCATCAAACCATCCCAAATCCTACTATTGTTTGTTTGTTTCTTTGTTCTCATTCTCGTTATTGTATGTTGCCAAACTTTCCACTTGTCTTTCTTATATACATTGTCGTTGTTGTTCTTAAAAGGAATTAGTTGTGTTTTCTGTTTAATCAACCCATAATTTTTATAATTAAAAAAAGAAAACTCATTATTTAAAGAATAATGTGTCTGGATTTTGCGAGATCACATGAAAATAGTCGTACTAAGATCTAGATTGGAAAAAAAAAACAAAAAAAACTTGTAAAATATTTAACAATCACGTGTTAGGTAGAGTGTGTATTATTATATGAAAAATAGAGAAATAGAGAAGAGTGTGTAAACATAGATTTCTAGGTGAATGCATTTAGATGTATAAGTTAGTGTCCAATTATATTGTTTTATCTTACATGTTTATTATAGGAAACGAAAATAGTTATGCATGCTCTTGTTGATGAAAATGACGATACCATGATAGTGAATTTCATCTTTTTAACAATCATGAACTTGATGCATTCAACACTCTAATGTCATAAACCTATTGTAAACCTCTATTTAAAAAACTGTTAGAAACTTGATTTATAATTATTGATTCCTGTATTTCAGAATTATTTTTTAAGTTAAAGTTGTATTTTTATATAAATATAGGGTCAAGTAGTCAACCTGAAATTTTGGAAGAGAAAAGTTTGAATATTAGAGCCCACTTTTGAAGCATTCGATTAGGTATCGGGTTCACGTGTGAAAATTAAGAAGATTGATCATCTACAACCAGTTTTCCTCCTGATTTCATAACATCGTCTTTAATATGTTTTCTTTTGACTCCAAGAAAAAAAGGTAGCTAAGTAGTTATTATCATCTAGGTTTAGACAAATCTTTGACTTTGTTTGACTTGCTTTTGAACCTTGGTTCACTTTAGTTAAAGTTCTTGTTTTTATATCTAATAATGTTGTGCATATGCATTTGTGTTTATTGCTTTTGTCATATGTTTACATGTCCGGATCATGGCATGTAGAACTATCCTCGTGTGTTGATATATTTAGGTTGTTAAACCTTTGTCTTGCAATCTAAGACTTGAAACTAGAAACAATGATTGATAAATGGGTGATAATGTTGGTTAATCATGTGTGCTACCTCATGATTAAATATGAACAAAACGGATCTAGGACTTTGTTAGAATCTTTCCCATTCATTTATTTTATAGCTAGTTGTGGATATACCAGGGTAAGCCGGTAAGGTGCACTAGTTTATCACGTTAGGTGGTTCTAAGTCATAGATAGATTGAATAAGTGCTTGCTTTATGATTTGAGATAGTTAGCGTTTGTCTATAGCGTCTAGCTTTCCCTATTATAGGCTCTTAGCGGGGATTGAGTTCGTTATAACGCTTTAAATATAGGTAACTGTTGATTGTCATTGTAGTTGATCATATGATTATTACAAACGTCGTGATTTAAATGCTTTAAAATTGTTCCAAGAGAGAAGGCGTGTCTCGAGTGGTAATGTGTTGAACCCTTAACTTTTAAAAAAGGTTGACTTGCAACTTGTCCGCACTAGTCGACAGAGGCGGCTAATCTAAGCCACCTGCCTGTATCATTTTTTTTTTATATTTATTTTAATTTTTTAGCAACTGTCTTTCTTTACTTTAATGACTAAAAGGTTAGTTAAAGACTTAAAGTTATAAGATAATATATGTTCTTAATTATAAAAAATTGGTTTTAAAAATTAATAATATTAGCGACAATGAATCCAGAATCTATGATTACATAGGTATCACTTAAATTTTTATTTTTTCATAAATAGGTTTCCTCAAATCCTACTAGGAAGGACGATATCAAAGCCTTTTAAATTATCATACAATTTTTTTTTATTTTATTTTTTACCATTCGTAGTAACAATTTTTCATTTGCTACTAAATTTTATTTTCTTTAACAGCATATAATATCTGACATTTAAAAGAAAACTAAATACATATATTAATTTTAACCTTTTCTTGTTTACATGCCATCCCATAAATTTTATTGAAGATCGAGTTTTATTTAAAATAACATATTCAATAACATCATAAACAAAGTAGCACTCGACTATTCATTTGAAGTTAGAGGAGTACAATACAAACTCGGATAGTATATCACTGATACGTGATGGAATAAGTGTTAGAATACTTTGTGTTTCTAAAATAATTTACTATACGAGTGGGAATGGGAATGGGGATCACGATTCCATTGTGATTGTTCTAAGAAGCAACAATAAATGACGTTGAATGAGCGTTTGGTGTCTTCAAGCAACGTTAGCACATAGTGTAATCCGACGTGAGCATTGTCACCTGAAGAAACACTAACCGGACCCCGGGCAGATTACTGGTAACCTGGGGGTTGGAGAGCTGTTTCCCACGAGGGGTTAGACCCTTGGAAGATGGTTCTTCTGATAACCTGCAAAACAGACACCGTGAGCTCGTCACTGAGAAGGGGGGGTTCCTCCTTGTGACCACCCTCCGGCGTGAGAATCAGACTAGATTGCTCTTTAAATATAAAAGTATATTAAGAGATTGCTAGAGCAGATATCAGGTATATATGATAAGATAAGATGATCATACCATTGGGGTATTTATAGCCGAAGGTAGGTTTCCAAGGGGTTTAGCCGGCCCAACACGCTACCAACTGTAACCTATGCACGTGCCTTGCCTGTGAGTGGTGGATAGGTAGCGGCTGACACAGAGCAGGCGTGTCGTGCACTCTTCCTCTTCTGCCAACTACAGGCTAGGCACGTGGTTTGGCAGGAGTTGGTGGGTAGGCGGCGGCTATTGGTCACAGTGCTGTGGCGTGCTGTCTGCCATGCTGCTGTCAGTGAGCTGTCGCATTCTTGGTCAGATCTTTTGTCTGTACCTCGTCAGGTATCACACAAAAGATCCTCCATCATACGGACTGGCTCATTTAGGCGGGAGTTTTCCCCCTCCCGCCTTTGCTCATTCCTTCAGGTGACACTGGGGAGAGTTAAGTGCCTTGTGCGTGTAGCCATGCTGCGCGGGTGGCCTTCCCTAATGGCTTGTATCCGAGGCTGCGGGGACAGGCGGAGTCCTTCACCATTGGGAGGCATTTCCTGCGGGACCAGCTTGCGTACTGCGCGTAAGGACGTTACGTCTCTGAGCATGGTTGGTCCTGCGGATCCAGTTGGTCTCTGCGCAGACGTCCCTGTTTAAGGTGAGTCTTGCGGGTCCAACTGGGCTCTGCTGGGACCTACCTCTTCAAGTCCCCCCAGTCCAATGTTCTTCTCATGAGTGTTTAATAAAATGAGGTGAACTTTTGGACTTGAGCAAAGGGTTTTGAAAAGGGTTTTGTAAGGTTTTCCATGGGGATTCTTTCCGCGGAAGTCCTTGTCACTTGCAGAAATGCCCGAGTTTCCTGCTTGGTCTTTGGGTATGATGCGGGTAGGTCTGTAACCTCCTCGCAAGTCAGGAGCATTGAGTCCCAGTTGTATGTATTTTCCATGAGGTTTTGGTAGTTTTGAACATAGTGATCAATTATGTTAAGACCACCAATTCCATCTTGGAGCTTCAAACAACGTAGTTCTCGACGTTCCCGCTATGCGGGGATGTTATTTCCGTTTCCGCAAGCATTGCCCAGAAGATCCTTCTTGGTTTCAATTCCCAGCGGAGCGCTAGGTATGTGAAGGGTTTTGCCTTAACACTGTACCTGTGCTCGTCTTACGGTTACTTTACTTCCAAGGTATTCCTGGCGTCAATTCCCTGCGGGTGCTAGGTATGTGAAGGGTTTTGCCTTTACACTGTACCCGCACCCGTCTTATAGTTACTTGGTTGCCGAGGTACTTGGCTTCAATTCCCTGCGGGTGCTAGGTATGTGAAGGGTTTTGCCTTAACACTGTACCCGCATCCGTCTTACGGTTACTTGTTCACCAAGGTTTTCTTGGCTTCAATTCCCTGCGGGTGTTAGGTATGTGAAGGGTTTTGCCTTAACACTGTACCCACAGCCGTCTTACGGTTATTTGTTTGCCAAGGTTTATTTGGCTTCAATTCCCTGCGGGTGCTAGGTATGTGAAGGGTTTTGCCTTTACACTGTACCCGCATCCGTCTTACGGTTACTTGCTTGCCAAGGGGTAAGGGGTATTTTCCCGCTTACTTTTTAATATTTTCGAATTTTGAATTTTGAAATTCGAAGAGTTGGTGAAAAGATAAGTCCAAACCTCTGAAACGTCGTGCGACGGTTTCTTCTGACTGTGTCAGGACGTGCAGGGAGTTATGGTGACGTGACAGAACATGGTCATTCCAGTTGCTTTTTCAGGCGCGTGGGCACGGGATTTCGGGCGCGTAGCCGCGAAATCTCTGGCATACGTCCTTGTGACAGATGTTGCCAGCTTGCTTTTGCCACGCGTCCTAGTTTCATTGCACCTTTGATTTCTCTCTCTTCCGTATTAAATTCATCGCATTAATTGCGATTACTATATAAAGGGGGAGAGGGTTATTTGCAATTCACACTTTTCACTTTCATCTCTTCTTCTCAAGTAATTTCCGGCGAATTTTTCTGTTCAGTAAAGCATTACCCTGAAATCTCTTTTCATCTTTCTTCCACCATGTCTTCTCATGATGCTGATGACCAGAAGACTGCTGGCGAATGCCAGTGCTCTCTTCCTGTCGATCTGTACCAGTATATCGTCAGGAAGTTCATGCTCGAGTCTCTCGAGCCTGAGTTTCCTGAACCCCACCATACTGTGTACGATGCCCCTAGTGGCAAGATCGGGGTTTATGCTGCATTCTTTGTCTACGGAAACCTTAGGTTTCCGTTGACAAAGTTTGTGTACCGTGTCCTGGAGAGGCACGGTGTGCACCTGACAGAGGTGCACCCCATGGCCATTGCCAAGGTCCGGCACTTTGAGTGGGTGTGCCGGATACTGGGCCTTTGAACGAGTTGCCCATCTTAGAGCAGACCGCGGGTCGGTTCGTGGAGGTTTACCCGCCAGGCCAAGAGATCCTGAGCCACCGACGGCCAGGTAAGCCTATCTTCTACCCTGAACCTCTCAATGCTGTGCCTGCTGCTGGAGTTGACATTTCTTCTTCTGAGGAATCCGCAGAAGGTCCTCCACTGGTGCGGAAGAAAAAGGCTGCCGTCGGGAAAGGCAAAGAGAAGGTGGCCTCTACGGCCGACCCGGTAGTCCTATCTGACTCGGAGTCAGATAGTGCAGAGGTGGCGGGGAAGCCCGGTGGTGAGGAGACCACCGCTCCGGAGGCTGTAGCTGTTACCTCCGGGGAGGCAGCGACGACGACGGTTACCGGTGTCAAGAGGCCGGCTCCATCGGGTTCGCCCCCGCTCGTCCGTACGTTCAAGCTCAAGAAACCCCGTAAGTACCCCCATAATTCTTGTCTAGATTTGTTGTTTCAAATAAATTTTTCTAACACTTTTGCTTGTGCAGGTGTGGATGTTGACGCATTCCAGGGTGGAGTTGGAGCAAGTATTCCCCCGCCGATGAGGGAAGGCTCGGTCAGCCTTCCCGAGGCGTCGACCCAGGCGTCTGCGTCTGCTTCCGTTGGTTCCAGCCTTCCTGAGGCTGTTCCAGCTGAGAAGGTGTCTCTGCCGGCCGTGAGTGCAATTTTTACAGCATCTTTCACGGAGCCGGCGGTTACTGTTGCTGAGGAGGCAACGCCAACAATGGCTACCACAGCGGCTGCCACCATACCTGCGCCACCGGCACCGACGGCCGGACCATCAGGTACGCGCCGGGCTTCCCGCCGATCTATGCCACCTTCCCGTCTGCCTGACCTGTTGGATGGATTTCCTTTAGGTTCAGGTGATGGGTTCGGCGGCTATCGGCCTGTTATTGACCCTACAGGTACGTAGGGTTCTTTTTCCTTTGTATATTTTTATCATCTTTTCCTAACTGCCTTTGTTTCTTTTGCAGTGTCGGATTCCAATGAAGTGTATGTTCCAAGATGGAACATACGCCGAGGAACAACCCTTCGCACCCCTGTGGAGTGCGTGGACTGGGCTCGCCACGCTGCTCCTCATGGTGCGTTGGGGGAAGCCATGGCTAGCTACCAAGAGGGTAGGCTAACCAATGAGCTTCGGGTTCTCCAGGCCCGGACGCAGCCCCGCGTCGAGCTGCTTTGTCGTGAAAACGACAAGTTAAAAGCAGCGCGCGCCAAAGATGTATCTGAAGCGCGGGCTCTTCGGGAGGAGAACCGGCAGTTGGCCGCTGCCGCAGCCGAGAAGGAGAAGGCATTCAAGGCCCTCGAGGTTGAAGTCCAGGCGCGACTCGAGGCCCGCTCCAAGGCTGCCCAAGCTGTGAATGAACAGCTTCGGCTGGCCAAGGAGACTGCTCGAAACTCAACTGAGAGGGCTGCCAAGGCTGAAGCTGTTGCTGAGCCACTTCGCGAAGAGAATGAGCAGCTTAAATGCAAATTAAAGGCTCTTCAGCATGCTCATGACGCCTTGGCAATGGAAGATGCCAAGAAGCTGCAAGAGATTCTTGACCAGAGGGGGGTGCTTGACCAAACCGAGCGGAAGCTTAAGGGCGTCGAAGAGGCTGCCGCAAAGGAAGTATTACTTGCCAATCTGAACCAAAGCGAAGCCGAACGCGCCCGTGACGAAGTGCAAGCTACCCTCCAATGGCTACTTCGAGAAGCGTTGCCTCAGGTATCCTCTTTTTTTTTTCTTCTTCTACTTGTAATTAGAAAATGTTCTAACTTGTAATTTTCTTTTGTAGGTTGTGCGTCGGGTCCTTTCAGAGACCTCTTACGACGATGCAATGAGCGCAGCCCTCAACGCTTCTCATGAGGATGGGGAGAAGACTGGCTTCCTGCTTGGTCTTGGGTTTGCTGAGAGAGGCTTTCCGCCCTCCAACTTCCCTTTATTCAATGTTAATACTGAAGCTGCTTATGACCAAGCTGTGAACCAGTACGCTGCCTTCCCGCATCCAGTGGTGGAGAAGGTGAATGAAGCTGCTGCTGCTGATGATGGGCTAAACATCCTTAAGGCTTTCCTTGGGCAGCCGCTCTCTGACGGTGCTGGTCCAAGCGGAGGTGGCCCTGAAGCCTGATCCTGAAGATCCCTTCCCACTGCTAGGGTAGACTTAGCTTTGTATAGATTTCTTTTAGGCGGGTAGTTACCCGGCCACTGTTGTAATATATCATTGAAATATACGATTGTTATTCCTTTCATTGGATTCTTTGCTTTATAAACTTATGACTTGCATACTTAATTTAAAATAGCAATTTTCCAAGTGTTTAGAATAAGAACCTTTGAACGTGGTTGATAGTGGGTTAAAGTTTCGCTTCCTCCTTCGTGATTGTGCGGGTAGAACCGTCACTTGCACTTGGTAGGATGGCTAAACTTTAACTTTTATCTAACCTGCGTGTAGGTTTTTCTTACTTTTTGAGGATAAGTTAACCTTTGAACGTGGTTGATAATAGGTGTGAAGTTTTGCTTCCTCTTTCGTGATTGCGCGGGTAGAACCGTCACTTGCACTTAGTAGGATGGCAAAACTTTACCCATACCTGACCTGCGCGTAGGTTTTTCTTACCTTTTTAAGAATTTTGTTTTGAACCGTTCGACGCGCGGTTGTCGATAGGTTAGTGTTCATCTTCCTTTCATGATTCGTGCGGATAGACCGGCACTTTCATTTAATGGAATAATTGAACTCTTCTCCTTCAACTGACCTGCGTGAAGGTTTGCCATGTTATTGGGTTCGTGCGGGTAAGACCGCCTTCCCACGCAACTACTTCACGTAATGTGAATGCCGTCACCAGTGTTGGATAGTTTTAACCGTTCGACGCGCGGTTGTTGATAGGTTAGTGTTCATTTTCCTTTCATGATTCATGCGGATAGACCGGCACTTTCATTTAATGGAATAATTGAACTCCTCCTTCAACTGACCTGCGTGAAGGTTTGCCTGTTGAGGATAAGTTAACCTTTGAACGTGGCTGATAATAGGTGTGAAGTTTTGCTTCCTCTTTCGTGATTGTGCGGGTAGACCCGTCACTTGCACTTAGTAGGATGGTATAACTTTACCCATATCTGACCTGCGTATAGGTTTACCTTTTCCTCTTAAGAATTTTGAACCGTCCCACGCGCGGTTGTTGATAGGTTGTTGCAGTTCCCTCGAATGATTCATGCGGATAGACCAGCACTTTCATATGGTAACTTTTTTCCCCTTCAACTGACCTGCGTGAAGGTTTATCATGCTTTTTGGGTTCGTGCGGGTAGGACCGCCTTCCCATGCAATGACGTTTTTTGTATTTATGCGGTGAAAACCGGCATATTAGTGTGTACAAAAGTATAAATGTAAATCATCAGCTTCGACGTTTGAAAGAGAATCATTTCCATTAGAAGTGGCTCTTGGCCTTTTCTGTACAAATTGGAATTGATTACATGCAAACTGTGTAATTGAACTCCCTTCCATGTTGGGACAGGAGTGCCATCGAGCCGACACGCACCTGTTTCGGGATCTCGTTCTTTACGCAGCATGTAGTCTCCATATTGAAGCTGATTTTTTTTTTTTTTTTTTTTTTTTTTTTTTTTTTTTTTCATGTTTACCCCAGCCATGGTTCCACACGCACCTGCCTGCCTGCTTAGCTTTTATTTCGCCACGAGGTGTGCGAGCGTCCCATCTCTGACGAATGTTTCGACCATGTCTTTTACGTCTATGCATTCTTCAGTGTTGTGGCCTTTTGTTCTGTGATAGTCACAGTACTTGCTCCGATCAGCATCATGACGATGTCGGATTACTGGAGGCTTTGGCCATGGGAGCTCTTCAGTAGCAAATATGTCAGTGACGCTTTTGGTAAGTGGCGTCCATCTGGAGTTCCGGTGCAGCTTTACATTATCCCTTTCACCCAATCGGTGCTGTAAGCCGGATGAGGTGTCAAAGTTTACCCTTGACTGCCAAATGCCTTGCTTTCGTTTTTTGTTCAATCGGGCGGTGAGGACGTTGTCCTCTCTCGTCCTCTGGGTGTAAAGGTTTGTGCTCTGCGGAAGGTCTCTACCCAGTTGCTTCTCCGTTTCCGCATAGCGTTTGGCTGCTGTCATGATGCCATCCCATGTGGATGGCATTCCATCTTTACCCGTTAGGGTGCGGATAAGCTCTGGGTCCTGCGCGCCCTGGATGAAGGCTGCGCGAACAAGATCCTCGCTGATATTGCCCAAACTTAACTTCTTTGAGTTGAAGCGAGTGATGAAGTTTGGCAGAGATTCATCTTCTTCCCGTATGCATTTGAGGATTGTCCATTGCTCCTCGGTATACTTTCGCTGCTGGCTGAAGTGTTGGCTAAACTTCTGCTGGAAGTCTGCCCAGTCGTAAATGTGGTTAACCGGCAAACGATCAAACCAAACCCTAGCAGCCCCCACCAGCGTCATTTGAAACATGTAACACCACGTGGGTTCCGTCCAGTTGCTGACGGTTGCCCCTGCTATGAACCTGTTCAAATGGTCGTCTGGGTCGGACATACCATCATAAGTGCCTATGTTGGGCATTTGTTTGGCACTTTTTGGGGCAATTGCTTCCGCAATGTCCCTTGCAAATTTGGACGTTCCCGCATTTGCAACGTTCGGTCTGAACGTTTTGGAGAAGTCTCGTGAACTTCCACCTGTGCTTTTTGGTTTGAAGGCTTGTCCAAAATGCCTTCTCGGTTGGGAGTCCGTTTCCTTACGCTTCCCTTTTGCCCTATGGCGAGGGTTCGCGTCGGAGTCGGATTCCTCCGAGTCATTGTCCAAGTATTCTTCGAATTCGTCGGCCTGTTGGACGGAACGCAAGCGTCCGTCCAACTCAGCTTGGAATTCCTTTTGTCGTGCCTCCGCCCATGCCTTAACTTCATCGAGAGTTTGGCGGGGGAGTCTTGTTCGTTTTTTAAACTGGGTATCGGTGAATCCCAGTGGGCGATTATTTACTGCACTTGCCCCAGCTTGGGTAACTGGGGTAGTGTTCGTAAAATTTACTTCACTTGCCCCGGCTTGGGTAACCGGGGTAGTGTTTGTAAAAACTGTGTTGCCGGTATTCCCTCCAGTAGCTGGGGTTGTGGTTACCGGAGTTTCTTTAACCATCTTTCTAGAAGTTTGAAAGAACTGGAGAAAAATGAAGTTCTAGCTTTATGCACGGATGGCGCCAATGAAGAAACACTAACCGGACCCCGGGCAGATTACTGGTAACCTGGGGGTTGGAGAGCTGTTTCCCACGAGGGGTTAGACCCTTGGAAGATGGTTCTTCTGATAACCTGCAAAACAGACACCGTGAGCTCGTCACTGAGAAGGGGGGGTTCCTCCTTGTGACCACCCTCCGGCGTGAGAATCAGACTAGATTGCTCTTTAAATATAAAAGTATATTAAGAGATTGCTAGAGCAGATATCAGGTATATATGATAAGATAAGATGATCATACCATTGGGGTATTTATAGCCGAAGGTAGGTTTCCAAGGGGTTTAGCCGGCCCAACACGCTACCAACTGTAACCTATGCACGTGCCTTGCCTGTGAGTGGTGGATAGGTAGCGGCTGACACAGAGCAGGCGTGTCGTGCACTCTTCCTCTTCTGCCAACTACAGGCTAGGCACGTGGTTTGGCAGGAGTTGGTGGGTAGGCGGCGGCTATTGGTCACAGTGCTGTGGCGTGCTGTCTGCCATGCTGCTGTCAGTGAGCTGTCGCATTCTTGGTCAGATCTTTTGTCTGTACCTCGTCAGGTATCACACAAAAGATCCTCCATCATACGGACTGGCTCATTTAGGCGGGAGTTTTCCCCCTCCCGCCTTTGCTCATTCCTTCAGGTGACACTGGGGAGAGTTAAGTGCCTTGTGCGTGTAGCCATGCTGCGCGGGTGGCCTTCCCTAATGGCTTGTATCCGAGGCTGCGGGGACAGGCGGAGTCCTTCACCATTGGGAGGCATTTCCTGCGGGACCAGCTTGCGTACTGCGCGTAAGGACGTTACGTCTCTGAGCATGGTTGGTGTTAGAATACAAACTCGGATAGTATATCACTGATACGTGATGGAATAAGTGTTAGAATACTTTGTGTTTCTAAAATAATTTACTATACGAGTGGGAATGGGAATGGGGATCACGATTCCATTGTGATTGTTCTAAGAAGCAACAATAAATGACGTTGAATGAGCGTTTGGTGTCTTCAAGCAACGTTAGCACATAGTGTAATCCGACGTGAGCATTGTCACCTGAAAGAATATGGAAGGTAATAAGTGTAAAACACTCCATGGCAGTATCTTTTACACCCATATCCAAAATTATACATACCGATAACCGATTTGTGTACTATCATTTCATCTTCTTCTTTTCATATATGCAAAGATCAGTCTCAATCAAGGCTTTGAATATTGTATCTTAATTCACTCTTCACTCCCCTTTTTATATATAAACAATATGGGGTTGGGTTACTTTTAACAGATTAACATAGCACGACTGGCCACCATGCAATACAATATATACTACTAAACTAGTTACGTAGGGTGATTGGGGTTTTCGGGTATCAAAATAAAATAAATTGATATTGTTAACATGACTAGAAATTATACTATATAGATCAAAATATTTTTCTTAGTTTTATTCGTTTTAAATATGTCTATCTTATGAATTTATTTTTCAGTTCATTTGTAACGAACTTAACTGATGTTGACCATATTCGCGTTGACTAGACGCCACAGCGTACGGGTTTTACCGATTTTCATATATTTATTTTGTTTTAAATATGTTCCAATTTGCTAATTTATTTTTAGGTTTAGTTTTGGTACCATGAAGAAACCAAAACCGACCGAATCACATCGACTAGTCGGGTTTTACCATTTTATGTGTTAAAAATGTTTCTTACTTGCTATCCTTTTGTTTTAAATATTTTTTTTTGGGCATTACCGATATCTTAACGAACCTGAGAAATAACGACTGCATTTGTGTTGTTTCAAACATAAGGTGTACATGTGTTAATGCTTTAGGCTTTTACATATTTACGTTTTGAATTTTGTGCTAGGGTTGTAACGAGTTTTAGGGGTGTGCGTGGTGCTGTTTTAGGCTAAAACCATGTTGAAAACCAAACTTTCAGTTTTTTGTTTCTTCAAAACCGTTCATTTTCGATTTTTTCAATTTTGGGTTTTTCGAGTTTCTGGTTCATTAGGAGCTAATAAAAAATTTTGGGTTTTGATTTTTCAAAACGTTTATTTTGATCTAGAATTAAGAGCTAATAAAAAGATAGTTGCATTCAAAATGATTTAATCTAATCCAAATTGATAAAACATAACCGATTAACGTTTATAATAAAACAAATATCCAAGTTTATAAAATATAAACGATTCAAAATCGTTTTTTTGGGTTCGGTTCGGTTTTTCACAAAACACAAAACCGATCAAAACCAACATTTCTGTTTTTTTTATTCTAAGTCAGTTTTTTGGTTTCGTACCCCACCCTAAAGAGATTAGCCGATACTGAGCACATTCACGTTGATGCGTCGCCGCAACGCGACGAGTTTGAGTTTAGACATGTGATGTGAAGATAGAATAAGAGTTTTTGAGAATAATTAGTTTATTAAGAAACTATTTAGAAGGAACATGACCGGTATATATTTTTAAGTACATGGATTTAAAGTCCGCTTAAGAAAACAAATGACTTTTATGGAGTCAGATTTTACATTTGTCAGACTCAGAATTCAAAAGTTGGTCACGTTAACAATTGATTATTAAACAATAATACAATACAACTACATAATAGAGGTCATTAGAAACGTTCTATAGGCCAAATTTATTTTAATATTTTAAACAATGTCCGCTAGGTCGAGTCAATCCTACTAAGTGTTATTAATCACTAGTTTGAGGCTCGTGTATTACACGGGTAATTGTTAAAAATTTTAAACTTTGACCATTAAGTGAAATACATTCAAGAAATTGATTATATATTGTTAATACAATTACAATTAAATTAAAATTACATAAATTACATAACTAAGATTACACAAATATGTTACCAATAGGTAAAAACTACCTTTTACACTACATTTGTGATTGTATTAGCAGGTATATATTGTTTATCAAAAATCAAAATCTTTAATCCATGTCTGCTTGTAGCTATTAATAAAGTAACATATAGGCCTGCTTATAACTCTTGATATAGCCATATATAGTTGTCTGTGTGACAGAAAAGATTCTCCAAGTACATAGCAACTCTAGATAAATGATAATATATATCTATGATACTAATAAAAAAAATATTCATACACATAAAATATCATGTCATTTGAGAATATCTGCTCATGTTTATAAAAAAAACATGATTATCTCAAAAACCATATACCTGAACTTTGATGATATAATTATCCTTAGAATCTTTACGATTTGAAATTGATTGATCATGATAAATTTGTTGTTATTAATATTCTGTGTATGACAAATATTTTAATTAACTTTATATTTTACAATTAAAAATTAATTAATCAAGCGAAACAAAAACCGAAAATTTAAATATATGATGTGTTTGTTTCATATTAATATAATTGCTAGGAAAATGAAAAATACATACTAACATTAAAACCATATTCAAATAATAGTGATTATTCTGAGTTAGAAGAATATTATAAGATTTAAAGTTGCATAAAGTGAATGTAGTGATTCTTATATATAATCGTTGACAGTAGGGCTGTCACTTTTACCCGTAACATGAAACCCAACCCAAGAAAACCCGTACCTGAACCCAAACTAACCCGATCCGAGAAACTCGAACCCAAGAAAATACTAATTAACCAGAACCTGAACCGAAGTAATTCGGGTTGGTTCTTGGGTCCGAATTCTAGGTTTCGGGTCGACCTGAAAACTTTTAGCTTTAAAATCATATGTATTTTTAGATATTAAAAGTTAAGCCTTAGCCGCTTACGTTATCAGGATTTAGTCCAAGTTGATTGTTCTCATTCCACATATTATAAATCAAATGTTTATTGTTTATTATTTTGAATATAAAACATAATAAACACTTATGACTAATCGTCTCTTGTCAATTCATATGGACAATACTTATTATATGTAGTAACAAATTTAGTTGGAATAAACCTATAATTTTAATGTCATATATTGAAATGATTTAAAAGATAAGGACCATATATGAAAACTGGTTAAAAAAGGTGAGGAGGGCTATGGTATTAACAAGTGGCAAAAGTGGTAGGCTTTTATTAGAAAAGATAGATTTGCTTAATGTATGATAAGAGCATTCTTAATTCATTCTTCATCTCTATCTCTATAATATTAAAAATATCATTTTATTCTCAATCAATTTTAGTTAAATAATACATTTTTTATACTTTTATCATTACATTTTATCTCTTCTTAACTCACGACCACTATAAAAAATATTAAAAAATTATAGATGTCGAAAAATGTTTCTTCAAAATCACTCATTAAAAGTAACATTTTATTGTCCTTCACCTACAATCACTAACAACCACTTAAAATATAAAGCCACACTCACATAATTTAGAGGATGGATTATGCATGTTCTTAGACCTTACATCAATATCATTATTTAAACAAGTATCACTACAAGAAAACATGAGTTTAATTGATAGAAGATTATGTATTTATGTTAGAAATCCATCAAAAGCTAGCTTTTCTGATGAAATTCCGTCGGGAAAAATACACGCGGGAAACGCAATTTACGACATACCCGTCGGTAATGATCCAATGGATTTATGATAGCTCTTTTACCGACGGATTTTCCTACATATATTTTTCCGGACAACCTTTTGTTTTATCATGTAAGTTTTAACATTTGTAACGGAAAAACCGACGATTTCTTTATTCATCCAGTTCTACAGTCACGACATATTTCCTATAAGCCATATATAAAAACCATGTGTACTAATCTTGAGGACGAGTAAAAGTGCGCATGATTAGGATCGGATGTATCATTCCTGTAGGTGTCATGAAGCTCATGTGCTTCTTCCTTTAGTGTAGCGATGAGCTCATTGAGCTGATCGGTTAGTCCTCCGTTAGTCGCGGACCGTTAGAATAGAAATACACCTTTAGTTTGGACTGCCACCAGACAAGTGTGAAGTTGGAACTGTTATTTACCAATAGGTCATAGTTGGGGGATTATTTAAAACCACTTTTCCTTAAAAAAAAACACTGTTTTTATGTCATAAGTTGAAATGATTTGGTTGTTTACGGCAATATTTGAAAGATAAAAGGAAATTTTATATAAGAACTATCACTTCAAGAAAATATGAGTTTAATATTTGATAAAAGATTATGTTTTATGTTAGTAATCCATCGAAAACTAGTGTTTCTGACGAAATTCCGTACGCCAATACATGTGGGAAACCCAATTTACGACAGACGCGTCAGTAATGATCCAATGGAATTACGACAACTCTTTTACCAACGAATTTTACTACAAATATCTCTTCAGCCATCCTTTTGTTTTTTTCCTGTAATTTTTAACATTTGTCACGAAAAGCCGATGATTTCTTTATTCATCCAGTTTTGTAGTCATAACATATTTTCTATAAGCCATAGATAAACACCATTTGTATTAATCTTGAGGATGAGTAAAAGCAGGATTAGGATCGGACGTATTATTCCTCCATGTGTCATGAAGCTCTCCTGCTTCTTCCTTCAGTGAAGCTGATCGAACTGGGTCTCGGGAAAGGACGATCTCCCGACGTTGGGCGTCCTGGGAGAGCCCCAAGAGTAAAGTAGGGATTAGTGTTGGTCCCCCTCCCAATTATACATCCTTTGTGGATGCCTCCGGAAGTCTCCAAAAATAGGGTGGTTTTCATCAACTTGTCACCTCGGAAGACAACGCCTTTGCCTTTCATGTGGTGAAGTCCTCCTCAGTATAACGAAACAAAATAAAAGCGCTATTTTGTTATTTAATTGATTAGTAGTAATAATAATCATGGGTTAGGTTATCGTACAATAATCCTTAACGAACAAAAACATATATGAATTACGCTTAAGGCAAAAACAAAACGCTCAAAGACAAAAACAAAATGGTCAAGGCCAAAAAACAAAAACGCTCAAGAATCCGCTCAAAATGGGTTTCGTGAAGAAAATAAAAAATAGATCGATTAACGATCCAAATATGTTTTTCGGTGAATCAATGATTAATAAAGTATGTATTGAGATTTCGAGATCTTGTGATGCGATTTCATAAATCAATTTCATGAATATATGTATTTTTGCACGCTAAGAATTATTGTAATATCCTTTATCTAATAATAATAATAATAAAACTTGTAGTGTTAATTTCCAAAAATACCCCTCATCAAAACATTTTTCTAATGCATTTTTTAAGAAAAGATACATAATTGATAATACCCATAGACCCTCTCATGACTCATAGGCCATATCACATTACCATCTAGGGATGAGGTCGGGACCGTACCGGTACCGACCGGTTCCGGTCCCGAATACCCAGGTCCCAAAATTCGCGAATTCTTGGTACCGGTACCGGTACCGAAATATTCGGTTCGGTACCGGTACCGGTACCGGTACGGGACCGGGACGGTACCAAGATTGAAGGTAAAATTTCGGGAAATACCGGTCCCATACTGGTAGCAAAAATTAAAACTTTGGTACCGATTCGATACCAATAGTACCAAATCGGTACCGATTTCGGTTCGCGAAATCGGTACCGGTACCAACCGGTACCAGTACCGCTTTCACTCATCCCTATTATCACCTCACTAGTCACCATATCCGTTCTAAAGTGGGTCTTTACCAATTCATGTATAGGACACGTCCACAGAGCCGAATCCAAGAATTGAAAAAAAAAATAGCTCTGGTCCGATGGCGAAAAATATTTTGGACATTAAGTAAAAAAGAGGATTTTGTTGAGTTTAAACAATTTAATTTTTAAATTGGCTTCTTTGGTTATGATATGGATTGTATAAAAAACTAATGTATTATAAAAGGCTTAAACATGTCTCAAATGAGACTAGAAACCACAACTTTTTGGTTGCAAGTTATACATCGTTGCCACTAGACTAAGTTAGTTGTTATTTAATTGAGTTTGAACATTAAATATACATATCGTTGTTCATAAAATACATACATATAATTAAAAAAAATAAAAATTCAGGCCTATAGATGTTGACCACTCTGCCATAAGCCATGGCCGGCCCTGGACGTCCATACCAGGATCCACCCTCGAATCCTTTCACTACACCAATATGTTAGGTAACTAAACTTATTTAGCCAAACGGGTCGGAGTAAACACAAGTCAATCTGGAAGGTTTTTTGGGTGACTCGTTAACCGTTTTAAGTTATACATATTTAAAAAGACTATTTCCTCATAAGTTGAAATTATATGTTTGTTTATGGCCATGGCAATGGCAATATTTGAAAGATAAAGGGGAATTTTATATAAGATTTTATAGTTTAAAAGTAACTTTTTACACACATGATTGTTAAGTTATTAAAAGTTACAAAATAAAATAAGAAAAAATTATACGTTACGACCCAACCCACCAACTCACAAAGACCCCACTTTTTAACTATTTCAATATTTTTCCTAAGAGGCTAAGACAAATAAATACCCACTTTATAAATAAATAACGAATATTAGTTTTCCCATTTAGACCATGTGTAACGGTTACGTTGTGGCTGTGTTTTGGGTGAAAACGCGGGGGTACACCGTCCCCCGCCCCCACTTTTTTTTGGTGCGTTTTAGATACAACGCGAGAATGGCACACACATCCAAAAAAAATACCGTTGGGTGGGTGGGTCTTGTTGTTAACGGGATCGCCGGACAAAATGGTGGGTGAGTTACAGATCGGAGAAGAAGGAGAAAAAATGGTGGTGGTGGGTGAGTTACAGATCGGAGAAGAAGGAGAAAAATGGTGGTGGTGGTGGGTGGTAACGGGATCGCCGGAAAAATGGTGGTGGTGGGTTTCATGGTGGCCGGAACTCCGACGGCGTCAAATCGGAGAATCTAGTGACACCATGGTGGTGGTGGGTTTCATGGTGCCCGGAATAGTTGGATCCGGTGGGTTTCGTGGTGGTCGAAATAATTGGATCCGGTGGTGGGTGCAAAAAAGTGTAAACGTGACTGGGCGTCACGTGACGCATAACCCCTGGACGTGGAGAGTTATGACTACAACATGTTTTTGTACAAAACCATAACTCTGACTGGGCGCCACGTGACGCATAACCCCTGGATGTGGAGCTTTACGACTACACATGGTCTTAGCTTTTATTAACTTTATCGAAAGAAAAAATTACACTCATTTTAGTTAATATCTTAAATCTTAATACATACAACGTAAATAAATTGACATTTTCAACAACTATGTGTATATATAATATCATACATGATACACGTATGACGTTCTTAAATTGTTTTATTTAAGACTATTAATTCTTTTCTAAAAAAGAAGAAAAAAAAGAAAAGGCAAAATGTTAACTCACCTACTACCATTAGTGCTTTTACGTTTAGTGCATTGAATACCAACACCCACTTGTTCCACCTCAGCAGCCCATCACCGTTGATAATTAATCCCATAATCAAACGGCTGATATTAACTAACAAAACCAACCTACCACCTTTCATCATTTTATTTATTTTCCTTATTATTTCTCTCTATATTTTTCTCCCTACCTACCACCCCCACCCCTACCACCTCTCATATATTATTCACACACACCACCTCTCCTATATAAACATCACCTTCCACCACCTAATAACTTATAACTCAGCAGTCTCAACTTCATTGCACACATTTAGAGTGTGAGTCTAGTGTGTGTAGAGTTCAAAGATTGTTCTTTGTATTTGTTTTACTTATAATCCAATAAACGACAATGGAGAATGGTAATCATGTTGACTTTTGCATCAAGGACCCATTAAACTGGGGCGTCGCGGCGGAAGCGTTGACCGGGAGTCATCTAGATGAGGTTAAGAAGATGGTGACGGAGTTCAGGAAGCCAGTGGTGAAGATTGGTGGTGAGACACTGACAGTGTCTCAGGTGGCAGGTATCGCAGCTTGTGACAGCTTGAAAGTGGAGCTGTCAGAAGCTGCGAGAGCTGGCGTCAAGGCCAGTAGTGATTGGGTCATGGAGAGTATGAATAAAGGTACGGATAGTTATGGTGTTACCACCGGGTTTGGTGCCACGTCTCATCGTAGGACTAAGCAAGGTGGTGCTCTTCAAAAGGAGCTTATAAGGTAATAATAATTTACTACTTTTGTCAATTTATGTGTTTATGATATTATCATTTGCATCATCATGACTAAGTAGGATACAATATTAATTCAAATTAAAACATTAGTTAAAATAGATCTTAGATATAGTAAAGCTACAAACATTATTGTTTTTCGATTTACATGGTATGCTAATTACTACTGACTTTAAATGATCGTGGCGGGTTGAATTCGACACAAATTTGAACATTTTGTACTAGCCCGATAATCATGTCAAATACATAAACTTGATTAGAAATAAGTTTCTATGTCTATGTGTTGATGTGGACACGATGTGTTTAATTTAAAATTATATTTTCATATGCTTATAATAGAAAGTTTTAAATTTACAAGTATATAAAAATAAAAATATATACAAAATATTTTTAGAATTCAACTGGTTGGACGAGTCAAACTCGCGATCTAACTAGGATGACCTATTTTCCTTAATATTTTCATATGTTAACTACATGTAATGAAGGGTTTTAACTAATAAAAAATATTGTTAGGTATCCCTAACGACATTTATTAATTATAGATTTAATAACTTAACTAAAAACATCAAGTATATTTTATATATTTGTTAATATAAATATTGTGAATAAATGATTTGACCGGTTAGAAATAAACTTGGCCCACGCTCAATCACGTCCGCCAATTTATTAGCACTCTTGCCTTGTTTGGCGCCTCTCTTCTTTAAATGTAAGGGTGTGTGGCGCCCCATGATGAAGTAATGGTGTGTGGCGCCCAATATTGATGACATGGCGGTGTTGGTTAACCGATCCTTTATACAAAATTTTAATTTTTTAAAATACAGTATTATTTTAGGTTGGTATTTTTCTTATCATATAAAAAATTCACGCCCATTGTATATCATATATTTTCAATATAAAAATATAAAGTTGTGGTAGGTAAAGGCATATGCTCATTTTTTTTTTTAAATTGTATTATTATTGAAAAAAATATATAGTAGGCTGTCGTTGAAAAGAACATTCAAAGATGGTATTTTCTCTTAACATTATATTTTGTCAACTAGTAAGAAGCGAAATAAATAACGTTTAACTTTAGTCAATACGTTACATTTATTTCAAAATTTTAATCTCTACGTCAAGATGTGATTCATATGATCAAATCTACTTGGAAATTTCAATAATGATTTGTAAATTATTTTCATGTAAAAAAATCTAATAAGATTCAATCTTTGCATCACACAGATTCTTGAACGCCGGAATATTCGGCAATGGCACAGAATCAAGCCACACACTACCACATTCCGCCACAAGGGCCGCCATGCTCGTCAGAATCAACACCCTCCTCCAGGGTTACTCCGGCATCCGGTTCGAAATCTTGGAAGCCATCACTAAGTTCCTCAACAACAACATTACCCCATGTTTACCCCTCCGCGGTACCATCACCGCCTCGGGCGACCTTGTCCCGTTATCCTACATCGCGGGCCTCCTCACGGGCCGCCCCAACTCCAAAGCCGTCGGCCCCAATGGCCAAATCCTTAATGCGGAAAACGCCTTCGCCCAAGCTGGCGTCGAAGGCGGGTTCTTTGAGCTACAGCCGAAAGAAGGGCTCGCACTTGTTAATGGGACCGCAGTTGGGTCCGGGATGGCGTCCATGGTGTTGTTTGAAGCTAACGTCCTTGCATTATTATCGGAAGTGTTATCGGCTATTTTTGCGGAAGTGATGCAAGGGAAACCCGAGTTCACTGACCACTTGACGCACAAGTTAAAGCATCACCCGGGTCAAATAGAGGCTGCGGCCATCATGGAATACATTCTAGACGGAAGTGACTACGTTAAAGCCGCACAAAAGGTTCACGAAACAGACCCGTTGCAAAAACCGAAACAAGACCGTTACGCTCTCCGCACATCGCCCCAATGGTTGGGCCCACAAATCGAAGTCATCCGGTCCGCCACCAAGATGATCGAACGCGAGATCAATTCGGTTAACGATAACCCGTTAATTGACGTTTCGAGAAACAAAGCGTTACACGGTGGTAACTTTCAGGGTACCCCGATTGGTGTTTCGATGGATAACACGCGTTTGGCTATTGCCGCGATTGGGAAACTTATGTTTGCGCAATTTTCTGAGCTTGTGAATGATTTTTACAACAATGGGTTGCCTTCGAATCTCTCGGGTGGGCGTAACCCGAGTTTGGATTACGGGTTCAAGGGTGGAGAGATCGCCATGGCTTCTTATTGTTCCGAGCTTCAATTTCTAGCAAATCCGGTTACAAACCATGTTCAAAGTGCGGAACAACACAACCAAGATGTTAACTCTCTAGGGTTGATTTCGGCTAGGAAGACAGCCGAGGCGGTTGAGATTTTAAAGCTCATGTCATCGACTTACCTAGTCGCATTATGCCAATCGATTGACTTGAGGCATTTGGAAGAGAACATGAAAGCGACGGTCAAGAACACCGTGAGCCAAGTTGCGAAAAAGGTCCTAACCATGGGGGTCAACGGCGAGCTCCACCCGTCAAGATTTTGTGAAAAGGACTTGCTTCGTGTAGTCGACCGCGAGTATGTTTTCGCCTACATTGATGACCCGTGCCTCGCTACGTACCCATTGATGCAGAAGCTCCGCCAAGTGCTCGTTGACCATGCGTTAAGCAATGGTGAAACCGAGAAGAGCGCGAACACTTCCATCTTCCAAAAGATTGCTACATTTGAAGATGAACTAAAGGCCATTTTGCCTAAGGAAGTTGAGAGTGTTAGAGTTGCATTTGAGAATGGTACAATGTCTATTCCAAACAGGATCAAGGCTTGTAGATCATACCCGTTGTACCGATTCGTGCGGGAGGAGCTCGGTGGCGGGTACTTGACCGGCGAGAAGGTGACCTCGCCCGGGGAAGAGTTCGACAAGGTGTTCACGGCCATGTCTAAAGGCCAAATTATCGACCCATTGTTGGAGTGTGTTGAAGGGTGGAATGGTGCACCACTGCCTATCTCTTAGGTGTGGATTTGTGCTAAGTGTTTTAATTTGTATTTTTTAATATTTTTGTTTGGTTAAATTTGATGTTTGAACAAGGACTCTTTAAGGTATTGTTATGTGCCCGAATATGTGGTTGTAAATCATATATATTAAACATGTTTCTGTCTCGTTGGTTTCACTAGGTATACAATTATTCATTTTGTTTCCATTTTCGTATCTATTATTTTTTTTCATTTAATAATCTTGTACTTAGTTACCGGCCAACACGTTTATTTGTTCTTACGCAAGCAATGCCATATGGTGGGGGTCAAACCAAAATTTAAAAAAATGTGCTCTATTTCTTACTTCAAACTCGTAGTGTGATAAGATAATGGTGAGTTGGATAGTTTAATAGATTTTTTTTAAAATTGAAGTAACTCTTAATTATCAATTTGTCCTCACATGTCTGACACATGCTTCAAATCGCTGAGAAAACCGATAATTGTTAGTGTAAATGACTAAAAACGAGATGCTTTACCATATAAATGATAACGAGTGAAAACGGACTTTTTAAGAGGTCCAGCTCATGATTTTACAATTTTTTAACGACAAAAAATGCAATTTAGTCTTATATATATAAAGTTCATAAGCATTGATATCTTATCATTCACCATATTTGAGTGGAGTTTCAAAAAAATTACAACACAACTTAAGATTTCCGTTTTCAAAATTTAAACTTTTAAGAAACAAATAAATCAAATATTTTTTTTTATAATCTTTGTATTGTGTGAATCTTGTTTTATGAGACACTCGTTTGATCATTAATATATAACCTTAGCATATCGAGTATCGACCTATACATAAACAAGGAGTACAATGGTTGGGACCCTCTCGAAAATGAGCCTTGTGCGGTCGCCTGCAAGGCAGCTCACAAAGGACGGGCCTGATGTTTAATTTGTATTCCTATTATGCTTTTATTCAAATTTGTATCCCTATGGGTTATGTTAAAAAGGACTATATCAGGTTGTTGTTATGTGCCTGTATATGTGGTTGTAAATCATACATACTAATCATGTTCCTGTGCCGCAACTTAGGTATACGAATATTTATTTTGTTGGTCAATTGTCATTTTCCATCAACGTTTCATTCAAGAGTCTTGTATTTAGGTACACGTCAACTGTTCTCACTCAAGCATCTGGTGGTTCTTGCATGTTAACGTACATGTTTGGGGATTACAAGCATACCGGGCCTTAGAACGTGTCAGATTATACCATGTCAGGTTATATCAACATTTCTTAATCGGCCTTTTAACTTATAAATTCTACCAACAACATTAGGTGACGATTTTGGTTACTAACTGATAAAAATCAATAACATGTTGTGTTGGTCTAGTGGTATGATGTTCTCAATTATAAATGTAAGATGGTTGTTTTAAATCCTTACAATTACAAGATTTAGAGAATTTTTGGTGGCAATAATTTGTTGTAAAAAAAAATAAATAAGAATCAATTTTTCAAGACTTAAGTCAGTATGATAGTCAAAAGTGGTTGTTAAGTTTTCATGTATCACGTTTGTATGAAAAATAATACTAAACTAACGATGGTGGGTTTTCATGCATCTTTGTAACTATAAATATAAATATTATACACGTGTCCTAAAAAGGTTAAATACGCATTAATTATAACATGTTTACGTTACTCTCAACTGAAACTGTCCACTAGTTCTTGTGGTTGATTTATTTATTTTTCAAAATACGAAAATTCGATGTGGTTAAAATGATTTTTATGAGAGAATTTGTGAAAAATCCTTTTGTGTTTTTGAAGAATATTCCGTTAGCAATGGCATATCATAAAAGTTAATTGATCATGTTAGTTTTTGTCTGGTGAGTTGGAAGATCCGAAGGTGTTTCGTCATTTGTAATGTTGAGACTAGTGTAAAAGGTTTACAATCTGTTATCAGGAATTGCATATCCAGTTGTCTCATACTCTGTCACTTTGACCGGCATATGCCACCACAGATCATAACATACCCTTATAATTTGCCAAGGTTGCGTCATTAGAAATGACGGACCTACAAACATGTGAGATGTCATTTAAATAGGCATATGTTGAATACTTTTGTTGAACAAGTATGCTCGTACATACAGAGAACATGTACAACGATGTGATGCCTCATCTTTTCTTATGAGATATGCAAATTTGAAATGATGTTTCGTCAATATAATAAATAAATCACACAATATAATTTATAATTTGATCATACGTAATTTATAGTTTGACCATCGGATATGACCAGAGAGATACTCCAAACATTATGTGTTTTTAAATATGTATTAATCATTTAGTGTGATTTATTTATTATATTAATGATATAAAATGACATGTCTCACGAGAAAAAACGAGACATCACATCTTATATAGTTGTGCTTGTTCTCGGTTTGTACGAAAGTACTTGTTCTACAACATACTCAACATATGCCATGAAATGGCAAATATCACGTATTCGTAGGGGTATGCTATGATCTATTGTGGCATGCAGTTGTCAAACTGGCGAAACATGAGACGGAACACCTTCGTATCTTACGGCTCACCAGACAAAATCTAACATGCTCAGTTAACTCTTTTGATCCGCCATTAGACATATCACCTAGAAACACAAAATATGTTTTTTGTCTCACATAAACCATTTAACCAATGGCGAAGGATAGGGAGGGCGAGGCCAACCCCCCCCCCCCCTTTTTTGCGCAGTAGTATAAATTAACTTTTTTTTCGATTGGAAATTTTTATACGTAGTGTAAATGTATCTCTTTTTGACCGCAAATTTAAGCCCCCCTAGTTTATGACTTTTAAAATACATTTTGAGTTCAACCCACACCGTCATTTTCATCCAAGCTTCGCCGCTGTATTTAACCAACTCAAATTCTCCTATTTTGAAAAAAAAATTCGACATATTTTTCTTTGTTTTGTGTTCTTTCTTTTAATAGCGTGTTTTTGGTCTTCATGAGACATAGTGTGGTGATAAGATGTCTCTCATCTATCCTAAATGTCAGATGTGGAGGATTTAAATCTTGTACATTACAATATATAAGTGGCTTGTAAGTATTTAAGAGTAAGTTAGATTCTATAAGGAGCAACTAAGGTCTTATGCGTGAGATTTTATGAAGTATGATTGTTATTGTTTGCCATTAAAAGTAAAAAAAGGATAGTGTGTTCTTGTCGATCTCCGTCCTCATAAAACCAAGTAAGTTAACACCAAATTTGGAACAGCTTTGTAAGTAATAACTTAAAAAGCAACAATGGAGACTAAATAAAACATTTTTATAAAGTGTAACATCTGCTGTACCATATCAACCAGCATATTACAAAACATCCAAGACTTCTCTTGAAGTAATAAGTTTATATAAAAGAATGCTCCTCACAGGTATTCCGAAAACTTGGGTTTCCAATGAACGGAATGAACACGAACAATGCATTGTTCGTGCTCGTTTGTTAAGAAAATAATGTGTTCACAAACGGTTCATGAACACTTACTGAACGAGATTTTATGTCGTGCTCGTTCAGTAAGGAAATGAATATGTTCGTGAACGGTTCACTAACACAAACAAAATCGGCGGAGCCTAGAGATTAAGATTCATCAATGTGAATAATGAAAAAGGAAATGAGAACAATTAAAAAACAATGAAAGAATATGGTTTCCTATTTTATGTTAGGGTAATAAATTAAAGAGCATAAGTTGTTTAGATAAAATAAATAAATGTACAAAAAATTTTAATGAACAACATATACAAACGAACGTGAGCGAGCGTTCATGAACATATTAACGAACGTTCACGAACACAATTAAACGAATGAGGACTTTGTACATGTTCGTTTGTTTAACTAAGCGAATGAAATTTCTTGTTCATGTTCGTTAATTTATTAAACGAACAAACGTAAACGAACTTCCCGTCAAACGATTCATGAATGGTTCGCTGAACATTTGGTTCGTCTACAGCATTACCGAAAACCTTATTCTCTTATACATAACGAGTGGTTTGCCCGGCGCGTTGCGCCGGGACAGGTTGGTAAAACCCAGACGGTGGTAAACCAAAGCAGGTAGTAAGTGCACGCGAATTGTCAGTTTTGGTTACGTGCGTTATGATATCGAAACTGAAACAAAAAATAAAACAAAACAGTATAATAATTGAGGTTGACCAATGAGGTGACGTCGGTCAGTAAAACTCGGGCATTGATAAAACTCGAGTGTTGTCGATCCCGAGTGTTGAGGTAATGAGTCTACACAAATTTGGTCGGTCCCCGTCACGTTCCTTACGGTACCGAAACTAAAACAAAAACAAAATTTGGCTTTCTTTTTCATTAAGTTCGTTGCGGTACCGAAACTAAAACAAAGCACGGTGATTCTATGCGAATTCGGTCGGTTCTACTTACCATCCGGCCTATACCAAAGTTAATTTGATAAACAATTCTCACGTTTACATAAACATATGTATAAATAAACATAAGTGATACACTTGAAAAAAAAATAACCAAAATCATAAGTTCATAAGTAACACACTTGAGAAAAAATAACCAACTTTTTGCTCCATTAGAGATTTTATCCCTAGCTCTAATCTTGAAGAAACGTTTACAACAATCAACACAACCATCCAACCAACACCAACATCCATGTTTAAAGACAAAACTCTTATTACATATATAAAAACAAAAATAACACACTTTTGTGACACCAAACTTCTAATTTATACTAATTAGATAATTATACATAACTTTTTCCATCTAACTCAATGATGTCGTGAAGGGTTAGTTTAGTCACATCTAAGATAAACTATAAGGTTTATTAAATGTAAAACATACTGCAATTGCCTTTATGTATGACAATGACGTACAGACTAAAAGGAAAAGAAAGAGGAACACAAATAGTCATTAAATCAAGGAAAATTAACCAAATAACTCCTGAATTTTAATTTATAAAAAACTGCACTCGATGATACAAATATGTATGTTATATAAGTAAAAATTTATAATATTTTGGTGATTTGTAATTTAGTGTGACTTGTATGTAAAGTTGATTAAATGTTGCACAATGCAGCTCAAGGAGTAAATAATAGTACTTCCTGTTTGCGCATCCTTCTTGTCAATCCTTGGGTGGTGTCCCTTGATGGCCTTGAGATGTCGTGTCGGTCCTATTCTTGCAAGTCCGCATAGATTAAATGTTGCGTAACGTACATAGCTCAAGGAATAATTATTGGCACTATGTCAGCTCGTTACATTGAAGAAGTTTATTTAATAAGAATGAGACATATGGCGTTTGCACTTTTTATGTGTGTTTTTACTCTTTATGTATCAAATGGATCAAAGACTTTTAAATCAGTAACATTCGTAATTCATAAAAGTTAACTAGATGATACGATTTGAGAATCATGCTCGTAGTTTGGCAAGCTCAAAACTTATATTAATTTAAAAACATGAAAAATTATATCCGGAATATATACTTGTTGACAGTAGGAAACACAACATGTGCAAACCTACAATTTGATAGTGGCATTCGTGTTCGGCGTGTTTGCCTGACACATATGACTTGAGTGGTTTTAGGCGTTCGCCTCTTCATGTTTGTTACATGATATATACTTCTCCGAAGTTTGGTGTTCCTCCGCAATCCAAACCCACATGTCTTTTCAATTTCCAGTGAATCGCTTTGGAAATTCGACGTCTAAATCACAGTAGACCTAATAATTTAGATATACCGAACTTAATTTGTTATCTCTAAACAAGAGGATGTGAAGTCTTAATCATCACTATTAAAAGAGAACACAAGGTATACAAGATACATAGACATCAAACTAGGCTTGTAGGGTGGGGGTGGATGATGGTGTGAAAATACAAGGTTGGAAATGTGTGTTGACTGTTAGGTATGAACGAATTCTCATGTGCAATTAAATATTTGGTCCATTTGTATTAAAGATAATATCATAATAGTTCTCTTGATACTATTTTGGAAAGAAATGTGTGTTCGGTATGAATTCTCATGTGTTACTTACTAAGTAGTTTTTTTATTTGTATAATTTAGGAAATGTGTGTTAGGTATGAATTCTCATGTGTTACTTACTAAGTGGAGTAGTTTTTTTATTTGTATAATTTTACTAAAAAGATATTTATTTTTAAATGCGTAAAATTATCCTTGAGGGTTGATTATATTTGCTACTTTAAATAGGTTATTTTTATCTACGTATGTAACCTTGATGTTTACAAGTATTGTCAATTTCATACAATTCGTTAATCCAACTATTTTTAATTATTAAGTCAGGGGTGTTTTTGTCTTTCTATAAGAATACCCCTAATAACTAGAAAACAAAAAGATATATAATCCAATTCTTGGTTTTACTTTTGAGGTTAAATGGAGTGTATGCTAGAAGCAGAATATTGTGGAGATTTACTCTTGTAGAAGTTCAACTACACTTGTGCTTGATCTGTGTTGAAATATCCTTAGACCCGTGACCTGATTAACACACGGGCCATGGATGCCCATTGGATTAGCCGTTTGAACTTTGAACATGGAGTTTATATATAAAGAAGAGAGTGAATGTCAACCACCATGGATTTACATTGTAAATACCCAAAACCAATTTTACTAACCCCAAATTGTTTATACAACCATTTTCATGTCAAGATGGTTGAGAATAATACAGATAGTGACAAAGCTGTTGGCCCAGACGGATCAAACAATCGAATCAAACGAACTTATCAAATAAACGAACACGAGATATTGGGGTGACAACCCTCGACTCTTTTCATATAATCAAACGAACTTCATAAACTTATCAAACGTAGATGGAGATGAGACTCCTTGACTCTCTCTTAACTCTCTCTCAACTCTCTTTCAACTCTAATAATCTAGACCCTATATATAGACCTACTAAACTTCCTCTCCAAGACATACATTTCCTAAACCTACTACAATTCAAATAACTAAATTATAACATAACAAAATAAACCTTTAACTTTACTAATATTCAAGATTAATCCTTCAAAAGCTTGGACGATAACTCGCCCACAGGGGAGGGGGGGTCAAAAATATCGGACGGACATGGGTAAATTTACACGTTGTACAAAAAATTTAAGACGAAAGTGGGTACATTTCACCACTAAGCAACCCCACCCCTCCAAGGCCTACACTATCCTACGCCACTGAACACAAACCTATGAAGAACATTTAAGATTAGAAATACAAGTTGATCTTAAGACTAGATTTGTATAAAGAACGAACAAACCCTAACTTTACCAGACAAAATATGAAAGAGATGAACGAGACAAAAACAGAATGACGAATAAAATGATCAAACTGAGATACACGCCCTCTCTCAGCTGTCAGTTACTCTCTTTCTTTTATAATCAGCCGAACTATTCAGGTTGTTGGGATCTCTTCAAAATAACCAACTACAAACTTTAGCCCAAGCTCATAATATTTTGCCGTAAGCCCAAGCATGGCAGCAATAGCATCCAAAACCAATTCATCATACAAAACATAAAAAATGTATTATATTTCAAGTCCCGTATCGATAATCAACACAAAAACTAAACGAATAACTCGCGTTTATATTAATCAGAAATATCACTCTAAAAACTGATTACAAACCCTCAAACCCTAACTCGGTTTGACTCTTGATGAACCCTAACTCGGTTACACCAACTCCACCTTCTCTAATGTCTAACAATAACTCGGTTTATATAGACTAACCCTAACTTGTTAGCCAAAACATTACCAAATATAATAAAACTTAATTCTTGGGTTGGGCCTTACACTTGGGCCAAACAACAATTGATCCAACAATATTAACCCAAAACTATATAAACTGTTATGTTGATGTTTTAATTACATATATATTTTAACAGTGAACAAGTTCATTACTCTCAATCTCTCATTCTCACTTCTCACCCTGAAATATATTTTCTGTTGAGCTATATTTGTCATCGTTGTTGCATTTAGGAGGGTGCCATCGTTTTGATGAGCCAAGTCTGATTCGTAAAGAGTCTTGTTTGTATCTTTTGCATCAGTTCATCGTGTTGATGTTCTGAACATTGTTTTGTCTTGTATTTGGTTCTTGATTTCTGGGTTAAACATTTTGGTTTGTGATTAATAAGATAAGAGTTACCATTTTTTATAGACCTACTGGACAATGTTTAATTTAGCTACCCCGGAATACAACACCATATAAATTAGTCGACAAACACTTTCATACGTCCATGAGAGATTCAAAGTTTAAATCTAAAAAACAAAAACATGTATACATTTTTTCACAATACTAAACCAAGCCGCCACTTATCTTCAAAACCGATCGACCCAACAAGTTCAATCATGCCAACCGAACCGGTTAAAGGTCCGGTTCCCAGTCCAAGTGTTCCATTAGATCAGTTTTAACAACATTATCTTATACAAATATATATTCATGAACTGAAGTAGTCATAAACATAAAAACTGTTATGAACCCGGATGTGAGTCCAGACAAGCCCAACCACCCCAGTTTAGGTGGACCAATAAGAGAAGTGACCCGTGGAAATGTGACAGGAGTCGCTTGATATATGCTGAAGAGATTCAAAGAACGATTATGATGAAATAAGATGAATGTTAATTAAGTAAATAGTGGTTCTTCTATTATTTCAGATTCTATTCTAATTTCTCATCTCTTCTTGTAATTCTTGTTTGTTCATGATTGTGTATGGTTCGGTTTTCACCGTAAACCTTCAGTTTATCCATCTAAATCTAGTTTCTAATTGTCTGATTCATTGATGCTTTGGTTGTGTTAATATCACTTCACAACAAAATACATATCATATGATTACATAAAATTGCTAATATGCCCTTTCTCTATGTATAACAAACTAGACAAAGCGACTACATATTTATACAAAAAATTTGTCTGGATTGACGGGTTCAATAGTAGGAACAACATGAGCCGGACCGCCTACAGGTGATCTAGGACTGGTTCCTTCTGATGCATTCCCAACAGCCCGGTTAACCATTTCAAGAACCTCACTCATTTTTGGTCTTGCTTTTGGGTTCGTAGACAAACACTTGTTGGCTATAATGGAAAGCTCTTGTGCTGTTTTCAGTGAGTACTTACCTTCTAGCCTAGAATCAACTATTAGTCTAAACCTTTTAGAGTCGAGATGCGGTTTCACCCATTCTAAAAGCTTCTGCTCATTCTTGGGCAGGTTACGATCCAATGGTCGCCTACCCGTGATAAGCTCATACAGAAAAACACCGTAGCTCCACACGTCACTCTGGGATCTGAGTCGTCCCGTTAGGATATATTCTGGAGCCGCATATCCCATTGTTCCTACAACCTGATCATATAATTTTTCAATGTCATTGGTTAAAGGTTATATGAATCAAACCAATTTGTGCATAATTGTATTTTTGAGTTTCATGGGAGGTGTGATTGTGTTAATAAGAAACAACAAAATATTATTGCTTTTATTTTTCACTTTTTAAGATTGACATAAGTATGCAATATTTTTAACGGAATTGCATTAAAAGCACCGACTAGCAAGCTACTAGCCGGTTGAAAACAGAGAAATTACATGACTAGAAGAGGGTTTTCAACCGTTGTATTGAGAAATTCACACATTTGTTTTCCTACTCAATTACCAAAAGAACGAGAATGCAATTTTTTGTCTGCCTGTTATCATAATATATGGTGTTTTGCGTAGATTTCTCCTATGTATATATTACTCCCTCCGTCCCGATCAAAGTGTCTTAGTTTGAAAAACACAAAGTTTAAGGTAGATTAAATTATTTTTTTTTTGCTTACCAAATGACAATAATGCCTTTGAAAATTGGATCTATAAATATTGTTTATTAATGTTAGTTGTGTGTGTTTGAGGATAAACTTGGAAACTGGCTAACAAATTTTGAAGGTGGACATTTGTAATGGGACAGATAAAAAAGGAAATGTAGACACTTTTAATGGGACGGAGGGAATTAAAAGTTTATCATGGATGAATGTACCGCTGTGGAGACATGGGTTAGTCCTTCTTGAGGACCTAACCTAGCTAGACCGAAATCTGAAAGTTTGGAGTTCCATTGATCATCAAGAAGGATGTTGGAAGATTTGAAATCTCTAAAGATAATCTACAAAAATATAACATCAATCACGACGATTATTACCCAAGATGTGTGTTTGAAGAATCCTATATTGTTAAAGTTGTAACAAACTACCTGAAAGTCCATTTCTTCATGGAGGTATGTTAAGCCACGGGCCGCTTCTTGAGCCACTTTAAGTCTCATGGTCCATGATAGAGGTTCCACGGACCTAGCCAGTAAATGATCTTCAACACTTCTATTGGGCATATATTCATAAACCAGAAGCCGTTGGATCCCTCGTTCATCGTCTTCTGCGCAATATCCAATGAGCTTCACAAGGTTCGGGTGCTCAACCACCCCAAGAACATTCACTTCCGTCACCCACTCCTTGTGCCCCTATCCATCACAAATAAAAAGTTAGAACAACAATCTTTAATTATATATACACACATGTATTATGTATATATATAAAAATAAAGCCCTTTAATTTTATGGATTTAGATAATGTGTGATCATATTCTCTCATGTTAGAATCCTAAGCAAAAGAAGATATTTGTTTTTTTGCGAAAAAAGATACTGATTTTGTAATCCGCTTTAGACCCAAAAAGTTGAGTCGCGTTGTATATGTCATTCGTTACACAAATATGTTATTTGCTAATTTCATATTATTTTGTTGTAATGGGTTATTGAATAAAGCAACAAAAGCTTGCCTGTAAACCCTGTCTACCGAGCTGTTTAACAGCCACATTAATCGTTTTAGTCGGGTCTTGAGGGGACTTGATCAAGCCCAAGTAGACACACCCGAACCCACCCTCGCCAATCTTTGAAGACCGTCTAAAGCCATTGGTAGCCGACTTGAGTTCAGCCAAAGTGAACACTTTTAGGCCACTTGGCCTTTGTGAAAAGGTTGGAACATTAGCCCTTCGTTTTGTCTCAGTGCTAACATCAGACACGGTATGAGACTTAAACCTTGTCCATGATCTTCCTGAAAATAAAGAAGTCCGATTTTTCGTGGTTCCGTTCTTTTCTTCATGGTAAGAGAATGAAAAACACTTCATTTCCTCTAAAGGTTTAGTGTCTCAGCTAGAAAAATATAGATTATAATCAGCAGTGTTTAAGTTTGACACAAATGTTGCCCGCGTGCAAGCATAAATATGCACGCTTGCAAAAGAACATTACAGATTTAAAACATATAACATAATAACTAACCTTTTAAGGTGGTATGGATATAATAAGTGATCAAGAAATGAAATCTTGAAAGGAATAATTAATATCAAGATTGTGCAAGAGAACACCACATAATCAAGAAATTAACATGAGATTCATCACAAGACTAATAATTTACTAGCAAACTGAAAAACCCTGATTGATTAACTACAAATTATGTCATCAAGGTTAGAAATTGTACAGGAAACAAATCTATTTGATTCAAAGACTTTGGAGAGAGAGAGAGAGAGAGAAAGCAATGGGGTGGTTGGAAAAGAAATCTAATCAGTATACCAAATTAATAGGTTAAAAAGTTGACTAAAAGAGTTGTTTAAAACTTTAATAATGTAGGAAATATGTGGGTTAGATTATTCTTGATGACATAAGTATTACATTATGATGACAATATTATATGCATTCCAACGATAATTTTTGCTTGCCTTTAAAATTTTATAAGTAACTTTTATTACTTATAAGAAACCCAAAATTGTTTATTAAACCATTGTGTTTTGGGTAGTCAGAACACTCTTAAGACTAATAGGGACACAACCCGAAAAACTAAATGAAATCAAATCTTCTAACCAATCATATGAAGACGGCTCAAAACTAGAGGTGGTGTTAATTTCATCTTTACCCAAACCAAATGGCATTCCATCACACACGCAATCATCATGGTTGTCTCAACGTTCGTGGAGCCTAAAACGAATTAAAATGTTGAGGCATTTTGAAAAATCCATTTGGTGTAAACCCTCCTTTTCCAGGGCTTGGGACCGATAATAATAAACTAATAAGTTTGTAGTTGGTGAAGTTAAAATTTTCTTTGTTTCTTTAACCTTTTTATATTGACCCGATTCAAACTTTCGAATTATATTTGACATTATAAAAAATCTAACTATAAATAATTTAAGATTTAAACTTTCGGCTGCCATTAGCTTATGTCCTTATTTTTATTTTATATTTTCTACTATGTGTACCATAATACAAGGATGAATCATTAATGACATGGGCATTACTCTTAACGTGTAATCCATTGACAAGTTCTTAATAGAAAAAAACTGAGTTTTAAAATACATGTAGTGTATAACCCATATAAAATTGGAGGCCTAGAAATACTTGAGGCCCAAAGCCATTGCCTTATTTGGTTGGCCAATGGGCCGAGCCGAACAATCACTTTTTCCAATCAGTTTTCGTACCCAAAATTCCAGGCTGAACTGCATAACTGAACCACCACCTCCGGTGATGTTACTGACCGACCCGATCAAATCAATTTCGCCCCGAGTACCCGAACGCAATCTAGGTATCTACTTTTACACTGTTGTATAGTTTTTCTTTTATTAATATAACAATACTATATTATTTAGTTAAGTGTAAAAATGTGTAAAACCGGAGCCTCCAATAATCTTTAAGTTTGAACTATAAATTTAAATATTCCTCTCTTTTAATTGGTTTATTCTTTTTTCGTGTTTATGTTTGTTTTGATTTTATCTTTCTGTTGGTTTTCTTCTAAAAAATCTGCAAATATAATAGTATTATATGAGAGAAAATGATTATTGTTATGACTTTATCAAGTTTTGTGTGTGAACTCACGGTTACTCACCCATCAATGCCCATTTCAAAGAAAATGTTATATCCAATCAAACAACATCTTTCTTTTCATGGATATTAATTTCAAATAATAATAATTTAGCATGATCTTCAATTTTGTCGTCTGAAAAGAGTTGGTCAAGTCAACGAGAGGGAAAATATAGCTATCCAAAATGATTTGTCTAAATTTTTAATTTGTGTTTTGATTTGAATTATTATATAACAAGTCTTTTAACTAAATTCAATATTTGATGACTAATTATGTTTACATTTAGCGTCTAGAATTAATGAATTGTTTTGAGTTAAAAATACCATGTTTGGCTCCGACATGAAGGGGTGCCTGCAAGTACCCTTGAGGCTATGCGTAGTGGAGGGACTACAAATCGGGGCGAATTGCGACACGTGGCACCCAGCCAACAAGGGATGGAAATTTGTTTTTGGGGTGTAATGGTGTAGGGGCTACAAATAATAATATAATAATATATACATATATATATATATATATATATATAAGGGTTTGGATAAAATACAAATGAAATTATCATGCTAAACGTGAGAATCAAGTAGAGTAATTATGTAATTACTCTATGATAATTACTCTATGATGTAATTACATAACTACTCTACTTGTATATATAATTACTCTACTTGATTCTCACGTTTAGCACGTTAATTTCATTTATACGTTAACCTCCCCTTATATATAAATATATAACACACACATAGTAATATAATAATAATTAAATCATTCCTCCTCCCGGCAACAAATACCCCACGCCCCCGCTCCATTTCGCCCAGGGGGCGGTGTTCCACACTTCCACCCCAATATCGCCCCATTTCACCCTCAATTTCGCTTAGTACACATGGCCTAATTTGATATGGTACTTTATGTGGGTAGTCGGGTACACCCCAGCCTCCTTCTAGGACTAGTTAGATTGTGAAAGAACTACACTACTATAACCCGATGAAAGGAGGAGAGAGAGATCCATGTGTGTGTAGAGAGGAGATAGAAAGAGTGGGGGCATTTGAGATGAGTAATGTATGCTGTTTAATTGGTTTTGAGGTAGTAGATATTATAAATGAGCACCCTTCTAGCCTTCCTAGTCAAGTTAAATTGTTAGAAAAGATATGTGCATTACAACATATTTTATTTTTTTTAAATATCCCAAATATTAATTATTGTCAACCTAACTTTATGTGATGAGATGACCAATGATCCCAATTTCCACATAATGTGAATTATTGTGAAAGAACTTTTGAGCAGATATTCTTGATCGATTAGTTTCCTGTTCATCTTTATTCTTACTCTAGTGAAACTAAGATTATAAATATGATTCTTGTACTAAAATAGGATGAGAATATTTAAAAATGTACAAAATAAGAAAACTTATCTCAATGATATACATTTTTAGTTTAACTTATTATATACAAACTTAAAAAAGTGATATAATTATACAAATTTCCAAGTAGTGTTCATATGGCTTTTTATTTGTTGGCGTGACATCAACTTTGAGAAAAACATCGAAATATACCTCAAAAATGCTACTTTTAGCGACCGTTCCTTAATCATCCCTCACCACTTGGCTTCAGCCATACATCTAACCGCCGCCAGTAAGTTGGCAAAAATAATTTCATTGAAAATGTATCATAATACTATACCTACAAACGGACCGGGTAGTTTTAAAAATTAATTACTTTTATTCCAGTCGAAACATGTACGAGTCAAAAAATGATATTTTTTGCTAATAACATTTCAATCTCAAAATACAATCAAGTATATCAAAGACATACAATTCACTAGCAAAAAAAACTTCAATATTAATACCACTCTTTGTTCCATAAATGGCAAAAAAACATGTCTTTTACATACATTCAATTTCTATAAATAGTCTGACACAATGCAGTCACAAAGTATGGAGTCCAATCCAAAAAATATAATCTTCAAATAAACTTTACAAAATATACAAAATATCCACAGCCATTATATACGGCCACCATTGACCGGTTGTTGACTTTCCAATGCTATAGCCTCTCTCACCATTTGCAGCACCTGACTCATCGTCGGCCTTTTCCTCGGGTCTTTGACCACACACTTTTCCGCAACAACACACATCTTTTGAATTGATCTCTCGGAATAAGTACCCTCAAGCCTCGGGTCAACGGTTAAATTTGACTTTCTTGCACCTGCACAGCAGCATATCCAACTTGTGCATTCAGGATCTTTTTCCACAGAGTTTTTTTTTACAACTGGGCGTCGGCCCGTGATCAGTTCCTCAAGAAAGACGCCATAACTCCACACGTCAATACTGAACCTTAGACGCCCGGTTTGAACATATTCTGGAGCTGCATATCCCTTTGTTCCTCCTACTACCTGAATAATACATTCTTCATGATATTAGAACTGTAAAAAGATATAAAAATTGTTTTAGATTGTAGAATGTAGAATCAATAGCAGGGTGTGCACAAGGGCTTGTGAGCCACTCGAGATTGAGTCACCAAAAGCTCAAATCGAGCCAAGCTTAAACGAGTTAAAGCCTAAAATAAGCTTTTTTAATAAACTAGCCCAAGCCCGAGCTTCACTTATCGAGCTCAAGCTAACCTGCAAGCCAACGAGCCTAATATTTATATAATTTTTACTCTATATTTTAAATACATATTTATCTAATGATGGTTATTATTTTTGTATATAATTTTATTAAAAAATCACTATATTATTTCATAAAAATTATAATTAGTTTATATATAAAAGCGTATGCAGATTAATTAATAAATAATAAACGAGCCAGACCCGAGCTGAGCTCTAGCTTGAAAAATTACCCACAAGCCAAGCTCGAGCTTTGGAAATAGAGCTCAAAATGAGTTGAGCTTGAGCTCTCATATGCTAAATGAGCCTGGTCGAGCTCATCTTGGCTCGTCTCGAGCTTTTAGTGAGCCGATCTCAAGTAGCTCACGAACATCTACGCTCATTTACACCCCTTACTAATTATACAAACACATATTTATTTTGAACGGCTAAAATGCCCCAATACTCCTATATTAATCTTAAATCTCTAATCGGTGACACATTGCCATCAAACTCATTACAAAATCATATATTATGAAGAAAAACATATATGTGCAGCATTCTAATATTCTATTGTTCTAACTTCTAGCTTGTAAATATATCATCTCTAAGTTGTAAGTTTAATGAAATCAAAATAAACATACTGATGTTGAGACATGAGTCTGTCCCTCTTGAGGACCTTCCCTAGCAAATCCAAAATCCGAAAGCTTTGCATTCCAGTTCTTGTCCAAAAGAACATTTGAGGGTTTAAAATCCCTAAAGATTATCTGCAGCATTAATTCAAATTAAATTATTCAAGAACATGTCAAACTTATATAAAGAAAAAAGGTAATTAATGGTAATGTCTAAACACCTTGCGCGCCCCTCCCATTCCCTCGTGTAGGTATGTCAAACCAATAGCAGCATCTAGGGCTATCTTTAGCCTCCGGTCCCAAGAGAGAGGGGTCTCTGAATTAGCCGATAAGTGATCGTCTACACTTCCATTAGGCATGTATTCATACACCAAAAGCCAGTCATTTTGATCATCGCAATAGCCGATTAGCTTCACAAGGTTATGATGCATAATGTCACCGAGAATATTCACCTCCGTCTCCCATTGCTTGAATCCCTGTCAATCTTTAAATTAATCTTATAGGGAAAACATTATATAGTAATCAAGTTTTATTGTTGCTCCATCTAAGAGGTTAAACCACTCAAGTTTCGATTTTGTCTAGATGCCATGTTTTTTTTTAACTATGCAACTAATGTTGACCTAACGTGTCAATTGTGCAAGCTTGATAATATGCCATGTCACCGGTTTTACACAATAGAAAGTCAAGTGTTACATTATGTGTTATACTCCTCATTCACCATTCACCAATATGTGCCACCTCAGCGCCACATTATAACCCCCCGTCCATCTTTCACCATTCAGCTTTTTTTTAAAAAAAAATTAATACATATAACTTTTATTAATTTTAAAACGATTACTCAACAAATAAAAAATATAATGTATTATTAAAATAACGATAACTCATTTTTCAAAAAGAAAAGAAAATAAATATACTAATAGAACAAATAAAAAAAAAGAATCTTTATTTATGTGAAACTAGGGTGAACAAGTATGAAACTTGATTATTCAAGGAAAGTTAGGAACACTAACCCGTTGTCCTCTTTTACCCCGCTTCACCGCCACACAAATATCATCAGACGGATTTTCTAAGCTCTTAATAACGCCCTTATGTACAATCCCATATCCGCCCTCACCGATCTTAGAAGACTTATCAAAGTTATTAGTTGCTTCCTTAAGGTCACCAAGAGAGAACACCCTAAGATTGCTTGATCTCACATTTCGATTTGGGATATCCTGTCTTTGAGGAGCAGATGCGGTCCGCGATTGTCTAAGTTCAAATGTTGAATCTGCGGTATAAAAGTTTTCAATTGATAGTGGTGGTCCTTCATCTTGCGCGGTTACAAGAGAAAAACATCGGAAATTGAAAACCATGGTTTAACCCTTGAGTAGCATGAGAGAAATATAACAAGATATTAGTTATATGTATACAAGACAATGTAGAAGTTAGCATATGAGTAATTTGTGAAAACTTTCATGGGCCATAATTCACCTTTTAGCAAGAATTATGGTTACATATGTATTTGGTATGGAAATATAGGACTGACAGTTGAAAAACATGATTTAAGTTTTTCTTATTGGTTTATGTAGCACTCTTTGGTTAGGGAAAATCATGGAAGTATCCATCTTTCCTAGCGTGTTATATCCCTATGGTCATGATAGAACAATTTTACATATATAGCAATGATATACACGAATCTTTGGTCATGTATTCATGTTAATTTGCCTACACACTAGAGAGTTTCATTTTATAAGTGAATACCAATACATACACAAATCAATGTGCGATGCGGTGTCACACATCACATTAGTTTAAGTCATTACTAACCGAAAAGAAGGGACTTGTTTGACATGGCTATAAAACTATAAAGCCCTAAATCTATACACCAGCATGTATGTTACATCATACAGACCATACGATGTCACATGGGACATATGGTAGAACGAAAAATTGTCATATGCCCCGTATGATAGGTCGAAAAATGGCCATACATGCCATATGACTTTGTCAGTGGTTCACATTAGTCATTTTTGTTAAGTGAAACACATCATGCAGGCCTTCATACAACCCAATGACCCATATGGGCACTCTTCGTTTGACATATGACCCAAATCAGTAAAAATGCTAGTTGTAATACTAGCTAAAGCTTATTAAAATGGAAAGCTAGTAATACTAGCTTTTTTTTGTTAGAACGACGACTTTCTTGTAATTAGGCTATTGCACTCTCCAAATTTGGAGAGGCCCGATGCCCCACTCTGGCCAGACTATGTTGTCTTAACCGGACCCACGTTGGCTTCAGACTTCAGAGTTTGACTTGGGCATTCCCTCATGAAACCATACCGCCAACTGCCACTTGACAGTCGTTGTGTCACAACAAGAGCAGAGCTCTCTAGTTAAACCTTACTTTTTGTGTCTCAAAATTGCTACAAACATGAGTAGCTTTTGATAAAATCACTTCAAGAACTTACTTTACAAATATAGCTTTTAACCAAACAAACACATTTTCCTTATTTGGAAACACTTTAAACCTCTCAAAAAGTCAAAACAATCACTATAAACATGGCGTCAATCAAAGATCCATAAATAGCAAGCAGCAACAAGAGTTCACAAATCCAATCAGTCAAACAGAAATCCAACTAACTGACACATAACACATATGAAATCAGCCAAGAAACCCCTAAAATAGTTGGTACCCAGGCAATCATCAGAAACGATCACAAAAACCCATGTGTAATTTAGAAACAAAAGTAAGATCAGATTTTATTAATTGAAGCTCAAAGCTGGAAACAAAAAACACGCACCTTTGAGCCCAGAATAAAGATGATCTTCAGAGCACCTGCCACAATACCAACAAGAGAAGACAGGGGTTCTTTGGCAGAAGAAGAAGAAGAAGTAAACGAAAATGTAAAATAATATTATGCAACTCTTGTTTTAACATATGTTTTTAGGGAGGTTCTTGTCTCCTTCTTTGGTGTGGGTATACGTCGACTTTGGAACACGGGTTTGGGATCTAGTTAAATGCGTGTAATTAATAGTTTAAACTGTAGAATTAATATACTTTTTTTATATTTAGTGTTTTTTAAAAGAATTTTTTTAACTATTTTGTTTTTATAATGATTAATGAAGTTTCATAGGCTATCTCATAACTTTTTAAGATACTACAGACTAAGAAAAGTTCTAAATATATTCGTGAGATATAACTTTTTATCCGCGTTTTAATATATTTATTTTTTAAACCAAGTTATGAGTAAAGTAGTGATGTACAAGTAATCAAAGCACAACCAAAATTGTTATAAAAGCTAGGGGTGAGTAATTGGACTGAAACCGAATAACCGAAAAAAATTGAACTGAAGCATTAACCGACGGTTAATTTTTTAGTTTTTTGAAAAACCGATTTTTGGGTTTAGGTTCGGTTATTCATTTTAAAAAAACCTAAAAACCGAACCGATTAATCGAACATGTGTTTTCTATGTGTTTTTTTAAGATGTTATGACCGAAAACAAAACACTAAAAGAATCTACAATTGACGGTGATGAAGATTATAAAGATGATGAAGATTGAGTCTAAACTCTGAAGATGAATAAGATAATGAATAAAGATTCGGGCCAAACTTTTAGTGTATTTTTTATTTAGAACTTTGTTGAATTTTGTACATTACTACTCAAACAACTTTGTATTTGTTTGATTCCACGTAACACGTGCCTATTTTTGTATTTTTAATTCAATATATATGAGATACTCTATTTTTTGAATTCTTTTTTTTTTGCAATGTCTACTCACAATTAAAAAACCGAAAATAACCAAAAATCGATCGGTTGGTATTCTAAAATAACCGATAGCTTCGGTTTCGGTTTGGGTTTCATCCAATAACTGAACCGAACCGTGCTCACCCCTAATAAAAGCTACTTCAAATCAGATGTTTTTTTAAATAAAGTGACACTAGTTATCCTTTTTTCAATTCTAATAATGTAATGTATATAAAATTTTGAATATGCCGTTTCAACGTGCTTATATATATCTATGTTTCGATAAAAAAAATCAAAAATGAATGGGCTAGCTCAAGTGGCCAGCCAAATGATGGGTAAGAGCTTGATGCCAGTTGGCCTCTTAAGTTCGAATCTTGATGGCGACACGAGTTTTCTATTAGAGTGTCCCTTCCCAGAGAGCTTGCTCTTGTGGGCGGACAACTCCTGTCAAGTGGCAGGGGGCTCGAAATTTTCTCGTGGAACGCCTAGCCAAACTCGGATGCCAAGCGTGGACCCGGTTAAAACAATATAGTCTTGGCTCGAGTGGGGCGGTTGGGGCTCTCTACGAGAGCTGTGGTTGAATATTCAACCACTATGAAAGTCACCGTTCAAAAAAAATAATTGAACAAGTCAAATGTGATTTTTTTTGTTGTTTACCGTGACAAACCGATACTGTCCGAACAATATTTTGTGCCGGTACTATTATTTTTCTTTTAAATGCAAAGAGATGTTAAGTTGGGTTTCAAGTTGCATCATTAGCCTAGCTAGTGTTTTCCAACAATTAATCATGTTGATCAATTATAGAAACTCAATGCAAAGTTGCAAACTAATGAATTAGGATATGTCTTTAACTCCTTAAACACTAAAACTGTATGCTTTTAAATAAGGAAAAATTCCTAAAATAACACAAGAGAGGAGAGAGAAAAAAAAATCCTAAATTTGTCCACATTCCCAAACTAACCCATTAAATATGTACTGAGTCGACGCTTCGTTATAATAAACGACGGGATTTTTAAACCAATCATAATTTGGCATGTGGAAAGCATTTGACACACCCAGCGAGATTTTTAAAAATCTCGTGGTTATCGACCATATTTTAAACTTAAATCACTTTTAAAAAACAGTCTATCAAGACGGTTTTTTTTATGTTTCTTGTCTGGTCCGTTCATATTATATTTTTCTTGAGAGTTTATCCTTAATTGATGGTTTAATTTGGAAAGTGAGGTCCACCTAAAACCTAATTATAAATATAGTCGGAGTAGACGGAATATTAAAAGACTTTGTCGGTCAAGACGGAATACTAATAATCCTATCGGTCGAGACGATATTAAAACTTTTAAAACTTATAAGAAGAAACTTGAGAATATGAACTCCTTAGAACAAATTCAATCAAAATGCGTCTTGAAAGACGAAATTCAAAAAGCTCAACTCTCAAGAAAAATATAATATGAACGGACCAGACAAGAAACATAAAAAACCGTCTTGATAGACTGTTTTCTAAAAAGTGATTTAAGTTTATAATATGGTCGGAAACCACAAGATTTTTAAAAATCTCGTCGGGTGTGTCAGATGCTTTCCACATGTCAAATTATGATTGGTTTAAAAATCTCGTCTTTTATTTTACCAAAGCGTCGCATCAGTACATATTTAATGGGTTAGTTTGGGAATGTGACAAATTTAAGATCTTTTTCTTCTCTCATCTTTTGGGTTATTTTGAGAATTTTCCTTAAAATAATATGATCAATCTAGCCTACTCTTTTAATCCAACCGGCACGGTTTAATTTACCGTTTTCCTAAACCTTAGTAAATCTAAAAATTGTCGTGGACTATATCGGAAACATGGGATGTTGTACGCGGACTATTAATAGCTTTCTTAGGCTTTATGTTGAGTATGTAAAATCATCAAAACTAGTTCAATTATACGGTCGTCACGGTGAGAATTTGGTTGATACTGGTTTGGTTCAATATATTTTGAGACCCCCCCCCCCCTTTTGTCCTGGTATGATATCATCTCGCAAATCATTTAACATTATACAATATTTGGCATCATTTTAACGTTGATAAATAACCATAACATTCTTGGGCCTAAGCTCTGTTGGTCACTCTTGGTAACATTTTTGCCTTTCAAAAATAAATGGTCAATGTGGAAGCCTGGATTATAATCGTATTAATTGTTTTGTTCTAGGATGTTTAGACCAGGTGTGGTGGCAAGTTGTGCCAGACGTTATGGTCTATAACGCGGGGGTACACCCCCCCCTCCCCCGCGTTATGTTGAATTTTTTTTTTTGCGCGTTGTATCTAAAACGCGAGAATGGCACGCGGATCAAAAAAGTTACCGTTGGTTTGGAGCCGTTGAAGTTTTTTAAAAAAATAATTATTATATTTATACTATATAAACAAACCAAACATATATTTTTTAACACATTCCTTCCAATCTACCAATTTACACAAATATTTATATCTTTTACACTAACATTTCTACCATCATGTTTCCAAACAACAACCAAAATATTCTCGGTTTCGGTCAATATGCCCGTCAAGCCAACCAAAATCCACAACTGAACCAATCTATCGCCCCGACGCCAACCGTACCCGTCCCATAAATGTATGACCCGCAAATGGCCGCGTACTTTGCACTTCTACAAAACTCTATGCCAAATGCGGTGCCCGGTTACCAAAACCCAATGACAAACATTTTTGCGGGTTCGGGTTCCCAACCCGCCCCGGAGACCCAACCCGAGGTCGAGTTCGTGCCGGAGACACAACCCGAGGGCGGTTCGAGCCAACGCGGACGTTCGAAAAAACACGCAAAGAAGCCCGCCGGCGAACCTCGGGTTAAAAAGACGGTGATATCGTGGAGTATCGACGAGTGCGTACTATGTGCTCGTGCTTGGTGCCAAATATCGGAAGATGCCAAATGCGGTAGGTTTTTAAAATGCATATATATTTTTTTAAAATTTCTTATAACAAACATTAAACTTGTAATGTTTTTATTTTTTTAGCGAACTATCAAAAAATGGGGGTATTTTGGCACAAAATTATAGAGAGGTTTCACAACCTTGGCGGGGACTCGCGTCGAGAAAAAGATTCGTTACTGTCGAAATGGGGCGACATAAACACCAAATGCATGACTTTCCATACGGTTTTCTCGCGGATGAATCGAACTAGGAGTAGCGGTGTCTCGGACGCGGAAGTCATGGATAACGCGTTGGTTGAGTTTCAACATAAGGTCGGCGGGACCTTCAACTACTTTGGCATTTGGAAAGACTTCTTGAGGTTTCACCCAAAATGAGGCTTGGTGTTGGATGCCGAAGCCGAAGGCGAAGGTGGTCCGCGTAAAAAAAAGTCTAAAACATCATCTTCGGTTGATCTAGACACGCCCCGTTCCGACGCTCTAAACTTCAACTTAAGCGATAATGACCCCCGTGAATACTACCGACATGCCTCGGCCGGGGGGTAGAAGAACCAAAGGCAAAGGAAAGGGGAAAGGGGCCGGTTCGTCGTCGGCAACGGGTTCGAATCCCGAATTGGAAAGCCAATTCCAATTAATGAACTCTCAACTCCAAGATTTACACTAACTTGGAACCCAACGACTTCAAGTAAATTTGGACGCCGTCGGCCTACTTCGAAGGAATGAGATGGATAAAGACATCGAGATTTTATCAAACGAGCTATCCGAAGACGACCCGATAGTCCAATCTCTAAAAGTCAATCGACTGTAACATCCTACTTTCAGTTATTACAATAAAAATAAATTTCGTTATTTCATAGTGGGTCGTTATTGGTTTAGATAAATAGAATACGAGTTGGGCCAGTGCTGGGTAAATGAATATGGGTTATGGTCTTGGGTTAGGAAAGAAAGAAGGAAAGACCATGGGCTTAAGCCCATGATTCATAAATATATAAACCCTTAATATCCATTTAATCCTCATTCACACATATTCCATACACCACCCAAAACACACACTTAAGATTTCTCTCTAGTTCTTCCTTATCTCTATCCGAAATCAAGAAGGAAACCGAGCACCGATCCGAGGTAACGATAGTTTAATATTGTATGAGCTTAACTCGTTAGATAAAGTTGCGAAACAACGAGCCGACACCGTTAAACCGTTTAAATCACGAGATCCGGGTGGAATCGGGTATAAACCGAACCTATGATGGGCTTAGGGATCACCCTAGCTCAGATCTGGATCGAACGGGGCGAAAAACGGTGAAAAACGAGTTAAGAATCGTTTTTCCGGTGAGTTCACGTTTTTCCGGCGGCTTTCCGGCAATGACGGCGCCGGAAAGGCGGCGCCGGAAAAGTAATACGAGGTTAAGGGTATGTCAGGGAATGTTCTGACATTCCCTGACCTAACCCTAGTTCGCTAACGGGAATTTAGCGAATTAAGGGTGATTCGTTAAGTAGATTCGCTGAGGAAAGATAACGAACTAGCCTTAGTTCATGTCCTGATTCGTTAAGTAGATTCGCTGAGGAAAGATAACGAACTAGCCTTAGTTCGTGTCCTGATTCGTTAAGGAAAAGATAACGAATTACCCCCCCCCCCCATTTCGTTATAGCCATTCGTTAAAGGAGATAACGAATTAGAAGGTCTAATTCGTTACTTGAACTGATACGCTATGTGGACTGGTTCGTACAAGGACGGATTCGTCAGAGGTCCAGTTCGTTAGAGGGTTCAGTTCGTTACAAATGACCAGTTCGCTAAGATAAGTCAATTCGTTAAAGACTGAATAACGAACTAGAAAGTTTAATAAAATGACAGAACAGTCCCTGGACTTAGAAGAATGAATTAATTACAATTCATCCCTTGAACTTTTAAGTAACATATTATTCAATGATTCAAAATGCTAATGGAAAATCCCCTTGGACCCTGCTAGGGGCTGCCGCCCCTAGACCCCGCTGCCAGGGGCGCTGCCCCCGGACCCCCGTTCGTTGTGGGTTATATAAAGATAGATATACAACATGAGTAGTAGTAGTTAATTGATACATGTAAATATTATACAGTTAGCCGTGCACAACTCAAGAAGGGAATAACGATTAACGGAGAGCGTAACAGGATTCAGGTGAGTTTCTAGCCCCATTTATGTGTTATGCTTTCGGGGCTGTGTGCATACTCAATATGTTTGTTAATACGCTTATCCTAAGAGATAAGTGTATGTCTTATGTGAATAATGTGAAATGTATGAATGATTGCTTGATGGTACGTGAACGATCTTCGGATATTGCACGTACTGTCGGGTTGTAACGCTATGTATGAGGTAAGTATGATATGTATGCTTATATGTATGAACGTGATAAAGTTAATAAAAGAAGGAAATGATGGCTGTATGGTTGTATGGTTACGAAAAGGGTACCGAGCCCTAATAATGCTCGAGGTATGATGTATGGTTGTATGGTAACGAAGAGGGAATCGAACCCTACTAATATTCGAGAACTAGGGAACCGAACCCTACTAATATTCGAGGAAAGAGGGTACCGAGCCCTAATAATACTCGAGGAAAGAGGGTACCGAGCCCTAATAATACTCGAGGAAGGAGGGTACCGAGCCCTAATAATATTCGAGGAAGGAGGGTACCGAGCCCTAATAATACTCGAGGAATGTAGGGCGTAATGCTCTTTATAACGTAAGATATGAAAGTAAATTAATACAAAAGAAAGTATGAAAGTATGAATGAAAGAATATAAGTTTATGTGTATTGTATAATGTATGATTAACTAGAACTCACTCAGCGTATCTGACTTTTAGAATGCACGCAGGTGAGTAGGATGAGGCAGCTCGCTTGAGGAGACACGTGGCATTGAATAAGAGGCTGGCATCGGAAGACTCAAGACGTTTAAGTTTAATGTTTTGTTTATTTTGAAAGACAAGATGACGTTTTAAGACAAGATGTGTTTTGTTATGAAATGTTTTATGAAAGCTTCTATATTCCTCGAATGTTTTAATTAACTCTGATATTTAGAACTGGTTTATGAGTAAATCCAACAGGAAAGTAGGGCTACCGGTAAAGGGGCCTTACATTGACGAGCGAAAATTTTAGAAAAATATAAATGAGTTTTAGTTTTATTAGTATTATTTATGTTATTTTTTATTTTAATTTGATGTATTTTTTTAAATGAATTATTATTTAAAAAAAACAAATAAAATTATAATGACTGGGCGCCACGTGGCGCATAACCCCTGGATGTGGAAAGTTTTGACTACAGCCTGTTTTTGTACAAAACCATAACTCTGACTGGGCGCCACGTGGCGCATAACCCCTGGATGTGAAGCTTTACGACTACACATGGTCTTAGCTTGAGTAGTGTTAAATAATATAGCCGACTCTTTGATGTCCCTATATGAAAATTATTCTTTGGTATTCCCAATGACATTTCTTATTATTCCAGTATTTATATAACTTTATTATACAAGGAAAGTAAAAATATATAAAAATTATAAAGCCAGCGGATTACTAGATTACTCTATTAGCAAGGGACAACTAAAAGAAAATGTCTACAACTATGTTTTGGGTATATATGTATGTATCGTTCAGATAATCGGGTAGCTATCATATAATACCAAACACTTCTATACCAACACAAAATTTTAAAATTAATTTTCATACACGAAGACTCATCCCAAATATTTCAAATTGCATATTTACCAGCAGGTTCGGGTTTGTTTGTCGCCCCTACCATCCAAGTTTATAGTAACTCCTCTTAGACCTTTAACTTTCAATAAAATAACACAACTTACAAGTCAACATTAAGTTAATAACATCAATAAACATAATTGCAACATTAACTGGTTGTAGTGTGGTGGCGCCCCAAGCCACCTCACCATCTCTTGCCATCCATTCCTCCGCCAAACCACTACAAACAATGGCGCCAAGCCCCTTTGGGCACTAACTAGTTAATGGACAAGGGTGTCAAGAGTTGGGGCCACATCTTCAATCCAACCAATCATATTTTTGCACACACATTTTTATATATGTACAAGAAAATATTAATATTAAATATTAATTGTGTTTTCAGTTAAACATTACTCGTTTTTAAGTTAAAAGTTAGTAAGAGCTCTCATGCCTACATGACAAGACGTTTTTCACTTTCAAGTTAAAAACCACTACGTACAATTGAAAACGAACCACAATCCCAGGTCTTCTCCCTAAAAATATCATCACCAATCACTCCTCACCCATTGCTTTGTCTTTCTGACTTTGACTATTCAAGGAAATAAAAGATAATGGGCCTCACAACATGGTTAACCATATGTTGTCCCGAGACTAAAAGTCATTTTTTCAGGCATGTCTTGTTATAATCTCATTTTTGGCTGAAACGGCCTATCCTGCTTGGTATCCGGCTGACCATGATGTCAGGTTACAGTTTCTGGTCGGTTATCTTTAAGATTTGATATCGAATGGGAGGTCTGAAAAATAGTAATACAATGTCCAAGTATTAGGAATCTTCAAGGGATGTTGGGCATTTCCTGAGAAGGGCATTGGTTAATATTATGTGTTCTGTGGCTCCAAGTGACAATAGGTCAACATCAGTGTTATCCACTTTTCCTTTTAATTCTTTAGGCCTTTTTACAAAACAAGTATGGTGGGATAATAGTATAATACTAGAAACAATTCTTGTGTGCTTATACCGGGAAAACATAGTTGTTAAAATCTTAAGTTGTGATGTCATCCGTTTCGAATCCGGCCCAACCAATCAATCCGGTCCGATCAATTAACAAGTATATGCTTGACATTCAACAATTATATAAGGTGTATGAAGAATTACATGATTTTCTTAGGATGTTTGGTAGCATCGATTGCATCCATTGCCCATGGTCAAACTGTCCAACTGCTTTGGCGAGGCTAGCATCATCGAAGTGACTATCCAGGCCCATCCATTATGCTCGAAGTTGTGGCATCGTATGATCTTTGGATTTTGCATACCTTCGTTGGTGTCACCAGGTCCAACAATGACGTCAACGTTGTTGAGCAGTTGTTCATATTCAATAATGTTGTAGACAAAGTTGCACCCGGGTAAACCATTGTAGTGAATGATGCAGAGTACGCACAAGTATTATCTTGCAGGTAATGTTTATCCAGTCGGGTCACGATTGTTAAAGTGTTTACATGTCCAAATTGAAAAAAGGGAAAACTATTGGACATGGGTTATCATTTTCAATCTGACACGAATGCGGGAGAAAGAAAAGATAAGGAATGTAATGTGCGCTTGCTTGATATAACATAACAATATTGGAAGGTCAATTTAAAACAATTTGCCAAGGCTACAAAGGTGATGTCCCACAACTGCCGCCACAGATGTCTTCAGGCGGTCCGTCGATAGTCAACTTTGCCAAATTGCAATTTAGTCCTTGCACTTTCAGCTTGGACATAAATGGAACCACATTTTTAGAGATGTTACACTAATCGTTTGATATCCATAATGTAATGACCTAAATCAATTCAGTTTATTCACAATTAATGATTTTCCAGAGGGACTCATAGTGACCCTGCCCAAAAACCACAAGGATACAAGCAAATCAATTTTTTTGTGGAAGGGACGCAAGTCGCTCCCGCCCCAAACCAGAGGGACACAATGCAAATATCTCATACTATATTAAAGATGGTTATTGGTTTAGAAAAAACTTAGAGCTAAGTGTCATTTTCATATCAAAGGTTTGACCAACCATACAACTTCAATGTATATTTTTTAAAAGATTTTGCAATTGAACACATTACTTTTCAAGAATCATGTTATTTTCATAAGTTTTGCCAACTCTGTTTATTTTTGTCGATAAGTCAAGGGTAAAACGGTTATTTTGCATTTTATTTTATTATTATTATTATTTTTTTTTTGTAATTTCTCGTTTATTTTAACTCCTTTATATCAGTTTATCATGTTAAATAAATCCTAACACAAAATTAATTCCTCAAACTCAGTTGACTCTCATCAAATTCAGAATTTAGGCTCTTTAACTTCACGCGTAAGGCTGGAATTTGAGTTTTTCAAGAGCAATGGTCTGACTTCGATCCTATGATGGAGTATGGTTAGTCAGTTTTGCACTTCAATCATCTTTTTGTTCCATATAAAATGTTACTTTTGCCATCTCCACTTTGGTGGGATGGTAAAGGCTTAGGCCTTTGGGTGAGAGGTCCAGGGTTCGATCCCTGGCAATGGCGGTTTATTGTAAATAGTAGGAGGCAAGCTTAAACATTCAAAAAAAAATATATATATATAAAATGTTACTTTTGCAAACTCTAACTCATATGTTTTTATTACTTTCTAATTTTTAGCAAATGACACACCCACCCCCCTCCCTCATAAGTTTACATTGGAATTTATCATGGTGGAAAGTTTAGCAATGGGCTAGGTAAAAGATACGAGAAGGGTCATACGTGTAAACAATCGAAGAACCCAAATTTTGAGTTTGATTTAGTTTGAGTGTCGATAAACATGTCTAATGAGGTTAAAAGAAATGAGAAAAAAAGACTGTTTTACCCTGTCTTAACAACAAAAACAAAATGTTATCAAAAAGTACGTAAATGGCATGATTCTTGAGATGTCAATTGTTCAATTTCAAAATATTTTAAAAATGTTATTAAGTTACGTAGTTAGTTAAACCTCAAGTATGAATATACACTTAAGTTCAGGTTAAAAGAAATGAGAAATTAAAAAATATACAACACAAAAAGACCGTTTTACCCCCAACCAAACGTCAAAATATAGACGAGGTTAGCGAAAAGTACGAAAATTACATGACTTTTAAAACATCAAGTGTTTAGTTACAAAAAATGTAAAAATATAAATAAAATTTGCGTAGGTGCCCAAACGCCATGTATGAAAATGACACATAACTTAAAACTTTAGATTGACATCTTAATACTAATAAAGAAATTATTGGGTTTATAAATATTATATTTAAGTGACTGGGTTAAGTTACTCTACAAATGTCAAAAAAAAAATGAGAATTGTGAAAAGACATAAATAATTAGCATATGTCAAGGCGATGACCAAAGGGAAAATGATATAAAAGTAATAATATAAGTTTTCTTTCTCCACATACCAGTCACACGTCAACCCCCCCCCCCCCCCCCCCGCGCGCGCGATCATTTTAAAACGTAAATAAACTTTTCATATGATATTTTTATAAATATCACCATAATAACAAGTGTTTTTTATCTTTAATATGAGTATGACTTTGTTATATAAAAATTAAAACAAATTTACGTCATTGTATCATTTTGTTTGTCATTGTGTGTTTTTTTTTGTATTGTGTCTTTCAAATCATCGTTGTGTTTTTTTTAATTAATAACATTGTTATGTAATAACAATATATAAATATAATGAAAAAATAACAACACATTGTCTAATACATACAAACAATGATTAATACATATTACACAATAACCAACCAGAAACGTAAAACAAAATGATGAATACATATAACACAACTGACTGAAACGTAAAACACAATGATGAATACCTGTAGCTGTAAATGAATCAAATTGAATCGAATAAAGCCTTGTAATATTCGTTTATTAAGTTTTTATCGAACAAACAAACATCTAACCTAATGAAATTTCTTGTGTGTGTACATTCATTATTTATATGAAGTTGCATGAAATTTTAATTTAATTGGAAAAATAATAAAGAAATATTAAAGTAAAGACAAACAATCTGATATTATTAAATAGTGTTGCAATGTATTCGTTTGCGTCTTTAAACACTGAACCTAATCAACCAACCAATCTCATCTCTAGATTACTTTGAGCTTTATTTTCTTTCACTTGAACACCCTGCATTAACCGTAGTACCATAACTATAATTGTACTGTTGTGTCAGAAGAATGAGATTCGAAAGAATGGCGTTTTGAGCGCCCCAACCACCTTCATTCAATTAACAAACAAATCATTGCTTATTTTCTTTTAAACCATAAATCCCATATTATATACTTTTCAAATACAATAAAATAATTTATATACACTTTATTAAAATAAAATATATATCATTGCCTTTTAATTTTCTTTATTTGTAATACGACCCACAATCAATTACGTGTCTTTTTAATGTGTGTATCTTGTATCACTTTTTATATTTTTTTATTTAAGGGATGAATTTCATGATTGTTAGTTAACTAGTTGAAATGAATCAAGTCAAGATCAAATGATCAATAACATACAACCCTTAAAGAAATATGATAACGTCATCAAATTTGTGATTTTGAATAAAGAAATAGTTACTTTAATTTGTTAAATTAATAATAACAATGCATAGTGGGCAGATTGCAAATTGGGGTAGGGAATCATATGATCATACTACCCTTGGCTTGAGGGGATGCACCACATGGCAAGGTTTAATCATTTTCCTTATATGATATCGAATAATTTATTATGTTTTGTTTCACAACCAAAGAAATTTGAGTTTATTATGTATAATGAGATGATTTACGAGAAACAAAAAAACTCAATCTGAGTCAGGTATCAATGTATCATGATTGATCAATGTTTTAAACTATTCATCATCATCATCATCATCGTACTCAGTATATCCCACCAATAGCAATGCTATGGTAGGGTCTGAGGAGGGTAAGATGTAGACAGCCTTACCTCTATCCCATAGGGATAGAGAGGCTGCTTCCGGTGAGACCCCCGGCTCGATAGTAGTTTTGCATCAAGCCTTGGACATAAGGCACATAGCACTCAATCATCGGGACACCGGCTGATTGGTGCATGTGCCCTTGTCTTTCGGCTATCAACGCCCCCACATGATGCCTGATTAACCTTCCGCCACTTTTAACGTTATTTTAACGAGATTAGTAAAATAACATCAAAATTAGTGCAATTTTACTTTTGCCCACCCGAGGGTTCACACATATATACATTATATGCGCGCACCGCAAGCAGGGCGTAATGTTTTAAACTATTGTAGACATTTTTATTATTAGCTAAAATTTACGAGGGGTTTGAATAAAAAAAAGTAATAGTTTTCAGAAATATGACGTATCAAAAGAAATTTCTAAAAGATTTCACTTTTCTCTTCTATCTCTATTTTTTTCTCTAACTTATTGGTTTTTAAAAAGACTAATAAGTCAATAAATTATTTTCAAACATAGTCCCAAACATGCTTTAAATATCATAAATACACTCATAATTTTGGCTAAAAAGTTTTAAACTGAAGATGATAATCAAGTTTTAGGGCCATGACTTATTGGTTGAAAAAGCATCTCTTAACTTGTATAGTAGGTTTTGGGTTCTAACCTTGCACCCACTTTATTTTTTACTAGATCCAAAAAAAATCATAAAAATCTGAATTATTGTTTAAAATATATGATCACGTCATAAACAAACGAAGTTAAGGATCTATTAGACTGAAATTATTATTGATAACAAAATTGACAGCTAGGACCGCCACTAGTAGTTAGATTGTTAGCATGGATTGCTATTTTGGTCGCTAGTTAATGGTTTGGACTATTAAAATCCATTTTTTTTTTAAATAATAACTTTATCATCTTAATTTGTATTTATGAGAATCTTTAACACTACAAGAAATCGGGGTACTAGTGGTGACAACGTGCAATACTTTACATCTTCCTCAATCCTTCTCAAACACCATACCCCATCTTCTTGGATGGCCCCTCCGGCCAGCGTCCCGCCACCATATCATCCACCTTCATCTTCTATCGGCGTAACGGTGAAAGCTCAAGCTACGACCACGTTATGACGATTAAAGTATCCAGTGAAAGCTCTGACCGCTCATTTCTATCTCGTAATTTTATGTAGAAAGTATGTAGTGCTTGTTTAAGTTGCATGCACTCGTGTTTGTAGAGATCACGCAATATAAGACCGATTCTAATGAGAAATTAATCATGTTTTGTTTCTTTCAAGTTCAATTAAATTAATGAAAAACTCTCCAATTAAACGTGTTTTGTTGCGTAAGAAATCTGGATTTCCGTCTCAAGCAAACTCGGGGGCGTAGGCACTAGCGGTAACACATTACACATTAGCTGCGATGTGTATTAGCGGCAATTTAAAAGCCTTTAATGGCTATAGTTGTCGCCGTTAATAGTAAATTTACTTGTAACCTTACAGAACTTTACTAATAACAGATAATTGTAACCTTACAGAACTTTGCTAATGACATATAAGAAGTAAAACTTGTTGAACTGAAAGTTAGTTGTTTTTTATTTTTATATTATATTTTTTTATTATAAGATTCAAAAGGTTCAAAATTGCATCAAGGTTAGTAATTTTAATTTTTATAATCCTTGTAACTATTCCTACTTTATCATTAACGTGTCATGATGCTTCACGAACTCGTCATGACACTTTCACAAGTGTTTGGACATTGGACACCCTAGCATGAGAGAATAAATAAATAAACATCATGAATGACGTCACGAAGCAATCTGTTATGTTCACAAACGTTTCTTGATACAATATTAGGTGTCGGTGATACGAGTCGTGGAAGAAACTGTTCTTGAGTTTTGACTTTCGTACGTTAAATTAAATGCCTTAATTTCAAAGTTGTCGGTGTTCAAAGAAAGGCATCGACTTGCAGAAATGGGTGGCAGATCCAGTTGTGTTTTAATATTATTATTTTGTTACTCAAACACTAATTTTATGTGTGGTTGGATTCGGATATAACTGGTTTTTACCTGTCGCATTGCGGTGACGTATTAACACGAATTCATTGGGTATGAGTTAATTTCGTTATGATACCGACAGTAAATAAAAATTAACACAAAAAGTAATGACGACAATCGTATATCTTATAATACAAAAAAAGTTAACATGTTTGAAATAAAAAAAAAAGGTACTAACAATTTGTTTAAGTTAACATATTTATATAAAAAATACATTACTGGCACAAAAAACAAAAAAGTAAATTAGTAAATGTTCAAACACAAAAATATGCAAATATATCTTATGATAAAGAAAGCCATATTTGAAACAACGTTAATTCGGTAAGTAAAGTCGAGCGTTGCGATGACTCGACGCGAATTCGGTCGGTCTTGAGTTCGACATATTCGGTTGGTGAACATGACATTGAGGCAGTGCTGGACACAAATTCAATCGTTTTTTATTACGTTAGTTACGGTATCAAACTAAAACAAAAGGACAAAAAAATTATGTGAAAAGCATTATAAAAAGCTCATTAAAATATACAAAAAATTCTTGTTAAAAGAACAAAAAAAAAACTTGTATATCTTATGATACAAAAAAGTCATAATTAAAACGGTGTTTATTCAGTAAGTAAAACCCGAGCGCTGCGGTGACTCGAAGCGAATTCGGTCAGTCTCAGGTACAACATATTCGGTCAGTGAACCTTGCATTGCGGCAATGCTTCACGCAAATTTGGTCGTTTTTTGTTACGTTAGTTAGGGTATAGACTAAAACAAAACGACAAAAAATTTTCATATGAACGGCCAAAAAAAAGGCCATTAAAATATACAAGGAAAAAAATCTTGTTCAAAAACAAACAAAAAAACTCGTGTATCTTATGATAAAAAATATTCATAACTAAAACGACGTTTATTTGGTAAATAAAGCCATAGCGTTGCAACGACTCGACGTAAATTCGGTTGTTCTTGTGTACAACATATTCGACTGGTGAACCGGGCAATGCAGCCGTGCTCAACGCAAATTCAATTGCTTTTGGTGACGTTAGTTACGACATCAGATAAACAAATAGATAAATTAAATTCATACAAAAAGCAATGAAAAAAAATAATAAAAAATAAAATGGTTTATTGGATTTTAATAATCTATATTGAACACTATTGGCCGATAATAATATCTATTCATTTTATCGCCACTAGCGGTCACAAGTTTAAAAAAGTTGGCCCTCAGTGGTTCCCCGTGAAATAGGACTTAACGGCGTTATACTTTTTTTCCGAATTTCAAACTAATGTCTTATGGCTTTTGATGGGAAGGAGGATATGAATCGATTGATGTAAAACTTAGCTCGAAATTGCAATCCAAACGACTTGATTTTGTTAATTGTAAGTTCGAACACTCGAATTGAAGCATTATTTCGTCGCTTTGGAGCACCATTTCGAACTTAGTTTTACATCAATTAGCCTGTATCCTTCTTTCGATCAAAAGCTCTAAAACATTAGTTTGAAATTCGGAAAAAAGTATAACGCCGTTAAGTCCTATTTAATGGGGGCATTGAGAGCCGACTTTATTAAATTTGGGACCATCAGTGGCGATAAAAGGAATAAGGATTATTATTAGCCAATACTGTTCAATAGAGATTATTAAAATCCAATAAACCAAATAAAAAACATACAAAAAATTCTTGCGACGCGGAACTCTAATTTTTATCTATAGATATAGATATAAGGTCAAGTTATTTTACAAAAGGGAATAAAACTGAGAAGGATGAGTAGGATTTGTCGCCACACGAAAAAGTCTTTTAAAAAATTAATAAAAATAAATAAATAAAACATAACTCAAAATTAAAAAAAACGAAAAAAGTAAAAACACAAAAATGTTTTCACCGTATTTCTCGTTCTCATAAAAAGAAAAATAAAATAAATAATAAAAAATCACAATGTTAAGTGAAAAAAGTCGTTTTGTCTTTTTGTTTATCATTGTATTTTGTGTTTATTTTCGTCATTGATTGTGTATTTTTTTTCTTTAACATCGTGTCTTTTTTTCTTTATATTAGGCTATATTACATTGTGATATATTTTACTCGACATTGTGTTATATTTTGTAATTTATTGTGTCATATTATAGTTATAATTGTGTCTTTTATTGATTTTCGTAATTGTGTTTTTTCGTCAATTTTTTTTCTTTTGTATTATTTTTTTAACATGAATGATGGCGGAAACATTTTAGTTTTTTAATTTTTTGAGTTTTTTATTTATATTTTGAGTTATGAATTAGTTATTATTTTTTTAAAATTTACTTTTATGTGATTTTTTGTGTGGTCACAAATCCTTCTCACACTTCTCAATTTTGTCTCCCTTTATATTTTAACTTTAACCTATAAATATAATATAATATAAGAATTAAAAATTGAAAATTTTAAAACCAAAGCAAAAAATAAATAAATAAATAAACATTTAATCTACTAAAAATCCTTTGAAAGAAATAATTGGTATATGATAATATAAATATTAAAATCAAATGACATTTATTCATCAAAATATTGAATTTGTTGCAATACGCATTTTTGACAGAACACCTAAACAAACTCTAAAGTCAACATGAGCCAGGAGCTTAGCTGTCTGGTCAAAATAAAATAACATGACTCTTCAAATTTAAGAAATACGATAACTTAACAAAAGAAAGTCGCTATTCTAAGAAATAAAAGATAGAATCACAATTTTTACATGGCCCGAATTAGATGGGATGAGCATATGCCTTACAAAATAAAGATGGGATGAATACCTAACCAAAGTGTTCCATCCTTTTCAATTCTTTTTGCTTCACATCTTCTACTCACCATCATTCGATTTCAATCTCTTAATCGATTACGTGGTACATGACCCACGATGCTAAAACCCAATGTGGGCACGTGGCGTATTAGTGGATATATATACAAATGTGTTAACAACAAAGAGAAAATAACAAATATCTCAAACGAATATATACGAAGAAGATATGCAAAACGTATTTCACACCTTTTCCGTGTTATTTTAAGATGTTATAAAATGCGCTCGATTGTTGACACAGAGGGTACGTATTTGTATAGTTCTTTTACCTTGTAAAAGTTCATTTTAATCATGCAAGATACATACCACTTGGTATCTATTATTAACCTTCAATTCAAAATAGCACACAAAGACTTCATATCTCCCTCTCTCTCCAATATATATTATAACATGTGCATATATAAATACACAAGATCTCTAACATCTACACACTATAATTTATAAGTCTCCTAGTTGCCTACCATCAACACATTCTCTCTCTGCCTCCATCTCTCTCACACATACACACTGCTAGAAGCACATCTACATCTACATCTACATCTACATATATACATAAGAAGATGTTGCAAGTGAAAATTGTGAAAGCATGGCTTAAAAAAAGGAGACATGCAAATGTTACAAGATGGTTAAACTGTGAAAAGTAGTGCTCATGGCGAACTAGATGGACATCATCATCATTATCATGCATGCATAATGATGATGATGATTATGATGATGAAGACTACATTCCAAGGGATGTCCCAAAAGGTCACTTAGCAGTCTATGTAGGTGAAAACCAAAGCAGATTTGTCACCAACGTGAAATTACTAAAATACCCTTTGTTTAACGCGTTGCTGGATCAAGCTCGAGAAGAATACGACTTTTCTGCTGGTTGTAGACTATACATCCCCTGCCATGAAGATGTTTTCCTTAGTGTTGTTCGTTGTGCCGCAATACCACATGATCGAAGATTCACTTTCTGCCTTTGAAATTTGTGGTTTTCTTTTTATTATTTTTATTTTTAGCTTGCCGCGAGATTTACATATTATTGTAAAAATTGAAGCATTTTATTAGGATAAAGGAACCCCATTTTTCTAAGGGTTTCTTATTTCAAGATTGAGTATAATTGATGATTTTTCCACTTGATAAAAGATGGCTTCCTTTGGAAGTGTTAAGCAAGATGACATGTGATGACATGAGTAAAGTCGTATACTGACAAGCGACACAACGACTATATCTTATACCAGCTATATAACCCGACTTAATTATAAGATAAGGCCATTCATCATCTAAGCGATGCATGAACATTAAACGTTGTTGATGTTAATTATGCCAATAAATAACTCTTAGTGTATACATTCATTACACGTACGTATTTACTCTCGTTTTGCACGTATTTCACCAACCCGTGATGCAACTCTAATACTGAAAATCTACTAATCGTCAAGAACTTTTATAGAGGATGCAGATCGAATGCTAGCTAGCAAGTGAACTGCCCATGGTTCAGAAAATTAAACTTTAAGAAATGACAATTTTGACCCCTCAAGTTTTTATTTATTTTCACCTGCACAGAACTTATGTTATTTAACGTTTAAGCATAAAGTTTAACATTTGACTTTTTGTTTCACAACCAATATATATTTCACCAAATATCTGGGAAAATAATGATCCCAATAAAATAGCACACTGATCAAAATTATTGATGTATCTGTAAAGCTTACAAAGGCTATAGTGAATATTAGAGAGAGAGAGATTTAAAGCCAAAAACAGCTTTAAAAAGTATAATATTAGCAATTGGTCTTCTGGCACAATGGCATGGGAGTGACGGTTAAGACATGGGAGTTCTAAGGTTCGAAACCTGACTCAAGGGGGTTTTCTCACAGTGGTGGGTTTCCTCCTTGATGGTGTTCTTGAGTGAGTCAGGCCTGGAGCGTCACTCAGGTATTGATGGGGATCCAAACACTATTAAAAAAAAAGTATAATATTAGTGTTAAAAACATGAACACAGATCACTTTATTTCAATCAAACAATGAAAGATACAACTATGTTCAAACCAAATTACAACATCAATTTAATCCTAATTGTCCTAATTGGTTAAACAACTACAAACAATCAGAAAATCTAACAAAGTAATTACAAGATCTAAACTATGATGTATAAGAAACTATACCTGCAACAAAGTGTTGCACGCAAATTCAAGATCGAACCCTAACAGAGCGAAGAAGATGAACACCCAAGAAGAAAGTTATATAATCTTTTTTAATAAAAAAACCAAAAATATCTTCTCATATACGCTTTAATAGACTCCAGCCTTTCAATCCTTCAACTTTTATATCCTTGTCACATTTAGTCCCTCCTATTTATTGCAAAGCCCTTTTTTCATGTAAAATAGCTCTTTTTGCCCCCTTCAACAACGTAACAATGTACATATACAATACAAATATAAACAAGTTTATAACAACTGTCATTTCAACCTAATCATAATGAAATAATACTAACCTGTGCACCAAATGCAAGATTTGAAATGAACCTTTTTACTTTATCTTTTCAACAATTAGCAAATTGTGATTTGTGACCTTCCATTTCCAAATAGGACGTGACAACTAATTATCCCGGCCTAGGGGAGACTATATGCCATATTTTTATTAACCTGTTTATATTTGGTTTTACGTGTTAGAATTTTAGTTAAACTCATGTTTTATTTTATTTTGTAAAAGAGAATAAAAAATGGGTGGTTAATTAAATAACAGCCCGAAAATCATTCCCGATACCTGTTTTCAAGATGACAGAGCATGACAAAACAAAGTGTTAGGATCAACTTATAAGATGTTTCAAATTAACGAATATGATTAAATAAGCCGAAATTATTTGATCACTAATCTCTCCCTCTCACGTAACAAATGAATCAAGTATGATACTTAAGAACAATTAAAACAAAAATGATTCAAAGTTAACCTCTTGTACATTTAAATATTTTAGACATGATGAATGCAAAAGTTATCTCTAAAACAAAGAATTATGAATAATCAGGGTGGAAAGAGTGCAATTTTTTGAACCCAAAACTATCACAGCCACTAATCAATAGTATGACATCTCCTTTGATCCCAAAACTAGTACAAACTATCTTAAAAGGTTGGGCCGTTGGGGTACAATCTTTTAAACCCAAAATTACATTACATTAGCATTTTTTTAAAATAAATTATATACTTTTTAAATATATAAACACAATTTCATTAACTAAAATATAATACATTAAAATTTAAATAACTAAAATAATAAAATAAAATAAAACCTAAAAATTAAAATAGAGAAGAGTTTTAGAAAAATAAAAACCTACAAATCACAAGACCAACCCCACTTCACGGATTTGTTGTGTTCACGTTGAAGGATTACTTACATGAATGGTCTAGTCACACCGTCATGCAGTTTCAGAAACATCTTCATATCTTGGTCAATTTTGTTGTTACAGGATAGTCTCTCGTTGCTCTTTCGTCATGGTCATAGCCAAATGTTCTCTTCTTATTTTTGTTAATTTCCAATCATCTTATTTATAATAATTTTTGTTCATCATCTTGTAGTCAGAATGAAATGTTGAACTAACTTTATTTTCCGGTGCTTGATGACTCACTTTCTTTCTTCTCTTTTGTGGAAGCCTTCTTAGGTCGCTTGTAAAACCTTCATTTGCATTTGTATAGTTGTTGCATTATGATGCTTTTTATCTTTTTGTGGGTGACCTTATCAACAACAGGTTTCTATATCGAATGACTTATTACCATATCTCATGTGTTGAAGTGAGATGAACCTTTCTTTTCATAAGTCTTTTTGGGCTCCTTCATCGCTATCTTCATTATATCTACATCCGCACTTCCATTACCCAATCTATGGCTCTATATATTTTTAAAATTACTATTAAAAACTTAAATTTAAATCCTCTCACTTTGAATAGGGAAACTTTTATAGAATGACAGTAAACTAACATGTTAAAATGTTCAAGAACTTGACCACAAACTGAGTCGGACATTTGTTGATTTCCGACTCTAGTGACTTGGAAAATATGAACCAAGGCTACTTCCTTATGTCACTCCACAACTTAGGAGCCGTTCTTTTTGAAAATAATTTTTCTTTCTTTTCAATTGGGGCCTCATCGTTGTTATCTTCTTCTTCGATCTTCCTCATCTTCTAGTTATCATATTTCCAATCTTCATCATATTGTTGTTCTTCATATGCTTCCTCATCTTCATCATCAAAGTTGGCTGACTCAAAATGGGTTGGGTTACGGTAGGGTCAGTTTTGGTATTGGGGAGTTTGGGTCACGGTATGCATATTGGAATATGGGTGAAATGTGAATTGGCTGGTGCATTTTGAACATTCATGTTTTGTGTAGGTAGATATTGTGGGTAGTATTGCGGATATTGAAATGGCTGGGGAGGAAGTGTGGACTGGTTCATTTTCGCTCAAACTAACTCTTGGTTAAGATAATTTTAGGTCTAGGTTGATTTTTTTCTTGGATAAGTTTGAGTAAAAGATATATGAATAGAAGAGTAGAAGAAAGTTTTACTATTTGGTGTAAAAAATGGTTGAAGACTGGTTTAATTTATACTATAAAAATTGGGGTTAATGTTCATTTTTACTTCTTATTAAAAAAATAATTCAACAACTATATTAGCCTTCCCCGGTGTTTAATTTCTTGGTTTCGATCATTCGTGGGTTCAAGAACTCAACATTGAAGCCGAGTTGTCTACCCGCTTCACTTGCGTGCTCAGCATCAAGCCGGTTTCATTCATAATACTATCAATATGTCCATATATAAATCGAATGAAAAGTCTTTAGGATGCCAAAGACCTAGTTTAGGAGCACTTTTGAGATATAAAATTCTCTTGATAGCAAATAGATGAGATAACTTAGGAGCTGCTTGATACCGAACACGCAAACAAGTGACATACATTATACCTGGTCTACATGCAGTTAGGTAATGTGAGAGCCTCTCATAGCCCAATAGTAATGCTGATCTACCTCTTCCACGTGAGGATCAAATGTTAGATCTATAGAAGTGGCTATTGGAGTAGAACCGGATTTGCTATTGTAAATACAATGGATATCAGAAATTCACTATTCTTTTATTCACCAATCGATCTTGAAGATTACAGCGGAAGACAATAACTCTCCAATACAATAGATCACAAACACAGTGATCTTATCAAACTCTCAACCTCTCAACTATCTAACAGATTATCAGTTCATAACACAATGAACCTAACCCTAGAACTCGCTATTGAATACAAAGAGAATATCAGAAATCAAGAAGAGTTTGTTATGAGTGTATTTTAGATTCACAACTCTAACACCCCTTTTTATATAGTTTCAATAAACCGAGTTATTATATTAATTATGATAACTCGGCCCTTTAGAAAAGCCCAACAGCATAGCATCCAACATACCAAAGCCCAACAGAGTCCAGCAGCAAGCCCAGCAGTCCATAATCCAGCTCAAGCTTCAGGTCCAAACCTCCAGTCCAAATATTGACTCATACAAACAATATAAAACTAACATTAGTATATAACACAAGATATTGAATTGTAAAAGGAAAAATATTACATTACTATGTATATTTTCCACAGCTATCATGCATTTTAAACTTTGTTAACATGCCATTCACATACTTAGGTTGATCAATAAATATCCCATCATACACTTCTTTTACTAACTAGAAAGAATATGAGTTCTCCCATAGAGCTCATCTCACACTTGGAGTGCATAAGACATTAAAAAGCAATACAAGTTGTTGCATATCCAAATACAAGCAATCAAAATCCTTTTCTTTCTTGATAAACAAATTTTTGTCAATGCATACACAACTACACATGATCGGTGCATTTTACATGCACTTTATTACATATTAGTTATTATATAATACACATTTATTTCATATAATAAAATACTATTTTGACTTGATTAATATTTCTTAGGTCCCAAGTGATAACGAGCTAAAACGATGAAGTTACAAAAAAAAAACATGAACTCAATGAGTTGAAAGTCACAACTTTAAAGAGTGAACTGAAAGTTAAAGAACATTGAAGGTTTTGCATTGGGAATTTAGTTATATGAGGTGAAAGCAATTGGTATAAATCAAATGAAGAAATGAATTGGTTATGTGACGTAATTTAATTGATTATGGGTGAATCATCCCAGCCCATTCAGGGCCCAAAACAAACACAACAGAGAATCTAGTGGAAAACGGATCGTGAAGAGAGTTCCATCACCGACAGTTTCTGGAGAAAGCAGCCTCAGCCTTTGTTGTGGTCCTGTGGATAGGGCGACAATAAGAGTCAACACAAGTATTGACTTGGCACAGATACTGAGGCAAATGTCCATGATAACACTCGGCTCTAACACTTGTTTGGTTTTCATATATCACAAGTATAACAGAATGTGGGTGTTTTTGTTCCTTATGTAATCTAGTATATATCTTGTTGCTTAGATTTAATAAAATAATTCATTATCATTCAGAAAAGAAAATATAAGGAATATATACACCTGAGTTTCAGTTGGTTTACTTTTAATGGAGAGTTTTGTAGTAACTAACTTGCATTTGACTTCTTTATAATATTATTAGAACTAGCGTTATCTAACGCAGATGCTGGATCATATTCCAAACTAAAAAAAAAAGTTTATTTCATAACATCAAACATTCACAAACCTCATTAAATATATTAAAAATTACATATATATATTATAAATATATATGAGAGTGATGTGATGGACCACCCATTCCGCTTGCTTGACGGTCTACATCTCTGGACGCCGGATTTGAACTCCACAATGTGGCCTAGATCGTGACCTCCCCGTCCGCTCGCCACCACGTCATGTGGATGCTCCATTTGAGCTCACATTCGAGGTGCTCTTATGATTGGTTAAACTATTTGTAGTCATAATTTATGTTGCCTTTTGAACCAGACATTTAAGTTTACATCATAAGTTGTTATTTGAACTAAAATTTTAAGTACATTTACAAATTAAAGTGTCAATGACTTCATATCTTTCTCTCTCTCTCTCTCTCTCTCTCTCTCTCTCTCTCACACACACACATATATATATATATATCTTTATCTATATTATATGCATATAATATTATACACACACACATAATATATATACAAATATATATGCATGCATGTGGATATAGAACATGAGCTTATATAAGGATATAAGATGTCTTAACATCTACACACTATTTACAAATCTCTCCTAGTTTCCTACCATCAAACACATTCTCTCTCTGCCTCAGTCCATCATACACACACTGCATTTACATACAAAAGATCATGATGCAAGTGAAAATTGTGAAAGCATGGCTTAAAAGAAGGAGGCACACAAATGTTGCAAGATGGTTAAGCTGTGAAAAGTGGTGCTCATGGATATCATCATCATGCATGCCTGAAGAAGAAGAAGATGATGAAGACTACATTCCAAGGGATGTCCCAAAGGGTCATTTAGCAGTCTATGTAGGTGAAAACCAAACCAGGTTCATCATCAATGTGAAATTACTAAAGTACCCTTTGTTCAAGACATTGCTTGATCAAGCTCGAGACGAATACGACTTTAATGCTGGTTGCGGACTGTATATCCCCTGCCATGAGGATGTTTTCCTTAAAGTTGTCCGCTGTGCTGCGGTACCACGTGATCGAAGATTCACTTTCTCCCTTTAAAATATTTCACGGGTCTAATTTCTTATTTCAAGATTGAGTCTAATTGATGATTTCAAATGCAGAAAACATATGAAAACTGAAACTCGTATATGCTTACAACAATATGAAAACTGAAAACTGAAACTCGAAGATTCACTTTCTCCCTTCTAGCCAGGCTTAAGCACTATTATATGCTTTATAAAATTTTGTAATGCATGTAAATTTACAACAATAATTGACTTATTTTATAAAGTTCTCCATGAATTATAAAGTACAAAAACTGTACTTTGCTATTAATTTAATGATTATATAAAACAAACAAAAACTTCAAATAGATAAAAAAAAAAGTTATATCGTTTGTCATTATTTGACATCCAATATGATTACACAAGATTGAAGATGATGGAATCTGTGAATTTCATTTCATTTCATTTTGTCTAGTAAGCACATGACAATTTCAGTTTCAGTATTCCATTACTTTCACATATTTCAGTTTCTTTAAATGCATTCTAAGAACCAAACACCCTTACAGTTTCAAAGGAAAAGATAGTATATTCAGAAGTAACAAGGCATGGGATATACAGAAATGTATGTTGTTTGGATAAGGTGAACAGAATTGTATGATATACCAAAAATAGTACATGCATGTGTGTTGAGAGAGATCTCAGACATTGTCTTGATTCTCATGCACTTGGTTGACATAATCCAATGCATATTAGGAGTAACAAAATTTATTTATTTCTTTAGTTTTTCATACTTTGCATCATTACACAACATCCACTCTCTTTGTTTCTGTTTCTCGGATAAACAACAGCTTATACAAAACTACCCTTATCGGTGCATTTTACATACGGTTTATAATTACATATTAGTTGTTATGTAAAATGTATTTATTTGCATAAAACATATTGCTTTTAAATTTTTAATAGGTTTAAACTGATAAGAAGCTATAATAGTTAAATCATGAACACAATGTGTTTAAAGTCATGAGTTTGTTTGAAGAGTAAAAGAGTTACATTGGCTGGTGAAAATATAAAGGATAAAGGAAATGGATAAAGTAAAGTAGTAGTTAGTTTTTGGGAGGTACATAGAAGACATGGTTAAGTAGTTATGGGCCACTCATCATAGCCCATTCAGAATTAATGAGAAAGGGCCCAAAACAGAAGAGAATAAGGGGAATGGAAATCAGAGGAGTTTCAGGGAGTTCCATGACCGACAGTTTCTGGTTGAAGAAGAAGGTGGCAGCAGCCTTTGTTGTGGATGGTGCTCCGTATTGAGTAACACAGAAATAGAGGCAGATGTTCATGATAACATTCCAGGATCTTGTTTTGTTTTCTACCACAAATGAGATCAATTCTATTCCAAGTAGTATTGGACCGGTGGCTTAACTGAAAAGTGAAAACTTGAAATGACGGCTATCAATAACGTTTTCTTAAAAAACATGTAATAGTTAAACTTAAAATCAAATTATTTTAATCTTTCTTTTAATAAAAAAAAGAGTTCGTTTGAAAAAATTATGGCCCCACGCCCTTGCGCCCCTGTGCCCGTTGTTAACACGGTAATGTAGAAAAGGGCACCTTTCGTTTTGGCACCCATTTGTAGTGGTTTGGCTGGAGAGGAAAATAGGGTGGAGGCGGCTTGGGCCACCACCCCACTACCCTCGCTCTTAGACAAACGTGTGAAATTTAGTTAGTTAATTTTTAATGCAACATTTTTATTTATTATTATAATTGGTTAAAATACATGTGATAATATGACTGTCGTTATTTATTTGGTTAAAAATGTTTGTTTTTTTAAAACAAGTGTATGATTGAGTGGACATTGATGTCAGATTATACATAATGTTAGTCTACCTAAATGGACAAAATTGTTTCTTGTAACTTAATTTTGTGTGTTTTGTTAGTCTGTCTTAGTCATAATGCAACCCATAGGTAAATATAAAATCTTTATGTCTTACTAGTTGATGTCGTGGATGAAAGTGAGTAACAACTAAAAAGAGAGGGAATAGAGAGCTGACCACTAGGGTTTTGCAATCTCAAACAACTCATGGATTTAATTGTTTTCTAAAACTCTGCGATTTATACAATAGTAGATTGATTAAGGTATGCAAACGGGCAAACGTTATGATTAAAGACCCCAGTCTCGAAAGAGACACGACATTAAGTAGAAATTAAGTAACTTATAAGCTATGATATCAACAACATATCCCTCGTTAGCTTTTAAATACTCATAGCAATCCTTTTGAAATTGAGATTGATCATTACAACAACCAAGATGTCCCATCACATTATTGTATATGTAACTGTTGATGACTGAAAGAAGATCTTTTGACTGGAACCCTTATCTTATTGTTAAAATATAACAATATATAAAATCCTAATATCTAAACTAATCGCTTTGGCCTTGGAGTTATCTAATACAGCTCAAACACTAATGTTCGTGTTCGATCTTTTAGCATCATCCCTTATTGAGTTATTTGTAACATTATCATATGTCGTTACTTGAGCATTTAGGTCCAAATGTCCAATAGAACCAAGTAGGAGTAACAGTCTCCGAACGCTACACAAAAATAATGAGGTTTTTGTTATCGTATCTAGTCCATTTAAAAAACAGACCATCTACGAATTGTCATGTTTAATCAAACTGTAACCTATTTAATTAACCATGTCGACCCACTGCTATCCATCAACTTGTTTGACATGTCTATAAATGAGTTATGTTACACGGTTTTTACACAAATAAAAAATACGAGTCATATTCAGTTAAACCCGTCAACCCGACTCGATTAAAACCCAAACCCAAAAAACAAGTGTCTAGGGTTTTAGCCTCAAAACCCTTGATAGTAAGTGGATCAGTCAGTAAATTTGTACCTCAAAAATGGCGACTACAGCGGCTGCCGTTCGATCAATTTTCCGGTCATCCTCCGTCCGTAGCGCCGCGGCGCGTGCATCCACTCAAGCCAAAGCCGTTCGCTCTCCGTTTCGCATGGCTAACCAGAACTCTCTTTCCAATCGCATCTTCAGGTAACCAGATAGATCTATGCATTTTGTAATTATTATAATTGATATCAATTTGATTAATTTATAGATAAACACGTCAATATGTTGTCTAGGGTTTATTTAATTTTGAAGGCGTGGTATTGATAAATTGTGATATTGTGTGTATAGTTCACCAGTTGAATTGAGTGCTTGTTTGGAATCACTGCAACCTTTCCACACTGCCACTGCTTCTGCTTTGATGACTTCCATGTTAACCCTCTCTCAGCGCGGTTACGGTTGGCTTCCCGAAGGTGAAATAATAATCAGACCTCCCATCACTATCAATTTATAATGATTTGTGATGTTTGTAATTTGTACTTTTGAGTGTTTCGTGCTTGCTTACGTGGTGATATCCGGTTCCGCTGTGTGCGTTCACTTGTGTGTGATTAGATTAGGTGAAATGAAAATCTATTCTTTGCTTTTTGGTGATATGAGGATAGTTTCATACTTTAATAGTGGCACCTATGATCATAGTTTTGTCAACTTAAGCTATACGATGCCTAAATCTGCCATTTTTGTGTACGTTTTCAGGAAACTATTGACTTAATTATTGGTTTGTGCGCGTTTTTTAATATCTAAAAGCCGATGTTTTTTACACCACATCTAACAGCATCTACGACAACAAACCTTTACAAACTGTCACATCATCTTCACATCAGATTTCAAACTTTTCACAAAAACTCAACTTTCTTTCACAACAACAAACCTCCACAAACCTTATTAAATATATTAAAATTATATATGTATGCATATGAATATGTGAGAGAAATTGACATTGAGACCCACCATAGAAGTTTGAATTAAGTTTGGTTATGCAAACTTTAACTCACAAACTTTGCTCTACAATGGATGAAGTCCTTAACCATCTAGTTTCGACATCATCCAAACCTTGGAGAATTCACCTTGCTGTAGGTGCTCTAACTTGTGTTGGTTATATTGATATTTCATGGTTTATACAATCTTATAGCCTTGTTCACACGATAAGTTTTTCATTAGCCTTGCTAGAAGGGCCGTTTTTATTGGCTCTTGACTGGACAGTTTTTTTACGCACATTAATCGTTTCTTTTTCTCAAATTTGAACTTTCTCATTTTTAACCTCAAAGGATCTTGACCGGTTTTCTAATTATTGGATTTTTCTTATTGATTAGGTATCTAGCAATGGGTCATAGGTCTCTCCTTCTTGATCTTCGTTCATTCAGTTTGAGGTACGCTAGTGGTTGTTAAATCACGTCATAGATTATGTTAGGTGTAGCACTGTTTATATGAATATTCTAGGTCCTCTTTATAGTCAATGAAGCAACCTTTTAAACTCGATTTTTCACTTAGTGTTTATCCATCTTTTGGTTAATTTGTTTTTTCACTTTTGTGTTTTATAGATGTCTTCATCTCTCCCCTATTTTGCACTATAAATACGCATAGATTTTTTTTATATTTATTTTAATTTTTTTATACCATGTATTTTAATAAAGCGGTGCATGCTTCATTTGTAGGCGTTGACAAGACTAGATGAAGATCAAGAAGCGATGACTCGAATGATTTGGATTTGTCTATTTTGAATATTTGGTTTAATAGAAACATATAGGTCGGTCCGCCAGTTATCGTCTTTAAGATCAATAATTAATGACAAAAGTTTTGAAATGAGCAAAATTCATGCCAATGACTTAGTTTTATAGCATGGTGCACTTTTTATCTGTTTGCCATCATTGAATGAATGAGATTGTTTCTAAGTGTTTAATTTACTGAAAGTACCTTATTTGCAAAGTTGCAATGAATTGAGGGTCTACTATTTATTAATTGTATTCTTGTTTGATCAGCTTGCAACGATGATGTGTGATGAGTAGTAGCAGTTAGATCTGTTTTCAAGAATTGCAGTATCGGTTATCAAGTTACGGGAGATGCTAAACATTTTCAGCTTATTTTGATAAACGTTCTGGTGTCATATGGAATGTACTCTCATCACAAACTTAAATGATTTCATTTGTTGGACTAAGTCTCTGTTTAAGTGGTTTATATCATGAGTTTGTATGGTAGAAACAAGTTCTGGTCAAATTGGGTTTTGGCTCTTAAAGTCAGTTTTTACCAAAATAGGCTTGAGCTGTAAGTGTTGCACATCAGCTTATATAACTACTGTACCTTACAAGTATATAGGATAATGAATTGATTAAATATAAGATATAAAATTAGCCACCCAGAAAAACACTTGAAACAGTCTCGAACTCTAGATGATTCGAGATTTTAAAGATCAACATTAGATTCCAAAGATCAACATTCAAATTTAGATTCCAAAGATACAAAAGATCACTAGCATTCATTGTTGCCAAGATTAAACAGCAAAATTCACTCTAATTTTTTAGTTTAATATACAAAAGATCGGTGTTTTGGTGGTTGATTTCTTTTTGGCTGTCGATAAACCATAGTTGAATCTTTGTTGCGTTGGCTGTCGATAAACCATAGTTGAATCTTTGTTGTGTTGGCCCTCAACTGATATCTTCATGAAGAGCATGAGGCGCTGGTAGTGGCATGTACACATGTTGTGCAAGGGTGCGAGTGTTCAACATCATGAGTTTTAGAAGTAAAAACTTTTGTTAGATCAAAGTGGATGTCTTGTCATTGCCATAATGTCCGACAAGGCCTCCTCCACGGGCCACGCAGTTCTGGGGGTGTTTGGCCTAGCTTTTATTTTTAAGCTTATTGTCACGGACCAAATATTTGAAGATTGAGATGCTTGAATTGTGTTGAAACGCTTGGGTTTGTTGGCTCGTCCCGGACCTCATTGGGCACGGCCTCAGCGGGAAGGAAGGCGTACATGCCTAGTCGTGTTGGCACGACGAACGCATCGCTGGTTGCGAGCTGTTGCCGCTCTCCTGATGAATCCAAGGCAGGACGAAACCAGCAAGCCCTGATCATGAGCGGACCGATAGGCTGGCCTTCGGTCGCCACAAGGAGTCAAAGGGATAGCTCCGTGACATTATGCTTATATATAAAACTAGCTTATAGCTTTTTTTCTATTATTTGATAAGCTCTTTTTAAGTGTTTGGATTAGCTTATATTCTACAAGTTAATTATGTGTATTAATAAGTTGTTAAATCCAACATTCTTTAATTTGTTAGAGTAATAATTACTAATCCACCACCATTAGAGGACAAATGAGTAATTTACACCCTTAAACAAATAAGCTAAAAAACCATCTTCAAATAAGCTTTTTCAAATGAGCTTATATAAGCTAATAAGCATAAGCTTAAAAAGCTAAGCCAAACACCAAGTTAAGCTTATTTTGTAAAAAAAGAGCTATAAGCTTTGTTAAAAAAGCTAGGCCAAACACCCACTTAATCAAGCCCTCTATTACTATGGGAACACATAAGCGAGAACCCTTCAAAAGGAAATCATCATGAGTGAACCATGGGTTGCACATTTAGAGAACAGGTGGCCAAAGTCGGGATGGCCCACATAATCCTGTTTGAGCATAGATCAAGACAGATGACTCTTGGACTTAAGATGTTTAAGAGATTATTTGCAAGAAAACGCGTTAACTCCTTTATATAGCTTCTCACTGTGAAGTCGAAAGCTACTGTATAATTTGGGTGCTCAAATAAACTCCTTTAATATACAAAAATCACTCAGATAGGTCATGATTTTCGTGTATAATTATTACTGTCGAAGCACGAAATGAATCTGACCTGATCCATGACGATATTTCCACGGATTTACGAGATGAACGAACCACGTCTTGATCTTCTTCTCCGGTTGCTTGAGACCTACAATGGTTTTTCGGGGGTATGGAGGTGACTGCTAAGAAATCTCAAAGATCTCTTGTTTACAGACACAAAAAAGTGGTGGTGGCTCTTATTGAGCATGACCCCATAATAAGGAGTTGGAGACCTCCTTATATAGAGAGCCTCATTGCCACCATCATGGTACCCTAATGGGCCTAGCCCAGTTAGGGTTACCTCCACAAAACCCCCTCAGCCCAATAACATTGTATTACTCCATATAATAAAATAAGCCAAACATAGTAAAATTAGGGTCGTAAAACCGGGTTTAGTACCATACCCCTACAAGCCCCCCAAGTCCAGCGTTGCTCCTGGGCGCGCAAGCGTCTAGGTGGAGCGCTGGACTTTATGAGGTGTGTTAGGCCATGGGGTTGTTTTTTCCCTTTTCTTCGGCCTTGTCTTTATTGTCTGAGTTTTGGGAGGTTTTCTTCATGATGGTGACAGGTTGCGGTCCTTGTGATAATGATGGTGCCCTGGCATAAATAAGATATAGCACGCATCATGGTGGCGCGAGGCCTGATAAAAGATGGAGCGCGCATCTCGATAATAATGTAACATAACTTGCGCGCGAGGCAGCTTACGAGCTATAAAAATAATAAAGCTTGCGCGCGAGGCGACTTACGAGCTATGAGAATAATAAAGCTTGCGCGCGAGGCGACTTACGAGCTATGAGAATAATAAAGCTTGCGCGCGAGGCGACTTACGAGCTATCATCATAATAAAGCTTGCGCGTGAGGCGACTTACGAGCTATAATAGTAATAAAGCCTGCGCGTGAGGCGACTTACGAGCTATAATAATAATGGAGCTTGCGCGAGTTGTGGCTTACGAGCTATAAGAATAATAAAGCCTGCGCGTGAGGCGACTTACGAGCTATAATAATAATGGAGCTTGCGCGAGTTGCGGCTTACGAGCTATAAGAATAATAAAGCCTGCGCGCATGGCGACTTACGAGCTATAAGAATAATAAAGCCTGCGCGTGAGGCGACTTACGAGCTATAATAATAATGGAGCTTGCGCGAGTTGCGGCTTACGAGCTATAAGAATAATAAAGCTTGCGCGTGAGGCGACTTACGAGCTATAATAATAATGAGGCTTGCGCGTGAGGCGACTTACGAGCTATAATAATAATGAAGCTTGCGCGAGTTGCGGCTTACGAGCTATAGTAATAATGAAGCTTGCGCGAGTTGCGGCTTACGAGCTATAAGAATAATGAAGCTTGCGCGTGAGGCGACTTACGAGCTATAATAATAATGAAGCTTGCGCGAGTTGCGGCTTACGAGCTATAATAATAATGAAGCTTGCGCGTGAGGCGACTTACGTGCTATAATAATAATGAAGCTTGCGCGTGAGGCGACTTACGAGCTATAATAATAAAGCTTGCGCGTGAGGCGACTTACGAGCTATAATAATAATGAAGCTTGCGCGCGAGGCGACTTACGAGCTATAAGATGTTGGATGCGCGTGCGCATAGGCTCTAGCTTTGTGTTATGCGCCACGCGCAGATGTTGCATGCGCGTGCGCGTAGACTTTATGTCCCGCGCCACGCGCAGATGTTGCATGCGCGTTGCGCGTAGACTGTGTGTCATGCGCAGATGTTTCATGCGCTTGCGCATAGGCTTTGGTTTTGCCATGCGCCACGCGCAGATGTCGCATGCGCATGCGCATGCGCGTAGACTTTATGTCCCGCGCCATGCGCAGATGTGGCATGCGCGTGCGCGTAGACTGTGTCATGCGCCATGCGCAGATGTTGCGTGCACTGATGTGATGTGTGAGCATGTGGCGCGAAGCCGTATGGGTTTATGAGGATTCTCAACCTTTAAGTTTGGCGCTTGGCCTGATGGGTTTATGAGGATTCCCAACCTTTAAGTATGGCACGTAGCCATATGGGATATTATGAGGATTCCCAACCTTTAAGTATGGCGTGTAGCCATATAGGATATTATGAGGATTCTCAACCTTTAAGCATGGCGTGTAGCCATATGGGATATTGAGGATCCCAACCTTTAAGCATGGCGCGTAGCCATATGGGATATTATGAGGATTCCCAACCTTTAAGTATGGCGCGTAGCCATATGGGATATTATGAGGATTCCCAACCTTTAAGTTTGGCGCGTGGCCTGACGCGCGCATGCACGGCGATGGAGTGGTGACTCGCGAGTGCGCGCGCATGGCGGAGGTCTCTTGCGCAAAACCCACATGGTGGAGGTCTTTTGCGCGAAACCCACGTGGTGGTTCCCGCGGCGGCACATGCACGGCTGCGGAGTGAGAATCCGCGGGCGCGCGTTCGTGGCGGCGGAAGTCTGATAATTTTTGGATCTGCAATTTAAGAGTTAGATCTGCAATTTTAAACCTAAAATCCAGGTCTGTAATCTAGATCCAGATCTGTAAATCAGATCTAGATAGATCTGAAGCTCGGAGCGGATTTAAAACCATCACAGATCCGGAGACTTGATCATTCGAATCAGGCAGTTTCTTTTTGCACAGATCTGGAAGCCTCCTTTAGATCTATGGATCTTTTTGAGCTTTAATAGAAAAAGCCTTGAAGCCTTTTTCTGTAAACTTCCAGATCTGGGTTTTTCCTGGGAGAGATCTGACAACCGAGAGGGAGATCGAAGGGTGGTTCGTTGCCGTCCCACGGATGGCGCCAATGTCGAAGCACGAAATGAATCTGACCTGATCCATGACGATGTTTCCACGGATTTTCGAGATGAACGAACCACGTCTTGATCTTCTTCTCCGGTTGCTTGAGACCTGCAATGGTTTTTCGGGGGTGTGGAGGTGACTGCTAAGAAATCTCAAAGATCTCTTGTTTACAGACACAAAAAAGTGGTGGTGGCTCTTATTGAGCATGACCCCATAATAAGGAGGTGGAGACCTCCTTATATAGAGAGCCTCATGGCCACCATCATGGTACCCTAATGGGCCTAGCCCAGTTAGGGTTACCTCCACAAAACTCCCTCAGCCCAATAACATTGTATTAGTCCATATAATAAAATAAGCCAAACATAGTAAAATTAGGGTCGTAAAACCGGGTTTAGTACCATACCCCTACAGATGCTGTCCATGTTTTTTCTTAATAGAGTTGGAAACTACATTTAATATCGAGTGAGCCTTCCTGAGACGGGATGTCAACCGTCTATACTGATTTTAACATTCCAAATCTTACTCTCTCAGAAACATCATTAAAAAAGAAACCCACTAATATGAAAAAAAAAGTATCTTGAATTAGGTTTCGAACTTGAAACCATAAGATCTCAAATCTTAACATCACATATGTTGTTGGATCCGAAAGTATATGTTGTTGGATCCGAAAGTAAATGATAATTGTGTCCATGTTAGATGTAGTCTTTTTAAGCGAAGTTAAAACATGAAGAACCTTGACCATCTTGATAGGCGTGCTTATAATAACGACAATATTTGATTTTGTTGTCGGATAAATGTTAATGAAAATTTAAAATATACTCATAGAGACGTAAACAATCAACTTATCTTTAAAAATAGTAAATTCATACCAAATGGTCCATTCTTTGTTTAAAAAGATAAACAACTTACTAAGTGTGGCCACCCCATTAATTAATTGCTTAAACCTTTTTAATTTCTACTTTCAAACCTACCTCATGACTATGATCACCATGGCTGTACTCTTCTATAGCTTTATCTGTATATATGTATATTGTAAAATCTACCTTTCCTTTCTTCCTGTGTAGGGATGATTATTCATTATATGTAATAATCTTTTAAATGGTGATATACGGGTTTAGTCTATATACAATTATATAGTTCAAGATGAGTTTTTCTTTGTCTTGATCCATATATATCTTGATGTCTAACTTCATGTCTTGAAATTGATCCATATATATATTAAGAAATATTTTTGTTACTAGTTTTATTTTATCTTAAATCCACCAAACCCACCCACTAAGAAATTTGAACCCTGTATCTTAAAAGGAAGGGGACACCTATTAACTACCATATATATATATATATATATATATATATTACTTTTGGTGATTAACAAAATTTCTATAAAACATTTGGCATTTATTTACGGTTAACTTTTCATAATAAGAACTAATAATAACTAAGTTTTCCAAATGACCTACTTCAAGTACTTTAATACTTTTAAATTACTCAATTTTCATTAGATGGTTTAAGTTTGCGTAAATTACATAATTTTCTTTAACATAAAGTACACTATTCACACTCAATGTGAATGAATTTGTACAAGGTGCTTGATATGAGTGGGCACAAATTTCGCCAATCCAGTTTATTTGAATCAATATAGGATTCTTACTACTATCGTTATGAACATACGCTAGAATTACTGTTATGAACAATTTTAGTTCATATGAAACTTATCTTAATAAGCTGGTCAGCTTTTTCTTCAAGTTATAGAGTTAGCTGTGTAAAAAGTTCATGTGATATGTTTCAACTTTCAATAATGAATTGGGTCTTAAGGTATTTAATTTTGCTAATTGGGTACTACTAGTTTGCATTAGTTAAGCATTAAAGATCCCCAACGTTAGATGAGATTAAGTATGTTCGTTAATTACCCCATGTGCCAAGCACGTGTGAGGGTAACTTTGTAATTTTGAAAGATGGGGTATACTTATTACTCATTAGGGTTCAATTCTTGTTTTGATTTCAGCAACATCACAAACGTTCATTGAAGACATCAATTTTCAAAATCTGAACATCCCATAACGATGATGGTTTTTTTGACTAGTTCACCCCTTATCCACGTAATCATGAAAATCCGCTATATCATCTTCTAATTAATCTACTTCATTATCCTTGTCAAATATATAGTTAGTGCCATCAGTATCATCATCACCATCAAAGTCATGATTACATACTCTGATCGAGGGTTTATTGTTGATTTCGATAATTGCACTCGCTTCTAGAAAATTCGATAGTGCATTCGAGAATTTGTCCATGTCAACACAAAATTATTTTGAAGTGTACGACTGATGAGAATGAGATGATAAAAAATACACTCTAATATTATCAATACCGTCAAAAGAAAAAAAAATCACCGCAAAGGACCATGCCGACTTGAGACAAATGGGACCGTATTAATTTCATAGACGTGTGTATTTAATATCTATAGATTTAGACAGTCATATAGATATTTAACAATATGCATAGAAAATGCAGCTTCCAGTAAGTTACCGACACGTGGATTACTTCTCACACACGTATAGGACGTTACTTGTATTATTTTTTTTATTATATTATTATTATATTTAGAAGATGACCACCATGTTAAGGAAATGCCGTGCGTCCCAAACAATTTCCACCCTATATATAAGTTCTCATAACAACAATTAACAAATCAACAATTAATATTCACAAATTAATTAATTAAGCTAGATATATATCATAAACATGCAACGACTGGGATATCACCACCCGCCACCGCCACCTCATCACGTCCACCATCACCCACCACACCACCACCGTCCACCTCCTCCTCCTGTCCACCATCACCGTCCACCACCACCTCCTTCCATTCATCACCACTGTACACCACCACCACCACCACCACCACATCACCATCCACCACCTCCTTCCATTCATCACCACCTTCCACCACCACCACCAGCACATCACCGCCACCATCCACCACCACCACCTCTTTCCATTTATCACCACCATTCACCACCACCAGCACATCACCACCATCCATCGCCACCATCAGTACATCACCACCACCCTCCACCACATCCACATCACCATCACTGTTGAAGATCTGAAGCATGCACGAGCTGAAGATCATGATCAATCTCCTATTATATTATGTTGCTAGTACTACGTACTTGCTATATGTGGCATCTTTTTTCTATTATGTTGTACCATCTTTTTATGTTTTTTTTTTTTACTTTTGAGGGATGTATTTTGTATTTTGTGTTGATGTACGTTTAATGAAGATCATATCATATATGTGTACTAAATAGATTGTAATACAGTGAAATTATTACTCTATTAACTTCTCCTTTCACTTAAATAATTATTCATTTATTCGTATCAAGATGGAAAGATAACCAGCGTAAACGTACAAATCACTTATTTAATTACTAGTAAAACTAAAACGACAAGGGTAACCAGAACGCCGTGTGAGCTGTTACGTACACTATTTAAAAAAATTCAACTTTCTAACATAAGCTATTGGTACCATTGGTTAACATAATATTAATGGGATCATGTAAGTTTATTATTAATGAGTTCTCATAGTATAAAAAAATAGGATAATAATAATAATAATTCAATAAATTTGATCTATCATATGGTTTTGATCTATAGCAATCACTGATTGCTACTTATAACCACAATATCCAATTTATAGCTTCATGAAAATATGAAATCCAAAGCCACAGTCAAATTAAAACACTGCAATAGGACTCTAAAAATAGCAACTTGCTCTTCATAGAAAGTTGCAGTACCAACAACAATTAATATTCATGTATGGCCCTAGTTAACCATCTTTACAACTCCATCCTAATATTATATATACATGTTCATTCACACCCTTCCTAATCCTACAAAAAGATGATCCCCATGCATTCCCCTATCTTAATACACAAAACAAACAGTAGCTCAATGTCCATTTAACTCGATCTACATTCGTTCTTTTGTTTGTGTAAAGTAATAAGATTTAAACTTTCTTAACGAGCCTCGCTCCCCACCTGTAACGAACCATCCTTCATCAACTTCAAACTAAGATTGTTGAATCTTTCTCGGGAATATTGCCTTGATGCTTTTCTCCAATCCGTGCCCGTCCTCATCATTATATGAAATTCCTCATAACTGATACGCCCATCCTAGTAAAATTAAAAAGAGGGCTAATTAGAGCAGTGAACAAACAGAATAATTAGCACGACCCGTGTCATTACACAATAAACGAACCTTATTCATGTCGACATCACGCGTAATCCCATTGATTACTTCGTCATCGGTGTTCTCGCCTTCATCACTTAACGCTTGACGAAGCTCTCCTACCTCTATATAACCGGTTCGGTTCTTATCAAAAAATTCAAAGGCTTTATGTAAGTGCTCGTCGTTCGCCATTCGTTTAAGATGCAGAGTGACAGCCACAAACTCCCCACAGTCGAGGGTCCCGTCTCTATCAACATCAGCCTACAAATTATGATTTCGGCTTCAGTTAAAAAAATATATAACTAATGAATGTGAAGAACTGAAGATGATGGTGCTTACCGATTCCATTAGATTTTGAAGATCCACATCGTTTCTTGATGACCAAGTTTCTGTAAACCGATTCTGAATTCTTCCATATTAATCTTCCCATTGTTGTCTGTGTCAATCACATGGAAATCCTCCCTTATTCCAGCTACTTCCTCCACCGATAAATGTTCAGCCACCACCTGTGTATATACACCACCATTGATAAGTTAACTTAGGGACAGGCCGATGTTACTGATTAAAAATAAACTATTTTGCTATATTTGTATCAACATATATTCAAGTAACACTGTATATAGGGCTGTAAACGAGCCGAGTCAACTCGAGCCAGAGTGTGCTTGAGCTCGAACTTAATCGAGTTGGCTCGAGCTCGGCTCGTTTTCCTTATCGAGCTCGAGCTCGTCGAGCTGCGCTCCTATAATTTTTAAATTTTTTTTATTTTTTATTTTTTATTTTACAATTTTGATATATAAAAGACAAAAATTATAATTTTAACATACATATTATATAAAATTTATAAACTAGAAAATATATAACTTTATATGTTTTATTTTTGTTATCCTATAAGGTTTTAGGTATCGAGTGGCATAATATATGTATAATTTTTATTTATTTATTTCTTGATATGCTATTATTATATATAGATATTAAAAGTTAGGGTTTAATCTAAACTAGTCAACGAGTCGAGCTACGACTGAGCCACGAGCCGAACTGACCCTGGCTCGAGTTCGGCTCGTTTAGAAATCGAGCCGAGTCGAGCCGAGCTCATTTAGAATCGAGCTTTTTCAAGTCAAGCTTTTTTCAAGCTATTTTTGAGCCAGCTTCAAGCGAGCCACGGGCCGCAGGCTTTTTGAACAGCCCTAACTGTATATGCGACCCATAAGAAAGTTGACTACCACAATTTAACACTAGCAGTACCCTTATAAATATATTTTCATGAAAAAGAACTATACATATTGTATATATGTTTTGTTATCTCTTAAAATGTAATGTATGTAACTTTATGATTTCTATAGCACTAATAGAGCGATAAATGGATCATAAACCGTACCCTCAAAGCTTGTTTCTTTAGCTTGTTCATCATTGAAAACTGTTTAAGCCTTGACTTAACATCACCCAACGGAACATTTGAGGTCTTCTTTAAGTTCACTAACCAGGGGTGTTCTGCGATTGCAACACGCAAGTAAGTTAGCCGGCCCGTTATCAAGAAACACATTTTCAAACAAAGCAGTACCTATACAATGTTACATTACCAAGAACTTGTTGAGCTGTAAGCCGGGACTTTGGATCCGGATCAAGCATTTTCTTCACAAGGTCCTTCACATTATCCGAGATTTTAGGCCATGGGTCTCTTTTGAAATTTATAACCGAGCGAATTATTGCTTGCGCGACCCCTTGTTCAGTTTCTATAGAAAATAAACATGAATTTAAGAAAGTAAAATCAACATGAATGATTAGAAAAGAAAACCGTACCTGCCCAAAAAGGCGGAACGCCACAAATCAAAATGTAGAGAATAACTCCAGCACTCCATATGTCAACCTCGGGCCCATAGTTGCGTTTTAGAACTTCAGGAGCCATATAATAAGGACTTCCCACTGTCTCGTTAAAGACTTCCCCTGTATAAACCGAATTCATATGAAAATTTGTATATTAACATCTAACACATTATATAAAGTTAAAACCATAACTATATACCTGGTTGAAAGAAGACCGACAGCCCGAAATCAATGGCCTTCAGAGGAGCCGTTTCCTTTTTGTTTCCAAAAAGAAAGTTCTCCGGCTTTAGGTCCCGATGCATAACTCCATGACTATGACACATCTGTAATCAACAAAAACAAAAGGAGTTATATAAATATACACAATTCAAATTTGAAAGATTTCTAACATATTTATTTCTTTTTTAATGTGAAAATATCTTAATAATTACAATTAAATGGGAACTACTACAAATAACTATAAGGGTAAACTACATTTTTTCATCCTTCAGGTTTACCACAAATTGTAAGTTGTGTTCTTTAACTAAAATAATTACAAAAAATGTCCTTTATTTAAAAGTTGTAACATGTTACATGTTTTTCACTAATTGGTGTAAACTTTTTCTGTTAATCCTTTTGGTTTAACATGTGAAATGACCAAATTAATCTAATAGACAAAAGAGAAGTTAAATGGGGTCAAACTACCAAAATACCCTCACGTGCACTGCACATGACTGGATTTAACAGAAAAAGTTAACGCCGCATAGTGAAAATAATGTAATGTGTTACAACTTTTTTAAATAAAAGACGTTCTTTGTAATTATGTTAGTTAAGGAGCACCAGTCACAACCTGCAATTTTGGGAAAACCGTAAGCCTAAAGGACAAAAGTGTAATTTACTCATGTAACACAAACAGACCTGCACGACTTCCACAATGGTCCTCATGATAGAAGCAGCAGCTCGTTCGGTGTAATGTCCTCTAGCCACAATCCTATCAAACAACTCTCCGCCTTCACATAACTCCATAACAATATGAACCGCGCTATCATCTTCGTAAGTGTCTCTTAATGTAACGATATTCGGATGTTTTGGCAGATGTTTCATAATCTCAACCTCTCTTCTAACATCCTCAATATCCACCACGGTTCTAAGTTTCTTTTTTGATATTGATTTGCAACCGAATTTTTCGCCTGTTTTTATATCCGTACATAAATGGGTTATTCCAAATTCACCCCTACCGAGCTCTTCACCAAGTTTGTAGCCCTGTGTGAGATCGTGGCCAGTTGGATCAGGTAATACAAAGAAACTTGTACCACTGTTTTGGGATGAAAGGAGATAGTCAACAAAGAAAGAATTCGGCTTTCGGGTTTTTCTTTTCTTCTTATGTTCCTTCCTTTTAGCAGGGGTAACACAGCAATTTCCCATGATTTATACAACCAGGTCTTTATATTCTGATTGAAAAAAATAAAAAGTTAAATTAAATACAAATCAATATACGTGTTGAGGTTTTTTCTTCGATTTTAGCAACTTTTAATTATTCTGTTTTGATTGTAAACACGCGTGAATCATCGACTGCGTAATTTATGCACTTATTTACTTAAAACAACACCGAATAAATCTTGAAATTGCATAAAACCATTTTTATAGAAAGAGGACAAAGAAAGATTCAATTTTGAAGATCAACATATGATCATATAACATAAGAAAATATAAAACCACCATTAAAGGCCATATTTTTCCATAGCTAAATAAATTCAAGAAAATCTTGAAACAAGACATGATCATATCATTGAAAAATAATCATATACCCATGTGTGGAAACTGTAAATTTTTCCATATCTTCATAAACATACAACTTGTTACATAATCAAATCCCAAAATTGCATAACAAAGCAAATTCGAAACCATAAATGTATAACCGAAAAAAGAGAGATGATGCGAGCATACCTGATCACAAAATTGTCGAAAATATCATTCGATTCGCGAGATCAATTTAATTATCAGAAAATGATGAAAATTGAGGGGTGTTCGGACACGAAAAGCTTTCATCAATGGTGATTAACGAAGGGTTTGTTGTTTGGGGTGACCATAATAAGATTATAATGATGATGATGATGATGATATGAGATAGATGGAGAGTCAAAAAGATCTTTTTTTCAGACTTTTTTCCCTCCAAATTCTCCACCCCTTTTCTCTTTGTTTCTATAAAATTGTTCCTTCTAAACAATGGTGCCTGGCTTTTATACTTGTTATAATAACCCACTATTTATTAGATTAGATAAAAAATGTTTTTTTTTAAATTAGCAAGGAACAAGTTCTTCAGAAACGCTAAAAGAATAATGCGTTAATTTTCCAGTTTTCAAAATCCATACATTTGTCTTCTCAAAAGATTATTATATTCTTTTTATTATTATTACTATTTGCATATATATATATATATATATATGTAGGTATGTGTATATATATATATATATATATATATGCATGTATAAGAGCATCTTGGATCAAATACAAATTAAATTAACATCCTAACTGTGAAAATCAAGTAGTGTAATTATATATACAACGTTAATTCAATTTGTACGTTAACTTTCCCCCATATAAGATAAATATATATTCATTTTCTAGTAAGTATATAGATATCATAATATGGTTGTATTAAAGTTTGAAGACATATACGAGTGATTTCTTATGTGCGAAATCATAATTTATCTCAACTGAAGTCTAACCATAATTTGGAAGTAAAACTAACTACATGAAAGCAACACTTATTCTTTTGTTAAACATGAGGATCTGTTACTGAAAACTCACAGGACCGCAAATATTCACAGTGCACAGAGGTTCACTCATAAGTATATTCCAAGTACCAAACGAAATATTATCCATAGTTGTATCATTTAACATTATAGAGAAGTCAAAAACGTTACCATATCATTTTCTTCTAATTAAGAGTCAATTGAAAAAGCACTAGATTTTAAAACATACAAAAACAACCATCACCAGCAGTCTTCGCACATCGGCGTTTGACCAAATCGAAACATCTTTGACTATGTTTCGATTCATTTTCTCTCAATTCAGCTTCAACCACTCACAATCATGAGCATACACCCGTTTTTTGGTAACCATGAGAACCCGTTACCAGAAAGCTCATTGGATCCCCACCAGATATGCATACACCTTTTTCCTGCATAAAAAAAACATATTCAAATTAAATCTTTCTGAAGTTACAAGTCCAACGGATACCTTTTTTTTTACAGTCAAATAAATTTAACATTTACCAATTTGACATCATTGACCAGGCCCAGATCAGCAAGTGAATGTTCTGACACACAATTTATATGCACAATAACACCATTCTTGCCATTTCCAATTTTACCATTTGTAATATCCAGATAATCAGCTCCTTTAAACATCCATTTACCCCTTTCTAAACTATAAATATCATTGAATATTTCACCACACAAAACACACACGCTTTGACTTTCATCTGCATTCACCATCATCTCACCATCAACCTCCAATGCACCCTCGGTTCTTGACCCATTAACCCAATCGTCACAATTCATAAACCACCTCCTAGATGGGTCAAAATCAGAATTTCTTAACGTATGCCATTCCATATGTTTATCAAACCGTTCTTGAAGCTTAAACCTTAACCCACATATACCACATTGATGCGGAAGCTCGTCGATTAGGTCACTAATCACACCAGAATGAAACTCCCTGATGATATCAGCCCTAAATTCACAACCAATAGAACACTTGATTTCTTCATCCGTTTTAGATTTAGATACAGGATTGGAAGAAGAATCTACAACAGGCGGAATCTTAACATCGCTCACGCTCGGGTTCTTTGAATCATCTTCTGATGCAGATATTATGCCTTTAGCAACCAAAGTACTTAAAAGACTCGACACAGGATTTGATGAAGTATCACGAACACTTGAACTCACTGTTGATGATATTGGTTTGTTACCAAATATGCTGCTAACTGCAGCTAACAAACTACTTGAACTTGTTGGGTGGGCCCGTGAGGAACTAATTGTTGGAACCGTATCAGATACGAGCTCGGGTTGATAAGATGGCAGAAAAGTTTCATGCTTTATTGGTAAATTCTGAACCTTTGATTTCTGAGAGTTAGGTTTTAACTGGAAAGAATCTTGATGAGGTTGACTAGAAATCCCCGGGATCTTTTGAACTCGAGAACGAGGCGGTTTACCATCCGGGTCTATTAAGTCTTGATCAGCTAACTCATACGTCAACTTATTTGATTGGTACTGTGAGTGAGGACGCTGACGTGACGGTTGCTGACTAGACAGTGTTGCAGTTTTACTTAACGGTTTTTCAGAATCAAAAAACAACCGGGGATCTCGTTTTGAGCTATTAGCCGATGCGGGTTTCAGCGAAACCGAACTGACATCATCCCACAAATACTCTTCTTCATCTGAATTCTTCCAGCTTCTGTTAATATCACCACTTCCTTTATTCATAGACGGTAATTTCACATCAGAAATTGCAGATCTCGGGGCTGAATAATTGTGCAATCTTTCCAGCCTGGGTATTGTCTCGGTATTATGCTCTGCAACTCGTTCACTCGATAAATCAGAACCAAAATCAAAATTGTTGTATGATGTACCACTGTTTTCATGAGTAAGATCACTCTCCGCCTCTCGTTGTGCATGCTGAATACTCTGCAAAACCAAAATCGTCAATTTCATTATTATTATTATCATTATTATTTTTAAGTTTTAGATGCCTAGTAACATACATGCAACTTAAGTCGAGGATCAGCACGTGCTCTTTGAATATTAATACTAGCAGTTGTTCGGTCTTGTCTTCCGGTATCTTCAGATGAATTATTAATCAAGTTCCTTGTTATGTCACCCGCTGTATCTTTTGCCTTCACGACAGTTAAAAAAATTTATATATAAAAAAAAAGAAAAACAGTGATTAGCACATTAAAAACAAGATTTCTTTGTCTGCATACCCTGGTTGATTGTTGGAGTTTCTGTCTCTCTTCCAAATACTTTGGATTTACATGAATGCTGCGGGCAGGGGGGCGTTGAGGCTGTGAATCAGGTCTAGACGTGGTCAACCCTGAAGTTGACCCATTCCCAGCTGACTGAAAACCGAGTTCTTTCTCTATAGATTGAAGTGTTTGAGGAGGAAATACTCCTTTCCATGTCCCGAAAAGATGTCGCATACCAGAATGTACTGTAGAATCAACCTGTCTATACGCCTTGCAGAAAACCTAAACCATAAAAAAGTAATAACATCATAAGTTCATAACTAATTTACTAACTGTCACACGAGTAATAGTTACATAAATTAAGATCCAACCTCGGGAAGTTTGGTTGCAAAGTGTTTGATGTAATCCCTTCCAATGTTCTTCACAATACTGTCAAGAAGATATAGTGATGGCAACTTTTGATCACTTGGAACCTAAAATCATTGTGTCAATAACATTAATAATTTATAACACGACAAAGACGGTTCCATACACGCACTGATTCTAATATCATCCACAACTTATTAACTGGCAAGACAACAAATGTGATTGCATATGCGGACCAATTATAATATCTTCTACAACTTATTTGAATAACAAATTAAGCCATTTGATTATTACGATTACGCAGATACACAATAAAACAGCTAAATCTATACACCAATAGTAACCTAAATGATCATCACCTCAACAATATTATTGCAGATAGTGGCAGCAATCGCTTTCGCCGCCTGCAAATTCTCTCCAGCAATAATCGTCAAGTTCGTAATTATCGGTTTCGAATTAAAAGTCAGCTCGGCCAGAGCTGTCCTGTACTGACTCACAAGCTCCTGATGCTGCTGTTGTTTAATCTGCGTCAACGATTGCGGCTGATAACCTTCACCGTCTCTCTCGACCGCAGTTCGAAACCCTACCGGCTGCCGTTGAACCCCAGGCCTATTATCACCGTTCGAATTACTACTATTACTATTATTATTACTATAACCACCACCGCGAACAATCGCCGGTTCTTCGGTTATCAATCTCGGCTTCTTCATGGCGTTAGGGTTTCTACCCGATCTATCGAACGATCTGCCGCGAGAATTACCGTTGATATCCATTTGGGCGAAATCAAAAACGATTAATCTGTGTTTACAATTGACAGTTTACATGTGCGAATTAAATTGCTGCATACATACATCGTTACAACTGTTACAACATGAACAAAATTGAAACCCTAACCCTAACCCTAGATGGATGTAATTACGAATACACAGATCCGAGAAAGAGGGATAATAATAATCGATTGCAGGGGGGTTTGATTTGCGACGGAGTGATGGGAGTGATTAAGATTAGACGACGAGATTGGATTGGATTGGAAGTCGTCAGTCAGGGTATAATTAATATTATTATTATATTATTAAGGTTAAGATTCAGAGCTGCCTGCCAGTGCTAGCCAACAGAATTTTACTGTAATGTAATGTAAGTAAAGCTTGTATACGTATGTGGACTGGGTGGGTGGGTTGTGTGAAGGTAGACCGTTATGAAATGGTTAAAGATAAAGCCCAAGTTAAGTGGGCTTGAAAAAGCACAATAAAACTGGACCATACTCGTTCAACTCATGCAAACTATATGTTATGTTATGAATAAATCTGGACCATACCTGTTGAAGTCCTACAAAGTAGAGGTGCACAATATAACCGGTTAACCGGTTTCTAACCGATTTTGTAACCGGTTAGTAACTGGTCCAATCCTAACCGGTTTACTAACCGATTCTAATCGCCGGTTAGTAACTGGTTTGTATTTCTGATTTCAAAACCGGTTATAAACCGGTTAACCGAACCGGGTTAACCGGCCAAAACCGCTTCTGCAGATGGTCAAAACCGGTTACTAACCTAACCGATTAACCGGTCTAACCGGTTAGGGTATTAAAAAAACCGGTTACGAAAAAAAACCGGTTAACCGTTTTGTTCACCTCTACTACAAAGTAGAGGTTCACAAATCGGGTTTTTCAAATACTCGGTTTCGGGTATGGAACAATGTTCGGGTATTGGAAAATCAGGTATTGGTAATACCGGATCGGGTCGGGGTTCGGGTCCGGGTATTGTCTCTAAAAACCATACCCTATGCATCGGGTTCGAGATGGTATAGAAACCGGGTATTCTAAAACCAGGTATTTGAATACCTTATTTTCGGGGTATTGAAAAAAACTCTATTTTTGTGTTTTTCAGGCTTTTTTCCTGGGTATTTTTCAGGTATAAATTGAATTTTTTAAAATGTTGCACTTTTTAGGGGTATTTTTTGGGTATTCTTAGGTATTTTTTGGGTGCATATCGGGTATTTGAAATACCCAGTTTCAGGTATTGGAAAAACCGGTTTCGAGTATGGAACCGGTTCGGGTTTTCGGGTATTACTGGGTACAAATCGGGTCCGGTTCGGGTTCGAGTTTTTAGTACCGAAATGCATACCATATGCATACCCTACGGGTAGGGTCCGGTACGGGTTCGTGTATTAATAAACCGGGTATAAAAAATCCTGTTCTAGGGTTTTTTTTTCGGGTCCAGTTTCGGGTTCGAGTTTTTTGTACACCTCTACTATAAAGGGCAAACCAGTGATACACAGCCAAACCCAATTAACCGGCAGATACCCGGTTTGTACCAGAAATTCTAATCGGGTGGTACCCGGTATGAAAAAAACAAGTTTACACCCGATTCAACCTGACAGTTACAAACCGGTTTGGAGTATGAGCACCAAAACCGGTTACAAACCAGTTAACCAAAACCGGCTTTTAGAATTTATATATATATATTTTAAATGTGACATTCGTCATTTTCGGTTAAACTTGTTTTTGTTTTTGTATTAGAAACCTGACCCGTTTTGGTCTTTCGGACCTTTCGTTATTAATAAAATATTGGGTTTTATGTTCGTTTATGTTACACAATTGTCGAATCAAGAAATCATCTCTCTCGGTACGTTAAAACACCCTTTTTTTTTGCTAAACACAAGTTAAAACAAACTTAAGGGACTAAAATTGTCAAATAACAAAAGCATGTAACTCTTGAAAGCAACTTTATAGCCAACTCTTCACTCTTTCCCTATATAATGCATCCCATTTGGGTTTGCTCATTCACCTCAAACTCTCCCAAATCTAGATCTAAGTATTCTTTTTCCAAACTCTTGATAGTTTGACTTCTCAAGGGTCAAACTAATACTAATCTTTGTTTCTAACTAATTCTTGTTAATTAAAGCTTGTTATTATAGCTTTTTTAAAGCATACTCCCCTTGTTTCCTTGGCTTACCCTTCTCCGGCCATGGTTAGTTTAGGTGTATTGCTAGGTAAAGCTTCATGGAGGACTATTATAGTCCTTGTTAACACTTTAAATTTTGTTTAAGCTTATTATTAATGTTAATGTTTAGTTATATTTACTTTAGGTTCCAAATCATTTTAATGAGTTCTATGGTAATGGGTATGTGGCAACCATCCTCGGTTCATCCCGAGTCAAGAGCCGAACCAAAACCGAACTTTTGTTTAAATACTTTATTGTTAACATATTGTATGTAAGACTTGTGTATTATCAATTATAAGTTTATTTTAATAAGTTCTATAGTATCGGGTATGTGGTAACCATCCTCGGTCTTATTCTGAGTCAAGGACCGAACAAGACCGAACTAAACCGAGTTCACTCGCTTAAGACACACTAGTTGTGTTTTGGGCCACCGAATCTCGTATTTTTCTCTAAAACTATATTATAAACTAATTTTAATTATTTTATCAAAACACTTGGTATGTTGGATCCAACTTGATCTTATAACAAGTTTGAACCGACAGAACCAAACACTCGCTTAACGGACGTCGAGGTTATTCTTAATAGAACTACACACTTGGTTAAGTTTCTTTTGATTTCATTGAGTTATCTCATAACATTTATTACTGTGAATCTCGGCTTTCAGCGTGACCAATTATCAAGACTCGAACCGACAAACCCGAACACTCGTAAAATCTCGTTTTGGTATCTATTTAACAAGGGATCTTGCAATATTGCAACTTTACCCAAATGTTTACTTAAAAAAGGTTAAGTAAAACAAATGAATAGAATACCGAGACCCGACTTCGAGTAAACTTACTCTTCAAAAACCATTACTTTAATTTCTTATGTATTTACATTTTAGCCTTCAAACTTTAATTAATTATCTTACTAGTCATGCAATATTACTTTAAAGCTTTTAAGTCCATCTACTAACTCAAGACCATTTTTAATCTAGGTTTTTGATTGTTGAATTAACTTTCCGTTTTATCGCAAACTAATCCTTCAAGTTACTTATTTCATGTGAGTACATTTCATCCCTCGTTTTCATTTTTATGACTTTGGGCGTAACATGCATACCTATTCAAAACAAGAATGATTTATAATACTCTATCCTTAAACCACAAACTCTAGGTTGTATGATACTTAGAAAACTTGCTCTATTGTGTGTTATAGTTTCATATGCTTTACGTGCACGAGTGTTTATTTTATGTTGTTGTTGAGCCTCAATAAATATGATCATACGCACCGCTAACTACTTAAGCCTTGAGCTAGTAGAATAGGGCCTCATTATCCGAGTATGTCGGTTGTCACCGATTAGAACGGATCCTCATTTATTTATGATTTATATATCGCAATTGTTGCTTTTATTTATAGTTTCATATACGAGTTATGGATTTTCCTCATATTATATATACTCAAAACTATGAAATTGTTAACCAACATTCGTGTTGACAAATATTATTTTATGCATTGTTACAGGTTTGATTATTGGTTGATTGGAGTTCGAGATGCTATCTTATTTGAGACCGTTTAGGTTATTAGAAAAATGAACCAATTAAATTCTTATATTTGGTGTTATTTTGTATGAACGATGGTGTGTTACTTTTGTTGATTAAATGAAGTAATGAGTTATTTAAATATTGTCACTTTAATAATGCTTTGTGTTCCTGAACAATCCGTTGCACCCCGACATGTTCGCCCGCCTTTGGTCGGGGTGTGACATAAAAAACCATTTTTTTCCAACCGGTCATTTACGGATAAATGGTTCGGTTAATACCGATTATCGGGTAGGGTATTTCTACTGAAAACTGGGTAGTATTCGACCGGTATCTGATCGCGTTAACCATATTCGGTTTTGAAATAACCGGTTTCGGAGAACTAGTTTGTGCACGGGAAAATTACACATTTGAGCAGCTTCTCCAAATTATGTGAGAACGTCCTACATTTTTTTGGAGTAAGGATGTAAGTGGTTGTGAATGGATAAGAGAAAGCATTTTTACTGCTCATGAGTAAATTTGTAAATCTGAAAAAAAAAAAATACTATTCATACTTTCTCATTTTTTAGTATTTGTAAAAAAATGGTTGTGAATGAAGGAAAAAATAAAAGATAATGATAATATTCAACTGAAAATAAGATAGAAAAAATATAGTGTTTTTAATATAATTATAGAGATGAAGAAAGATGAGTTGTCGGGAATGATCTTAGGTTATGAATAAAATAAGAGGAACTGTCTCTTTCGTCATTTAGTTATGTTTATACATAACTAGTTTTTCTACTCGGCGCGTTGCGCCGAGGCAGCTGACAAAACCCTCTCATTGAAAAATGAGCGTTGCTAACACTTGAGCGTTACAACGATCAGTCAACACGAATTCGGTCTAGCATCGGCTGCATGCGTTACGATAATAGACATCATTGGTAAAATTTGAGCATTAAACCCAAAAAAATAATTCGTCGAATTAACATGTAAAAAACATTAACATATAAGAAAGAGTAAAACTGCGGTTTCCGTCCCTGTGATTTGTTCAAATCTGCGGTTTTAGTCCAATAGTTTTAAATTTGCGATTTCTTCCTTGTAATTTGTTCAAATATGCGGTTAGTCCAATAGTTAAAATTGCGATTTTCGTCCCTGTGGTTTCATTTCACAATGCAATTAAACCCGAATTCATTACTTCGTTAAGTCTGGTCGCTAAACCAATCAGCGTACCCTTCACGTGAGGGACAATTTGTCCTTTATTCCCCAAATACACCCAGTCCCTCACGTGAGAGGGCTTGCGAATTACGATTGGGTTTATTTGGGGAGAACAGAACAAAAATGCCCCTCATGTGGGGGGGCATGCTGAAGGGTTTAACGACCTGAATTTAACAGGGTTAATTAATTTGGGTTTAATTGCAAGTGAAATAACACCACAAAGACGAAAATCGCAAATTTGGAACTATTGGGACTAAAACCACAAATTTGGACAAACCACGGGGGACAAAACCGCAGTCATTCTATAAGAAAACAAAATATTTAAGACGATCTTTATTTTGGTTGGCAAACCCCGGATGGTAGTAAAACTCAAGTGTTGTCGGTATCGAGCGTTTGAAGCGGAAGCTTGACACGAATTCGGTCGTTTTTAACTTTTGATTACGTATGTTACGGTACTGAACTAAAAAACAAAAATATAAAATTGAGGTGGACCAACAACCAATTTTATTTTCTTTTTACTTTTTTTCTGGGGGGGGGGGGGGCGGGTGAACTTGCGCATGGTAAACCCTAGTGTTGTCGGTCATGGGCTTTAAATAAAGCCACGAGTCTGCGCGAACTCGGTCGGTTTCTTTCAGGTTTGTTATGGTATAGGAACTAAAACAAAAAAAAATTAACATTTCCATTACGTTTATTATGGTAACTGAACTAATAAACAAAAACAAAATTCACCGATCAATACAGTGCCGCCAAGTAACCCAATAGGCCACTTATGACACCAAAGTTCTTATTTATATATGATTGTAATTTCATTTACGTGCTTTAAATAAAGAATTGCATATACAACCTTTATATTTTTAAAAAGGTTGCACGTTCAATCTTAAGACTTGATGTCTTAATTTAGACCATAACTAGAATTTAGACCTCGCGCGTTGCGCCAGGGTTGTTAAGTTTTTAGTAGATATTTGTGGTTATAAGTTATAACATCATGTAATGTTGGCTACATGTACTTATTAGCTATGCTTTACAAAGATAATTTGAGGACAAAGAAACTAATGCAAATAATGTTAGTACAAAAGTATTTGTAGAGCAGCGGGTGAGCCAATGTTTATGTAGTCCAAAGAAGTGTTTGTTTGCTGGCTTGTTTGATACTCTCAAAAGAGACTGTTGCTGCTTATTAGATACTTCAAAAGGGTTGCTTGTTGCTGCTGCATTACCAAGAGGGCTGCTGCTCCTGCATTACACTTTTGTGGAATTTGGGTTGTTTGGTTGTACCCGCAACAACCTTTCATACCATTTTGATGAGTTAGAAGTCAAAAATCAGCCTCAACATGAACGTCCTCATATTAGGACAAAAACAACATAACAAATGCATCAAACAACTCAAAGAAGAGCATAAATTCAAACATTTATAATAACAACCTGAATCTTGTTAGGTGAACCCAACATGAAGCAAATCAAAATTTGATTAACAAAAATCCAAACATATCTAGACCCGATTAAACACACCAAACGTATCCGATTCTTCAAATTTGAAACGCAAGGCAACTAATTTTTTGCTTTTTGTAACATACTCATTTCAATTTGAGTCTGTTTTGGTTGAACCATTTGACCCGAACCAAACTGATATAATTTATGTGAAAATGCAAGGCAACTATTTTTTCTTTTTCCAAAATAACTTATGTTCAATTTGAGTCTATTTTTTCCGAACCAATTTGACCCTAACCAAACTGATATAATTTTTGTGAAAATGCAAGGCAACTATTTTTTCTTTTTCCAAAATAACTTATTTCAATTTGAGTCTATTTTTTCCGAACCAATTTGACCCTAACCAAACTGATACCTTCTTCTAAAACAACCCGTTTTTACATGTTACCAACCGACCAGACCGTTTTACAGGTGATTAATATTTTCGTCTAATAATATTACCTTCTCAATGTTGTCTATCTTAACTCCCTTGACTTCAGAGACTGGATGAGTAATACACCATTTCATCTGCTCCATTTTTGGCCTAAAATCCACCCAAGTGTCATTAGCACTTCAAAATTTAATTAAAAAAAACATTTTTAGATAAAAGGTGGTTAGGTACCCAAATGATTTGTTGAGGCTCTTCGTAGCAGCAGTTAAAACTTTGCTTCCTCCATATATCTTATTAAACTCGTCCTTGACACGGTCCAAGAACGCCATGGGAATCTAACGTCACAAATCACATACGCAAGGCACCTCAAGTTGTTTGAAAAATATTCCACGTGCTACAATAATTCGTTGTTAACATAATGTAAGTTCATGAAAACACCGTCGCCAGTCAGAAACAGATGGAACAACACACTGATTGCAATTTGGGGTTCACAGCACCGGAACACCGCTGCTTCCAAACAGAAACCCGACAACAGCAAGGCAACCACCTGACCCACCCTTTTCCGGTCGGTTCCTAACACAGCCACGACACCGACCACCGGAACCGTCCTTCCAACAGCTTACTCAGAGAGGTTAGTTTTTTCAATTACAATTGAACTTTTATTAGAATCTAACGATACAATTAACACTATTGTTATTTTAGCTATTATATTTTAAACTGGTAATATGCAGTTTATATTATAGTTTCCGCATGTGTATGTAGTTTATATTATTCTTTCAGCATATGTATTATTCTTTCAGCATATGTATGCTTATTATTTTTTTTTTGCCCATTTCCTTTTAATCGTTGTTGTGTGTAAAAATTTAAACCCATTACTTGTTTTGCACATTTCCTTTTAATCATTCTGTAAAAATTGAACCCAATAACCCCCCCCCCCCCCCCCCCCCCGTGTTGTTTTAACCGTAATCGATTCTGCGCAGAAACCAACTGGATCCGCAGGACCAACCATGCTCAGAGACGTGACGTCCTTACGCGCAGTACGCAAGCTGGTCCCGCAGGAAATGCCTCCCGATGGTGAAGGACTCCGCCTGTTCCCGCAGCCTCGGATACAAGCCATCAGGAAGGCCACCCGCGCAGCAAGGCTACACGCACAAGGCACTTAGCTCTCAATCACTCAGTGTCACCTGAAGGAATGAGCGAAAGCCGGGAACAATCCCGCACAAGGGCGGGAGGGGGAATACTCCCGCCCAAATAAGCCAGTCCGTACGATACAGGAAGATCTTCTGTACTGTACCTGACGAGGTATGAGAAAAAGATCTGACTAAAGATACGACAGCTTATTGACAAACAATATGGCGAGCAGCATGCTCCTGCACTGTATGTCACTATTAGCCGCTGCCTACTCACCAACTACTGCCATACCACGTGCGTAGCCGTCAGTTGGTGGAACAGGAATAGTATACAGCAGGCCTGGTCGCTATCGGCCGCTACCTACCCACCAACTACCAGCAGGGGCACGTGCGTAGGCTACTGTTGGTGGAACAGGAACACTGTTGCAGCCGGCCATACCTCTTTGGAAACCTACCTTCGGCTATAAATACCACAAATGGTATGACCATCTCATCTTATCATATTATCACATTATCATCATATTATACCTGATATCTGCTCTAGCAATCTCTTAATATACTTTTATATTTAAAGAGCAATCTAGTCTGATTCTCACGCGGAGGGTGGTCACAAGGAGGAACCCCCCCCCTTCTCAGTGACGAGCTCACGGTGTCTGTTTTGCAGGTTATCAGAAGAACCATCTTCCAAGGGTCTAACCCCTCGTGGGAAACATCTATCTAACCCCCAGGTTACCAGTAATCTGTCCGAGGTTCCACTTAGTGTTTCTTCACACCCAAACTGAAGAATGAAAATTTGAAAATGACAATATCTTTACGAAGGCCTTTAAAAAAGGCTGCCATCATCTCTAAAACTTTTGTTGTCTGTTAAAAACTTCAAATTCCCCAAACAAAAGCCTCATTAGGACACTTCGGATTTAAATAAAATCCATGAACCCTAGAAACTGAGTTGCACGCCACTAATGACCAGTGCCCATCTCCTCAACCGCCAATCAACTACTTTTCTGGTGAACCCTCAAGTCAACAAAACTTGTTGCATAGTAACAATCAAGCATTATTAAGACATAGTCACACAAACAGGCTCAGATAAGTCATCATCATAGCTTCAATATCCACAACTTTTATGGCCCCTCCAACTCTCAAATAATAATAATAGTAATAATAACGGAAAACCAAATCAAAGCATAAAAAAATCTTCATAAAAAAGTAATGAACTCGTCTCAAAACAGTTTTTAAATACACATTCTATGCTTAAATAGAATCATGAAAATCCAAGGAATCTCCTAGAAACAAAATCGATTCGGAAAAGAGGCTCTGATAATCAAGTACCATCACAACCTTAAGCCCCTGATATCATCACTGTCGCCTAGGGTTCCTATACATAGCCCGACAACATCACAAACTACCGGTGCTCGAAAGTCGTCCGACAACCGTCGTATAGGGGTTCCCAAATTGAACCCAGAAACGGTAATATGATAATGTAGTAATCGTTCAACAATTAGATGAAGCAGACACAAACCCCCCGTTCGATGCCGCTACCAGACACAGCTGGAAAGCCGCTGATAACGGTTTTCAGTTAAATAACTACAACTTTCAGTCATCAACAATATTCAACCGTAAGGATGTTGGCCCCAATGATATATCAATAACCATAAAGTCACAAATAAATGTCTGTAACCTCCAAATAGATTGCTTTCTGAAGCACTAAAAGATCAGTGATCAGAAAACGCTACCAGACCACCGCCGACACCTAGGGTCATGAAAAACACCACCACCTAGGGTTTACAAACAGAACCTGGCGCCTTCTACAGCCAACCACCGGCGCATATCTGCGCCAATAAAAGACCAAATGCCAGAAAAAACAACCCTACATCTGCCGCCACCTAGGGTTTCCAAAAGAAACCCGGCAACAACAGGTGGGGTTGAAGATGGTGGCACTGGCACGGTGGAAGCAGTAGAAGAGAGAGAGAAATCGTGGCAGTGTAATCGATAGAAGTTAAAAGAGAGAGAAGAGAAGCCGGTGTGTAAGAGAGAAAAAAAGCTAATGTAATTGAAAACCAGATGTCACGATGTAAACAATGAAAGACGTGGAATGACGCGTGTACAACAGCTGGAGAGTTAATAAAACCATCTTAAAATGTACAACATGAAGAGCCTGAGATACAATTTGTAAAGAATCATATACAACAAAAATAACAGCAAGTACAACATGTAATGCACGTTTTTTGGTTAAGCATGTTGTCTTTTAATATATATAGTAATAGCAGGCATGTGACCCCCACTTGAGCAATGACGGATCTTGAGCATCTAGTGTGCATGGGCCGAAAGTCACAAGACCCAATTTGTTTTCGTGCTTCTAAGTTTTAGGTTGGCAATCCGGGTCGGGCAGGGTTCAAACAATAATTCCAAGCCTAACCTACCAAATTGAAAGAATGCAAATTGTCGAACCTGGTTTTTGCTTGCTTCTGTTGACTATTTAGAGTAATCGCTTTCACTCCAACACGAGTAAGTTCCGAACCTCAGGCCTCAACAGACAGCAACAGTGCCCGATCAATCGATTAATTGATTCACACCCAAACGATTTCACCAATTCACCTGAGCTTCTGTTCCGACTTTTGTGCCAAACCTCAAAAGTCAGTACGTCACACAGTGCCAAACCTCAAAAGTTGGTAGTGCCAAACTTCTGTGACAATGAAAACTCCATTTCTTGTTGTGTTCGAACATCGACCATATGGTAGGGTTGGATTTTGGGTTTAATGTTTTTTATTTGTTTGTTTAAAATTTATTTGGGTTTGGGCTTGGTCTTACGTTGTTTTATTCTTAGCCTTTCTTTATCTATATGTTTATTCGTAAACGATATCTCGTTTTTTTGGCTTTAAACAAACTTTCTTTGTTAGAAATTCAAGGTTGCCCTGGACTCAAATAGTATGGTTGGGCCAGAATTCAAATATGCTTCCATGGGCCGAACTCAATACATTTATATTTTTTTTTTATTTTTTCTGAAAAAATACACTACCGAGCAAAAAACATGGTGGATCCCAAAGAAACATCTGCCACTGCACGTGAGAGAAAAATAGACATTTGTAATCTCTTTGTGGTGTCCCCAATGTTACCATAAAACACCAATACACATTTATAATCTCACGTGAAAGAAACTCAATACGATATCTCTCTCTTTCTCTCTCTCTCTCTCTCTCTCTCTCTAACTCTCCTCATTCTTTCAATTACAAAATTTGTCGGGTTTGTTTCTTCTTCATTTAGCGATCTCCATCTTCGAAGGCATAATTGTGTTTTATTGGTAACATTGTTGCCTCTGAAGATGGAGATTGCTATATGGTGTTACTTATTTAAATACTCAAACTTGAAGGTGATAAATTTTTCATTTGATGAGGAATGTAGTCCTATAGTGACGCTTTTTATACACATAAAAAATACATGGTTTCCTTGAGATGCTTTGTAGCTTGGATTGTATGTGTTGAGAGTGGTTCTATTGCCCAACTACAAAAAGAGGTGATCATCCTCATCCAACATTGGCGTTGGAATTGAAAGTGATTATGGTTGTAAAGTATCGATCATTATTATTATAAACAATGACCCTATATATAGGGAAGAATACAACCAAGAAATAAGGAAATGATATACACAATGATTATCTCTAAATAACTAACTATAATCTATTCCTAATTTACATAATAATTGGCTGGCTAAGACACCCCCTCATTTTGAGCGGGCAGAGGACAGACGCTCAAGCTGGACCGAGATGATTGGAATAGTTCACGAGATAATCCTTTGGTAAATATATCCGCATACTGCATAGAGGATGGGACGTGAAGAACTTTAATGTGACCAAGACGAACCTTCTCTCTGACGAAGTGTATGTCAATCTCTATGTGTTTTGTCCTTTGATGTTGAACCGGATTATTGGACAAATAGACCGTTGAAACATTGTCACAAAAAACTACTGATGCGCGCGTTAAAGGAGTGTGAAGTTCGAGCAGCAGATTCCTAATCCAAGTCGTTTCTGCAACCGCATTTGCAACTCCCCTATACTCAGCTTCCGCACTGGATCGTGAGACAGTAGGTTGACGTTTAGCAGACCAAGATATAAGATGTCACCAAGGAAGACACAATAACCCGATGTCGAGCGTCTCGAATCTGGGCAACCGCCCCAATCAGCATCATAATAGGCACCAAGTCATGTGAATCAGATCTCATGATCCGTATACCATAGTCAATTGTTCTTTGCAAATAACGGATGATACGCTTCATAAAGGCAAAGTGAGGATCTCGAGGCTCATGCATGAAGATACACACCTGTTGAACTGCATATGACAAATTCTGGACGAGTAAAAGTTAAATATTGCAGTGCACCCGCCAGACTCCGATATAATGTCGGATCCGAAAATAGAGCTCCATCTGTAGCACTTAATTTAGATGAAAGATCAACCGGTGTTGAACAAGGTTTGCACGAGGACATGGAAGCGTGGGTGATTATGTCTTTGGCATATTGGGTCTGTGACAAGAAAATACCATTCTTTTGCTGAGTAACCTTTATTCCCAGAAATGATGTAGACGACCCAAATCAGTCATGGCAAATTCCCTTGAGAGCGTGCCAATAATGTTGTTTAAGAGACGGTCATTAGAAGCTGTGAGGACTATATCATCAACATATAATAATAAATATGCAATATTAGACGGGTCCTGTTGATAAACAAATAAAGACTGATCACAGGTGCTGCTACGAAACCCCTTGGAGGTAATAAAATTAGCAAAACGGGTGTACCAAGCCCTCGGTGCCTGTTTAAGACCATACAGTGATTTCTTCAACCGTCAAACGTGGTTAGGAAAACGTTTATCATAAAACCGGGTGGTTGATGCATAAAAACCGTCTCATGTAGTTCCCCGTGTAAAAAAGCATTCTTTACATCAAGTTGATGAATAGGCCAAGTCCTTGACACAGCAAGAGACAAAACCGTGCGAATAGTGGCTGGTTTGACCACGGGACTAAATGTCTCATCACAATCGACACCAATTGTTTGTGAATTTCCATTAACCACCAACCTGGCCTATAACGTTCCAATGATCCGTCCGATTTAAATTTATGCCGAAATAACCACATGCAACGAATCACGGGACACTCATGTGGGCGTGGAACAAGCTCCCATGTTTCATTATCCTGTAATGCCGTATACTCGGTTTGCATTGCATGCAACCAATTTGGATCAGTTAGGGCTTTGGCATAGGAAGTAGAGACCGGGGAAAGGGAGATGGTGTTGTGTATAGATAAAGGGTTGGACTGGGAATTGGAACGATTTGTCATGGGATGTTGGTTAATAATCGGACCGGTTGGCTGGATAGGATGTGGGCTGGGCTTGGGCCGAAGCTGGTATGGTGGTAGAGGGGTTGGTCAAAGGTGGTGCAAGACGAGGACGACGCGAGTATGTGAACGGGTATGGGCCGTGACCGGGTTGGGTGTGGGCAGGTTAATGTTGGGTGTGGGCTGGTTAATGGGCCAATAGAATGTGAATCCAGGTGGGGTGGTGTCGTCCAAAAAATTGTATGAGGTAGGATGATGAGGAAGTGTAAACGGGAACACGTGCTCATCAAAGGTCACATGTCGGGAGATGTGTACCTTGCCTGTGGTAGGGTCGAAGCAACGGTATCCTCGAAAGTCAGGTGGATACCCGAGAAAAATACATCGGATGGACCAATGGTGAAGTTTATGAGGCTGAGTAGCTGATGTGTTAGGGTAACACGCACAGCCGAAACACACGTAAGTGTTCGTAATCTGGGTGACGAAGATAAAGAGCAAATGTAGGTGTGTAAAAATTTAGGCGTTTGGTTGGTAATATATTGTGAAGATAAGTGGTGGTGTGTAGGGCTTCAACCCAAAACGAAGGAGGTAGATTCGCATGAATTAAGAGAGCACGTATAATATCGTTCAGGCGGCGAATCATACGTTCTGCCCTTCCATTTTGAGAGGATGTTTTGAGGGCAAGAAAAACGGAAAAGCAAGCCGTTTTGTTGGGCAAAAGTTTTAAACGCTAAATTGTCAAACTCACCCCCTAAGTCGCATTGAAAGTTTTTATTTTGCGGTTAAATTGGGTGAAGATTAATTGATGGAATCTGGCAAAAGTGGGAAAGGTTTCGGATTTATATTTTAGGGGGTAAACCCACACGAAGTGTGAGAAATTGTCAATTAGCACTATATATACTTGTATCCTGTTTTACTCGTGATTGGCGAAGTCCATAAATC